>NC_140249.1:14887739-14917739 GCF_949987555.1 Borostomias antarcticus | reverse complement strand
TACAGTTTCTGCATAATTTCACAGTCACAGACAGTTGGTATTGCTTGATCATTCAGAAAGAGTTTATCTGAAAATCATGCATTGTACCGACCCAGGTTGGAAAAGTAATCGGGCAAAAAATGGCTAACACACACTGCCAGTGTTTTGCCAATTTCAGCGGGAACGTTGCCATCAAAAATAAAATGTATCCACTCAGCTCTGCTGTCCTTTGAGCTTGTGAGACGATCTGTGCTGCTTAGTACTAGGCTTGTCATGGTACCAGAAATTCAGTAGTCGGTACCGGTACCAGTAAATTTCCACAGTACACGGTACCAATTTCGGTACCACTGCGTAGGCACGTGCGTGTGAGTAATACATGCACGTGTGCAAAGTACGTGCATGAGTACTGCAAGTAGCAATTCAACTGAACTGTGTAGCTTTCTTGCTCGCTCATCACACAGCTTTGACCGAATGACGACGCGTTTATTTAGACAAACCACGTGACAAGTGTCAACAGTGCTACACGCTAGTGCTATCACTAACTTGCTAGCAAGAGGCTAGCGCAGGTCATAAAAAGGAACAGAGATCCCCATCACGGTTCTTCCCCAAATGGCATCTCCCCAAACTTGGGTCTACTAGCACCGAAACACAAAACATAACATGCTACACGCTTACGAAACAGTCTCATTTTAATGTGGGTGAATCTACATTACCCACACTTGTTTATTTGTCAATTTTCGACAAATGTCGTTTCTTCTATGTAGTTTATTTTTAGATTATTATTTTGTGGTCGGGTCGTCCAGAACTTCCTTGGAATGACGAAACAATTTACTGTAGCAGCCTACGGTGACAACAATACGAAGAATAATTTAAACATGCCCGTTATATATTGTCAAAAGTAACGTTACTAAGACCTATGTAATTACCTCGTCGGTGGCCATCGTTCCATCTTCAAAACACCCGGCTCAGGTAGCTAAGGTGCACGGAGAGGCTCATGGGAAATGTGGCCTTTTTGGGCAGAAAACACTTCCGCTTCCCGAAACTCCTCGTAGGGCCTTTAAGTAATCAACAAGTAACGTAACGTTATTCGGTTGAACTAGTGGTCAGTTGCGTCGGGCTCGGGCGGGATTGATAAGGCGTGGGGGTTGTAGCCTAGATCAGTGTTTTTCAACCGGTGTTCCGCGGCACACTAGTGTACCGTGAGAGATTGTCAGGTGTGCCGTGGAAAATTGTCAAATGTCAGTAATAATATTAAAATTATAATAATTATTATTTTGAGAATGACTGACTTTTTTAGCCGACATGTAGGCTATGCAATCGTATGCAATCAAGTAGAAATCGCTTGACATGTTACCTCTCACTCAAGAATGTCAAGGACATGCAGCGTTGAACGAGACAATAGGGGAACATTTGGAAAGCCTCGAGGAGATGTCATTTTATTTCCTCTTAGCCTCCACTGACTCATTGGACTGGGTGAGGAACCAGGGCCGGACTGGGTGAATATTTCCTGCCGGGAAATGTAGCCCCAGTCAGGCCACTAGCCGAGCCGACGCGGTGAGATGGAACACCTTCAGTTTCGTTTTGTTGACGGGGGGTGGGGTGCTGCGCGACTTGTTGACGGGGGGGGGGGGGGGGGTGCTGCGCGATTCGTCGACGGGGGGGGGGGGTGCTGCGCGATTTGTTGACAGGGGGGCAGGCCATTCACCGCGGGCCAGGCCAGTTGGCGCGCCAGGCCACCGGGAAATATATTATAACTATAATATACAATATTTTTTATTTTATTTTCCCCCCCAGCCGGTTCGGCCTGGATGGGTCGGCCGTTCGGGAGTCGTCCCGAACCTCCCGATGGCCACCCCGCCCCTGTGAGGAACCCATACAGCTCATCTGTTCTTTTCGGAAAGGACATGACTTTGCAGGAGCAAGAAGAACTAATTGAACTGAGACAGGACCTTTCAACTCTGCTTCCCTTTTCCACAACATATCTTTGCGAGCTCAGCTTCTCAAGCCTAACTGCAATTAAAACTAAAAACAGAGAGAGACTTCGAGCTGTTGAACAAGAGCTTCGCGTGTGCCTGTCAGCTATTATATTAAAAGTGTTAAATGCTCTTTGTTTTGTAGGCCTAAATGGTGACAAGTTTCATATTCATGCGCTCCATTTAATAAAAGTGCCTAAATTTGACCGTGTGCACCAGTTATATACATCTTTCCATGTTAATTATTCATTTTGGGATGGTGGTGTGCCGTGGGATTTTTTTAATGTCAAAAATGTGCCGTAGCTCAAAAAAGGTTGAAAAACACTGGCCTAGATGACTGAAAAAGTCCAGTCATAATTCCACTTAAGTCTTGCAGCACCTAAACTAGGTAGCCCCTCACACGACTGCTAACCTGACAGACTAGCAGGCCCTTATCCCCCCATTAGCGAAATCAGGTTCAACGGTCACTCCGCCTGGTTTTGGGATCAAAACTACCCGATAAAGTATCGCAGAGAAATTTCAAAGGTAGGCTACTCACAGAAGCAGGAGGGTTGCGTCTTCAAAAATGCATGGTTTTGAGAGAAATGCGCTGCTAATAAACATGTTCAATCTTACACTCAAAACCGGCTCATACTTTCAAATGAATCACTGGCAAACGCTTGTCTTCTTCTACGCTGCTGTCATGGGTGGTATACTGTGTAAGTACTGAATTAGTACCGAAGTACCGAGTACCGTGACAAGCCTACTTAGTACATCCAAGAACAGAGCAACTTCCGTGCGAAGACATTATTCTAGCTAGCGGGACCTGCAAATAATGTCGTCCTTTATAGCCAGGTAAACAAACGCAGGTGATTGGAA
This sequence comes from Borostomias antarcticus, assembly GCF_949987555.1. Classification (NCBI taxonomy): domain Eukaryota; kingdom Metazoa; phylum Chordata; class Actinopteri; order Stomiiformes; family Stomiidae; genus Borostomias; species Borostomias antarcticus. The sequence continues at coordinate 14,914,929 of NC_140249.1, read as the reverse complement.
GTATTCAGATGGGTTATTATTATAATAGGTCCCCGACTCTGACGTAATTTGACACGGGAGATTTGAATGGCTTGCTGGGACTTTTTTTTCTAATTTTTCCTTTCGGCTGACCACAACAAAATGACTGGGTTGTTTCACTTCATACTTTGTGAGTTAGTAGGCCCATCAGAGACTCAAATGTATGTGCAAAAAACAATGAAAAGGTTAGTTTTGCAAACGTGGACCCCTTTAATAGTGTCAAAAGCTCAAAGCAGCGGCAGAACTGAGCACTGCAGCATCAACACATTAGAATACCATTTGAAACCCTGAGAAGAGCAGTTTCAGTACTGTGCCTCAGAAGAAAACCAGACTGACTTATCAAACATGTCACTGTTGTTCAGGAAATGCTTACATACTACTTTCTCCAAGGTTTTGGAAATGAGAGGACATTTGGATATAGGTATATAGTTACTGGGAAGCAGTGGTTCAAGGCTTTTTTAAGAGTGGCTGAAGACTAGCATGTTTGAAGTAATCAGGCACTCAGCCAGAGCTAAGGGAGCTAATTGTTAGGTTTTGTAATATGAACCCTGGTGACCAGACGGGAGACAGGGGTAAAGTTCTGCTCACGGGAGCGAGTTATTCTTAGTACAATGTTCAGGGATCATCCAAAAGAATGGTCAGGGACAGGCAGAGTCGGGCGAGGCGCGTCTGGGTCTGTGTCTGCGTCTGCGCGTCTGTGTTACAAATTCGTATCCGTGTCCGAGCAGGGGAGGTCAGGGGAGGTCAGGGGAGCCATGGTATCAGTCCGTGATAAGGGCTGCCAACTAGGTCCGGTAACGTATGCTGGGATCAGAAGGAAAATGAAAAATAAGGAGCCGGTATAACTACGAGAACAAAACAAGAAACAACAGGGTCGAGAAACATGAAAACTGATGCGCTACTTGCCACCATGAAGGTAACGGAGATCTGGTGAAGAATGGCTGGAAGATCTGGGGTTTAAATAGAGCGCAGATTGGATGCAGCTGGTGTGGACCTGTGGCGCCAGTTGAGCAGGTGATTGGAATCAGGTGTGGCGGGAGAGCGCGTATCTAGCCCGCTGGGGACGGCGAACGGGAACGCCCACCGGAGCTAGCGGAGACCGAAGGCATCTCAGGGGATGCAGAGCGCTGGAGAGGACGCACGGGACCCAGAGCCATAACACTAATCACAATGGTGTATGTCATCTTTAAAAAGAAAGGTTGGAACCATGTCAACAGGACTAGAGGAGGAACACATATGGGAGACACTGGCCCTCAATTATCAATGGAACGTAGAAACCAGAGCTGATCTGAGCATAGAAATGATGGTAGGACGGCGTTCACGTGATTCAGGAACCTTCGTATCTCGCCAATCACATCTTACGAATGATCGGGTGTTGATAAATGTGGTGGCTGAAAAACAATTGTCATTTAATATATAAAATATCACACCCCTACATATTATGGTCTCGCCCCGATGGTTTACAACATGGAGATGCGTAATGCGGCCAAGGACAGAAATATCTCCGACTGCTCATCCAACAGCCACTCGTGGTGGAGGTGAGCGGAAAACCAACACCCTGAGCATCTGCGTCTCAAATGCGCTGAAATCACCGATTTCCACGGCACGGCAGATGAACCATTCGGTAAAAACAGCAGCTAGGCCTCCTCCTCGACCGGGCATCCTGGGTGCGCTGGCAGTTGACAAGAAGTCAAGACTGCAAGACGCAAAAGGAGTCCCTTAGGATAAACGTCTTGTTCCGCACTAACCTCGCCTTGATTAAAGCCAACTTAAACTGGAGGATTTGTGTTGTCTTAGCGGCGCTGCCCATGCCATGGGCAGCAGGTTCCTGAAGTCTTTCTACACCACCGGACTTGAACGACTGTCTTACCGGGGGAAGGCGCAGGGGAGGGGCGCCGTTGTCATCAGTGGATCCAGGCCCATCCAGCCCCAGTGGAGTGCGGCGGCAGCTGTGGGCGCCGCAGGTCATCCCCAGCAGCATCAGACGGCCCGGAGCTGGCCGGGAGACAATCTCGCTGTCTTTTCAGCCAAATCAACAGGCGGTAGAGGTCGCTCGCTGTGAAGTACAGTATGCACAGCTGGACCTTACCTCAGATCTGGACATCGGAGAGGACGGGACGACAGCCAGGCCTCACATATGTGGACCTGACCCTGGGTCAGTGTTGAACTTTACAGACAACAAGGAAAAAACCCTCGGAGAGCGACTTTGATCCCAAACAGACACCAGGGGAGACTGTCTTTAGATCATGGTTAAAAGTTTCCACAGTTTCAGCCATTCTTAGCTTCTCTGGCAAGATAGGGTTAGTCTTTCGTATCATGTAAGTGTTACGAGGCAAAGCTCTCGATCTACCGGTCTATCTTCGTCCCCACCCTCACCTATGCTCATGAAGGATGGGGACCCTAGGGAGGTGTTCCAGGCATGTCCGGCTGGGAGGAGGCCGCGGGGTAGACCAAGGACTAGGTGGCGGGACTACATCTCCGCACTGGCCTGTGAGCGGCTAAAGATTCCCCAGGCAGAGCTGGTTGATGCTGCTAGGGAAAGGGATGTCTGGGGCCCCCTGCTGGAGCTGCTGCCTCCGCGACCCGCCCCTGGATAAGCGGATGAAGATGATGATGATGACGATCATGTAAGTGTGTGTGTGTGTGTGTGAGAGAGAGAGAGAGAGAGAAAGACGAACAAGCGCAAATTTGCAATAGCTGCGACCTCATATGTGTATGTGCACGTCATGGACACTTTTGTGGACCGACCAACCAACCGACCGACAGAACAAGCTATAGGGCTACTGGTCACTAGCCTGGCATCGCCAGACCGATTTGCAAATGCGAATGAGTCTGGAAACTCTTCGTTCATTTTCGATTTCCAAGGTGCGTTATCAGTGGGCGTCTCTGGACGCTATTGGATAGACCTCTACCAATCAGAGCAACAGTAAATGGGTTATTCATCGTAATCATTGTATCAAGTAGCTACGTCATCATATTAAACCTGCCGCGTATTCGATTAGAAATGGTTGTGGTTGGCCCACCACATCTCGTGTTTCTGGAAATCTGAATGGGACAGAGAGAAACAGAATGTGAGCTCTCATGATCAAGATGACAATGCCAGGCTAGCTGGTCACAGCTAAAAAGAAAGGTTGAAGTGAATGAGTGAGTGAGTGAGTTTATCACCAGGCTAACTACAGACTAGCTGGTGTGCCTGACCTCTGGGGTAGATGAACTGTAGGTTTGGAACTGTTGGGTTGGTCAGGTGGACAGCAGGGTAGCGGGGTAGTTTTGCGATACCAGACAATCGGAGATATCTGCCTTCTGAACGTGTGTGGATTTCTATGTTGAAATATTCGCTACAACGCCGCCGAGAACAGCCCGGTAACAAGACGCCGCCGTCGCCTACTGCTTCGGATTGGTTCAAACCTGAACAAAGATGCACCCTAAAAACTTTGGATTGGTTCAAATCTGAACAAAGATGCACCCTAAAAACTTTGGATTGGTTCAAACCTGAACAAAGATGCACCCTAAAAACTTTGGATTGGTTTAAACCTGAACAAAGATGCACCCTAAAAACTTTGGATTGGTTCAAACCTGAACAAAGATGCACCCTAAAGACCGTTTCCCCCCACGTTACGCAACAACATCTGAATGAGAAGTCTTTAGTCTCTAGTTGAGCGAAGCGTTTAGAGTCTGACTTGTGAGTCTTGGTAGTGGGGTAGTGGAACTCTAGGGTCAGTCAGATTGGCAACAGGGTAGAGGGGCAGTAGAACTGTAGGGTTGGTCAGGTAAACAGCAGGGCAGTGGGGTAATAGAAGGGGTAATAGTAGGGTTGGTCAGGGGGACCAGAGACCTCTATCTCCTCACACCTGGAGCAGAGGGAGTGGAGGGCTGCTTCGGTCTGCCCCCAATAATAATGATGTCAGTTCTTGGCTTCCCTTCAAAAGGCAGAGAACAGGGGCAGGAGAGAACGATCCGGAGCCCGGAGCGAGTGGTGGGATGGCAGGCTTGGAGTTAAGAGAGACGAGGGGGTCCCTCACCGAGGCGTGGGTCGTCTTTGAAGACGCCTGGATTACTGCTATTTTTGTTATTCCGGCTTCCTGACAGTCATGTCTCATGCAGAGCACAACATCTGGGATGGAAAAAGCAGATACCAATTACATAAGGCCAGAGGAGCCACACAAACCCCATAGAGATCGGCACGGCGAGCCAAAACGCCTGGAAAATGAGTTGAGCCTTTTATTTTCTTAACTCCTTCTTCGCTTTTTTGTTCTTCTGAAAAGTTACCCGGAGATTCCAGGTCTGTAATCCAGCAATCCTGTCACAGTGAGTCTGCAGACTGGGATTTTTTTTTTTTGTTGGGGGGGGGTGGGGGGGGGGGAAATAAACTGACACTATCACAAAATACTGTACCGAGGGAAATTAACGGCAAATTATTCGGTGGAAAGGTTGCCTGAAGGCACAGAGGATCCTAGCAGCGTCCTTATCAGGCCTCAATAATGCTGTGATCCTGTGGCCATGTGGGTGATTTGCATACAGACCAACATGATGTTGTTGTTGCAGATGTGGAGAACGTGGTGGATGACATATAGACTAGACCTGTGATTTACACAGGTAAGAGAACGCAATGAAACAAAGCTCAACCATTAATTTAACATAACAGATTCAAAGAAACCAAACAAGGTATGATTAAGAAGTTCTTTGATGGCGTTTGGTTTGATATATACTCTTTTAATAGTGGAGGGAAGGGAGGAATTGGGACTGGAGAGAAATAAGACTCCCCCCACAGTCTCGATTGCGGTACGTCGTCAAGCTTGGCATTTGGAACAAACAATTACTGTGATGCAGTGATCATTAGCATGAGAAATTTATGCTGAGGGAATGTTGATGGAAATTGTTAAAAAATTAAAAGGCATACACACGCACGCACACACTTGCATGCACACGCACACACACACACACACACACACACTCACACACACACACACACACACACACAACCGCAAAGCTCATTCAGTACAACCCTAATCACTGCCCTTGTAAAAAATAAAAATAAAAATAAAGACCACTAAATGGCTACAGTGAAATTGATTCTATTATTTGCAGGTGTTGAGGCTGAATGGCTTTGGGCATTTGCTTATAGGTCAGCGAGGCCATATTTCACATGGCACAACCTGAGTGACCAACAGGGCCCAGGCCAAGCCACGGCTAGGCTGAGCGGCATGACAAACAATCATCAAGACTCGGGGTGGGCTCTCATCACTGATGAGGACGCATTCCAGCGCCAGTCCAGTCCAGTCAGCAACGAGCTATGAGTTACGCTCTAAGAAAAAAGACTCAGACTCTCAGTTTCCCCCACGAGTCGACAGATACGGGCTGTGTTTGTTTGCCTCTGACAGGGGGGATACCGTACCTTCAGGGAGGGAGAAATCTGGCGGTGGGTGTCATAATGGAGTCATAATACCGGTGTTATTATGACAACCACCGCCATGTCAGGATACACTGAGGTGTGCTTCGGCATGACAGGAATATGCTTAGGGCCGCACTCCGACGCTCCCCGAGACCGCAGAGATACAAACACCACGTGATGAGCAATATGATGACAACGCCAGACCGCCTCTTAAAACCTCGTTGACCCTTTCATGTTGTAGTCTGCTCCCACGGCAACCAGTTAGCGTAGTATACGCAGCCCGTTGGGAGGGCAGGAAGCTGTCCCATAAACAGGAGGTATAGCTTCAGCACGTCTGCACAGCAACCCAGGGTTCAAAGGTCACCGACGTCAGACCAGTCATCCGCAGGCCACGAATGGTCAGCCGGTATTTGAAATCCTTTCAAACAGTCACCGCTGTTGCTAGTTTGACGCCAGCCCAGCCTCAGTTACAGTATGTATTCCGGTTCACGCTATAATCTTAACCAAGGGCCTGTACCTCATACCTGTACTAGTGTATGTACTGCATGTCACTTGTTCTACACTATCTAAGCAGATGTGGAGTAAATGTTGGGTAAGACTCTAGACTGACAGCCACGAGGCCACCTCCAGTCTGCACCCAGACACCCTGCAGCAGTTCCCAGACATGCCAGTCAGCCACAGCCTTCAAACCCTCCATCAACCCCCCCCCTCCCCCCCCGCTCTGGAATGCATCCAGACGCCTTCGCTAAACAGAGACTAGCTGGTCAGAGGTGAACCGTCGCGCCTGTCTGACCATGTCCTGACCATGGCCTGCTTTCTGCGACGGGTCGGAGGAATGCGGCGGTTTGGGGCGGCCCGGTGCCCGTGCGAGGGCGAGGGCGGCGGCAGGCGCGAGCAGCTGGACCGCGGTGGTGGACGTCTTTATGTGTGTGAGCGGGCGGTGGAATTCAGCTTTGTTCAGAATCGCTCTGTAGCAAACGGCTATCATAGAAAGCGCTCTCCTGTCTTTCTCTCTCTCTCTCTCTCTCACACACACACACACACACACACAGACACACGGATACACACACACACACAAACGCACACACACAAACACTGCAGTGCTTCGCACGCTTCGTCTCGCAGCGCTCTAGAGGACGCCATTCCCAGGATGCCTGTGGTTCTCGCGCATTAGAAAGTCCACAGAAATTGAAGGTAAAAAAAAAAAGAGTTCTGTGGAATAAAAAATATCTGTTAAACAGAAAGGCAGACAGACTAAACAATGCGGAGAGAGTGAGTGTTGACAAATAAGAGTCTTAAACCCAGTGAGATGTACTAGGGATTAAGCTGTTGGGAAACAGCATGCTGGTCACTGTACCAGAACAATAGTCATAAACAGTCCTATTTGAACTACACTGTCACACTGAGGCCACTCAGACCGTGTGACGGTGACACAGTCTCCCCTTTCAGCCACTGCTGTCCTAAATGTTCCAAAGGTTAAGAAATACATTCAAAATAACCTTTTTTTAAATGAGGTTATCATTTCATCAAGTCAAACAAAACAAAGCTGAATCCACGAGTAACAACATTGCAAAGGCCTGAGCACGGGTCAGCAGCAGTACCATCCACACGGCCGTGTCCTCGCTTAGCCCCCGCGCCGTTATGCAATGCATCATGGGACTCTCTGTGACGCTGCCGAGCGTCCCTCATCGGCTGAGCGACTTCTAGGAAGGAAGACAGACTGTGACTGACTCGAGATTGAACTTACGGATTCGTTGCCATCAGAGGGCCAGTGAGATGCGGGGAATCTTGGGAGAGCCGTCTTAGAACATTCCAGACATCTGTGAAACTCCTCTCTGGATGACTGTCCGCAAACACACATGCCGACAGATTCATCATGGACTCTCCCAGTGGACTGTGGCTGTTTGTGTTTGTGTGTGTGTGTGTGACTGCGTGCGTGCGTGTGTGTGCATGCGTGCGTGTGTGCTTGTGTTATTTGTGGGCGATCTAAAACCTTAGTTGGTGTTGTTGCCATGGATAAATAGCTCTGTACAGCAACATTAGTTTGGGTCAAAGAAAAATAAGACCTGATACGCTGCAGAATAACTGAACTCATATTTTGTAATAGCCTACATGACCACATGGAATATTTAACAGAAAGAAAGAGAGAGAGAGAGAGAAAGAGAGGAGAGAGAGAGAGGAGAGAGAGATGGACAGAGAGAGAGAGAGAGATGGACAGAGAGAGAGATGGACAGAGAGAAAGATGGACAGAGAGAGAGAGAGAGATGGACAGAGAGAGAGATGGACAGAGAGAGAGGAGAGAGAGAGATGGACAGAGAGAGAGAGAGATGGATAGAGAGAGAGAGAGGGGGGAGAGAGATGGACAGAGAGAGAGAGAAGAGAGAGATGGACAGAGAGAGGGAGAAGAGAGAGAGAGATGGACAGAGAGAGAGAGGGTATTATCCATGTTGTTATTGGAGCAGTGGAAGGGGACGGAATGTGTAACGTGCTCAGAGAGGAGGGAGAGAGAGAGAGAGAGAGAGGGAGAGAGAGGAGAAAGAGAGGAGAGAGAGAGTGAGAGAGAGAGAGAGTTCCGTGATGACCTGGTGCCAAGCTTCTGGAGCTGCTGCCCCTGAGTTTTTTCCACATGCACCAGAGATGAATTTCCACCTGTCTCTGCTGAACCTTCTAACTCCAGCAGTTACATAATAAAACCCACTGGGTCAGAGAGCCCCTCCAATCATCCTTCTCCCTCTAAATCACCCTCCAATCATCCTTCTCCCTCTAAATCACCCCACTGGGTCAGAGAGCCCCTCCAATCATCCTTCTCCCTCTAAATCACCAACAACAACAAGTAACAGAAGAGCAGAGGGACAGTGTCAGTACTGACTTGTTGTCCCCCACCTGGCGGGGGTGCTGAAGGTGTGTGTGTGTGCGTGTGCGTGTGTTTGTGTGTGTGTGTGTGTGTGTGTGTGTGTGTGTGTGTGTGTGTGTGGGAGGGGGGGGGGGGATGCTGCTCCTCTCTAACCTTATGTGCCAGATGGTTTGTGGTCACTCAACCATCTGGAAAAGCTTGTTTGGAAACTGTTTGGAGAAGGGCATGCACTTTCAACACTGCTTCGCAGGTGATTAGATGAACCATCTATCTATCACCGTATGTCACGGGTAAATATTTTTTTTTACCGAAGCCAGTTGGGAGAAGAATGAAAAATCTTTTCCACAGAGAAAAGCCTTCAGTGTCGTTATTTACTTTTCTTTCAATTAAGTACTCTCCAGTTCAGATATAACTGATGCTATAGCAGCATCTATGCTAACCTCCGCCATTGTTGTTTTAGAACAGACAGTTGCTTCTCACTGTCATCACACCTGAACCACGCCCAGCCTAGCTGCTAGTATTTCCTCAAAGAACACTGATTGGCTGATCGTTTTCTGACTGGCCAATCACACGGATCTCTATCAAGCTTTTCCAGACCGATGAGTGGAGTGAAACAACATGAGCTCGCGAGTTCAGGATGGTCTCACGAGGCTAACTCCTCACCAGATGCTAACACTGCTGCCACATTATTAGCTACACAAGGATAGAAAGCTAGCCATTTAGCTAACATGTGGCACAATAATAATTCATATAGAACTGTAAAGAGGCTTTACCCACTGAATGCATTGATCCACAATGGCACAGTTACACTAAACAGACAGCAGGGAGGCATAGACCAAATGAACAGTAGATAATCATACCATTTTATGGCTTGTTTTCAATGTGTGTTTTGTTTTGTTTTTGACATTATTGTGAGGTTATTTTTAAATTAACTATTTTAATGATATTTTATTTAATTCACTGATATTTTATTTAATCACATATTTTTAATTCACTACTTTCGAATAAATGCCTACATTTTAGACTAAAGAAAACATTATGATGGGCCTATATGCCAGCTCTATAGATATATCTAAACTAGAAAAGCCCACCACACTTACACATTCAACAACGGTACATGCTGACGACATGCATCATGGGTGGGTGACCGCAGGTTCACTGTGATATTGTGAAATCCATAATTAAGGATCAGGGCCGTGTCCGAAATGCATACTACCTGCTACTTGCTATATAGTAGGCACAATATAGTAGGCATACTACATACTATATAGTACCTACTGTTCCACAAAACGCGTGTAGTATGCGAGAAAATACAGCATGCTACTCGAGTCATCCAGCGGAAGTGACGGGATACGATACTGTTTACTCCCGCGAAGCTGTGGTACAATTATCCGGTGTTTTCTGTGATCATTTTGGGTATTATCCACAAAAATGTTGCCTTTTCCTGGCATGGGATGTGCGGCTGCTGCTGCCGCCAGGAGAAGTCGTGTTAACGCTGCAAGGAGAAGAGCCGTCATGAGATCTTCTCGACATGCTTGTAGTTGAGGTAAATATTGAACGTTAGCTTGCTAGCTACGCTAGTTAGCTAGGTTAGTTGATAGCCCCGCATGTGCTGGCTTGGGGCTAGCTATACTGTTACATTTGTACCAGGGATGTTATAGTAAATAGATTCTGAGGGGCAGGTAAACAAAACAATAAAACTCAACTCATTTTAAAGAGGTGGGTAAACTGAGTTTACCTGGGTTTACTCATCACTACACGCCTGCTTTGTAATGTAACATTTTAGCTCTACAGATAATGACATCTATCTATTATCATATTGTAAAGACAAGTATATGCCATACGCACAAATGAGTTAAAGTTTGCCCTAATAATATTCCCCCTGTAGGCTCACATGGAAGACAGAGGTCCTCACCAAGTCAACCTCCACGTCCCTGCTGAGGACCAATTTTGATGGCGCGGACACAAGGAGGGACTTCAGATTGTCAAAATCGACACAGAGGAACCTTGGTGATGGTCAGGAGGATGGGGCAAGACCATGGATGTGCTAATAATAGCAATAACAATAATAATAATTCATTGCATTTAGAGCTTTTCTCAGTACTCACCCTTTACAATGGTCTTGTCATTCACAGACAGGTGCTAGTCTTTGGAGGTAACATTACATCAGTCATTTAGCAGACACTTTTGTCCAGCATTACCTTAGTCATTTATTTAGCAGACACTTTTGTGTGTCTGCTAAGCGACTTACAGTAGGCCTAATTGCATTTAACCATTTAAAGGTTGAAGACCTTGATGGTGGCCATGGTCCTGCTGCTGCAGATCATCCCAACCCTGGAGATGGCCTCAGAAAGTGTCTCGCAGCATCAGCACCAGCACAAGCTGCCTGGATCGCAGCTCTTGGTGAGCACGACTACACCCATCCTGCCATAAGTAGTCAGTCTATCAGTTCATGAGTGTGCTTTGCCTTGTTCCTTATAGACAGCCTTGAGGCTTTAAACACCGATCAGTTGGTTATAGGCAGCCTTGAGGCATTTGTTTAAATGTATTTGTATTTAAATGTATGTGTAACACTGTACATAGTAATCAGTTTAAGTATTTTGGGGGGGAGACAACAGATCAGCGTTCTCCTGTCAGTACCTTTTGCAAGGAAAGCTAATGATCTGACCAAATATAAACAAGTCAAAAGTATATTTGAAGACCATTGTGTAATAAAAATATCCAAGAAATGTTTATGGTTGTGTTTCTTCCATTATACATGTAAAGGTTACTTCTTGATGTATTAACATTTCAACAAAGTGTAATATCTACACATCAGACACATTGTCTTGATATGTCTACAGGTCATGTACAGTAACTTGGAAGGTCTTAACACAACACGCAGAGCGCTTTGGACATGTAACTCCCTTATCAAGTAGTCGTTAGTCAGACACATTAAACAGTGATGCTTTCATAACCGTCTCTGAATAATTCCAATGAAGCATTGTGAACCAACATGTGTTCCGTCTTTTATGCCTAATTGCAAACTACAATGTCCATTAGGAATGTTCTTTTACTCTAATGACTGGTTTTAGGTATAGTGACATTTGTTCTTTGACTGGGAATACATGACAAGGAATGACACACAAACACCAATTTAATTCAAGAAAATACATTTAATAAAAAATAACAAAAACAATAATGGAACAAGATAAAACAGTTTTTTTTTACTGAGGCTTCTAGAAGCAACATCAGCCGGTCCTCCCTCTCCTTAAACAACCCCCTTTCCTCCCTCCACTCAGCCTTCATCTCTGCCTTCTCTCTCCCCCATTCAACATCAGCCGGTCCTCCCTCTGGAGGACGGCCAACTCTTCCCTGTTTACGGGGAAGAGAAACACCACGCTGAAAGGCTTGGAGTAAGTTAACTAACGTATGCATTGTTGTTCAGAAGCAATCCAGCGGTCTGTTTACTTTGGATATTGATTTATGTAGGACCTACATCTTAGAAGCTGGGCTGCAGGGGACGACGGAGACAGCCTGGATAAAGCACACAGAGAACCTTGTAGCCATGTACAAGGTGATTTTGATCTACAGGCTACATGATAGCAAATATATTGATAGGGACTCACAGTTTGTATGACACTAGAAAACTGTTATCTAACCTCATAGGACCTAAAGAGCCCCAGAACTGGGGTCAGCACAGAGGGAGGGGAGGCCACAGCCACTTCGTGGAAGTGGTACGGGGTCTTGGAAGAGGCGATGGGGGCCACCCATGCGGTTACACCGTAAACAGGGAGGAGTTGGCCGTCCTCCAGAGGATCATCGTCCCTGGTGTGGTCGTTGGTCCCTGTAATACATCCAGAAGTATAATGGGACAATGAATACTAATATATTAATATATGATATATGAACAGTTGAACTCGTTTAAATCATGGAATGAACAGACAATTGTTTAAACAACGTCAAGTAACGTTAGGCTCGGTGGCTTAGGTTAGCCATTTAACAACTCATTACAATTTCGACATTTCTTATACATTTCTTAAGCAATCATGGTCATATTACATGGAAATGTTACTCTGTTTGTCTTGCTTCTAGCTATAATAACATTTAAGCTATGACATTAATACGTTTTGAGCAAGAGCCGTCTGAACACCTGTAACGTTAGTAGCCTATTAACGTTAGCTGGGCTAGCTAGCTAACGTAACGTCCACCACAGAGATCAATGAGAGCAGCTAGCTATCATGACGTTCTTTTTCGAAATGTCATTTCTACCCCACCTATATACACAAAACTGCATTTGTAGCTCTGTGTCGTTATAACTAAGATATCTGTCAGAAAAAAATAATTTTTTCATCGACAAATTAAGTCAATACTTACATTTGAAAACTCCCGCTGCGGTCCCGGTGACCTCTTCGTTCGCCATCTTTTTTTATTTTTCTCACAGCCCAGTGACGTCTCACGTCTCGACTTCCGGAACAGTATGCTCTGGACTATGCTACATTTTCGGCCATTTTTTCGCCGATTTCGCCTACTATATAGTACCTACTATATAGTAGGCGAAATACAGTATGCACAGTTTTGATGCAGCATGCTGCATCTCGCCTACTATATAGCAAGTAGTATGCAATTCGGACACGGCCCTGGTTTAACCGCGTGACAAGGTGTCCTCGTGAGTCCCAGGCAGTGGTAGTGAGTAGTTGGTCACTCCTCACTCCTCAAAGGAGCGCTAACAGTCCCTCCAAGCTGGACGTCCCTATTGGCGCAACTGTCAGCGCGTCCGCCTCAGAAGTGGGAGAGCGTGGATTCGAATCCCGTCCTGGGCAAGCCCTTAACATGGGTTACACTGGTCCATTTTGTGCTATCTTCTGCTACAATGACTTATGTCATATTTGACATCAGTTAGTAATATTTGATGCAATAAAATATGAGAAAACACAGCTGAGGAGAGAAGTGACTGAAATGGCTCCAAACATGTGAGTGATTTCTCCTAACAGTAAGCTGTCAACCTTTGTCACGGCACTCAGTGCCCCTGGTACGCTCAACTCACAACGGGTGCAGATTCTAAAACATGCACAATCAGCACTCACAAAGTAAATTGAAATGCTTAAAAAAAAAGAAGAAAACGACACAAATGAACGTGTTTCAACCCTCTGGCTTCCGTCCCAACGTAAACACTGAAGATGGCCAGAGGGCTGAACGCTGTTATCGTTTGTGTCTGCTATGCATTAAAAAAAAAAAAAAAAAAAATCACCTCATTTCGTGAGTGCTTTTGATTCAGCGCTCCGAGCCACGCGAGGACGCGAGGAGAGCAGGAGCGCTGAGCGCAGGGGTGGGGAGAGGACACACCGCAGAGACAACACACACGGATTATAAACACTCCCTGGTCCTGTCGCTCATGTTTATTCCCTCTCCTCACAGCTGTCCCGCCTGGGATGACGTTTCATCACTTTCACTTGCCTCCAGCCACAGCTGGGTTTGGAATTAGCCTTCTGCCTTTCACCTCCCCAGGATATTATCTTCTCTGTAACTATTTGTGGACTCTCATGTTAGTCATATCTCTCTTATGAAGTATTTAGCCCATGTTTATTGCTCTGTAAATGTTCTTAGCCAATAGACAAACATTTTCCAGGAGCTTGCTCGATCGTCTCTGTGAGGGTTAGGGTTATTTTTACAGCTCACTTTTCTGGCCCCCGGGTGAAACTGTTTTTTTGCTTCGCTCTGGAATATGTAGGGGTGGGACCTATGCCCACCCTCCCATTGCTCTCTGTAAAGCGCATTGTGTTGCCTCTGTGTATGAAATGCGCTATACAAATAAAGTTTGATTTGATTCTCAGGTCAAATGGCCCCTAAGGTACTGAGCATTTCTGTGGATGGATTACTGAAGTACCTACCCTACCTACACATGAGCAGTGAACCCTATTCTGAGTACTACGCAGAGGCCCTCGTTACAGCAATAACTTCTGGGAACAAGCTATGATATTTGTGGACACCAATGACAATCCGGATGGATTTTCAACCGGATGCTGATTGGCCCGCGCAGATAGTGGGCTGTGCGGAGAGGCTGATTTGGCCTCTGATTGGTCACTGAACGCAGATATCCACTTTTCAAGTATATTGCTAATGAGTCCTGCACTCTACAGAAATGTGTTTATGCAGCTAGTGAGCTGTCGTTAGCATATCTGGCACACTTGGTCTTTCTCCCACGTTAACTCTCACTTCACTAAAGTTTTTATTACACAAACGGCAAAGTGTATTACCTAAATGAGTTTTTCATTTAGTCCCGACTATACGCTCCCAATGAAATTATGTTCAAATGCAGCTGGATTTCTAATGTGCTGGCTCTGCCCCTCTGCTCATGGTTTGTGGCGCTCGACTTCTACTTTTATTACCAGTAGGCCTACGTACTAGCTGCCCCTAGAAAGTATGTACTTTGCACGCAGTATGCATACAATTGGGACATACCACTTTGTCATAACATTGCGCCTTGAAATTTGCTCACATCGGTCGCAGTCCATAAAGTGATGTCCGTCCACAGCTGTCGTGACTTGCACTTGATGTAATTTCTGCTGTGCAATGCATTATGGGTCAGAATAGCCAGAAAAGTCTGCTGGCTTGCATACTGCAAAATACAATCAGATGTAGTAGGACCGGATGTGGTATTTTTGCCGTACTGCATGTGGCATACTATGTATTGGGACATACTACATCCTTTTTTGGCATACTATAGAGTATGGAAGTATACGATTCGCAGTATACGAACGCAGTCCAAGTGAACCCTAAAGAACCGTAGAGGCTCTGGGTGGGTTAGCAGCAGATGACGACTCTTAATTCGCCGCCTCGATGATGCAATCGCTGGCCTGGTGACGATGACCTCCCGGCTGACCACACCTCTCTCTCCAGAGTACAGGCCGCTCAGCCACTGCCCGGGCCCTGAGTGGAACGTGATGTGCCGCGGCTGCTGCGAGTACGACGTGATCCGCTGCAAGTGCCCTCTCCAGGGGAGCCCCGTGGGCTACGCCGTGCCCTGCTGCCGGAACGCCATCAACGAGTGCGACCCGTGCATCATACATCCAGGTAATACCGCTCGCTTCGGCGCAGGTACAATAGGCTCTGGCGCACGGTGACGGACGGGTGTTTCATGTCAACTCTGTTCGAGAGCAAGACAAAGTAGAAGTCGTTCAGTCAGTCGAAGGCGTACCTGGACATCCGCTTGTGTATGGTAAAGTTCTGAAGATGTACTTAAAAAAAAAAAAAGTCCTCTCGTAAAAACCCCCACGGCTGTCTGTCTCTCTGCTGGTGATGTCTGGGTGGATATCGGACCGGTCATGTGACGTTCACGTTCATACCTGCAGAGAGAGGGGGCGTGTTTGTTTTGCTGCTCTCTCCCCGATAGCCTCAGGACGTCTGGCTCCTCAGACGCCAACTCAACCCTGAAGAGGAAATCAAACCCGCGCCCGAGGAGGGAGGCCTCTGCAAATATCTATTTCAGGGAGCAGAAACGTGTTTATGCTGTTCTGTTCTGGCGGGTGAGAAGTTTAATGGCTGTAACAGACCATGTAAAGGGTTCTACAAGCAGAACGCAAGGAGAACACGGGGGGGCGGGGGGGGGGGGGTTCAAGATGAGCTGAAAAAGAAAACCCTACATTTTCCTTTCTCTCTCTCTCTCTTTCTCCCACTCTCTCTCTCTCCCTTTCTCTCTCTCTCTTTCTGTCTCTCTCTCTCCCTCTCTCTCTTTCTCTCTCTCTCTCTCTCTCCCTCTCTCTCTCTCTCTCTCTCTCTCTCTTTCTCTCCTTTACCTCTTTCCGTTCTCAGGTTGCAGCATATTTGAGAACTGTAAGCGCTGTAACAACGGAACATGGGGCCCCAGAGACGACTTCTTCATCAGGGGGAAGTACTGCGCTGAGTGTCGGCCAGGCTGGTCAGGAGGGGACTGCCTAAGTGAGTACCTCCATCCCCCCAGCCCCGCCCATATCCCTCTATCCATCCTAACTCTGTGTATGCCTCGGTAAGCATATCATGTATCTACAGTATACCAATTACCAGGGATGTCTGCGTCTGGGAGATTTGAATTTGGTTTGGGAACTGAGCCAATTGCTTTGGAGACTTTCCACAGCAGGAGCTGAAATGACACGTCAAAGTACTTCATAGTCAACCACCTGGAATCTCCAACCGAATGTCATTTGTTTTGTCAGGATTGGATGCTGTTAGGCTTGCAACAATGGGCAAATCCTGTGTTGTGGGACCCGGGAAGACAGATTAATCTTCTGAATGAGAAGCCTGCCGTGTGTGCAGTCTATTAGTCGATTCCTGGATCCCTCCCAACTTTACTCCATGTAGCATTTATGGTTTTTATTGTGAAACTGTTTTGGCAACACGAACTAAGATTAAACATCACGTACAGTAGCGTACAGTACAAGTGAATAGAATAGTGGAAAATCTCTGTTTCAAATCAATTAGGCTACAGCTTCCACTAGCTTACCCATTGCAACATCAACATGTTGTTGACAAGAAGCTGAAAACCGCATTTCAAAGCAGGGATGTCTGTGACTTAACTTCCATCTGTGTGTGTGTGTGTGTGTGTGTGTGTGTGTGTGTGTGTGTGTGTGTGTGTGTGTGTGAACAGAGTGTGGCGGTGTGATCCATAAGCGCCAGGGTCACCTGGTCCTCGAGAGTTACCCCACCAACGCTCGTTGTGAGTGGACCGTGCAGGTGGACCGGGCCTTCACCATCGACTTCAGGTCGGCAACCACAACCATCTCAAACTCTTAGAAAACAGGCCCTTCACATAGAACCGTACACGCTTCTTCATATCCCAGAGGGAGAACTCTAACCATACAAACAATAATGAAAGGGATAAATGTTCACGGTTATTTTCCTGGTTGCTGTGTGCATCTGAAGAACATGGCTATCAGACACTTATTAGTCAGATGGGAGCCGTAGCATTATGCTAACGAGGGACAACACAGCTGCACTTCCAGCTCCACCTAACGTAAGGAGAAACGAGTCCACTGAGGTGGACTCAACTGATTGGATCATCGCTTGCTGCAACCACTGTGAGGGAAACACTGACATATTCCTCCAACAGTAGGTCGTATACTTTCATCTCGTACTTTCATCTGACGTACAAAGGAACAGATCTATTCTGTGTCCATCTGTAAGATTTATTTATTTTACTTTTTAGACTAATTTGAACTTTCAGTTTTCACAGTTCTGTGAGAGGTTTGTCATGGACCCATGTCAAGTGTAGACCACAGGTTGGAAACCGCTCCCAGTCTCGTGTTTCACTCCTATGATAGCTTTTTATAGTTTTATCCATAAAATACATGCTTATTTTTTACGGTCAAACTTTTATATGAGTGCAGCTCTAAAATCTGCACAGAACTGCAGCTGCGCTGTGCATTAAGGCTGTTGACAGGACAGTACGTACAGTGATAGGTTTGTGTGTTGAAATAAAAAATAAAATAATAATGACAGTTTTTCCCTTATACTTAAAGTTCCATGTTCAACTTAATAACCAAGACAGACTCAAGCCGCCGGTCCAAATCCATGTTTGGATGACAAAATGGGTCTGCAAGCTCAGCAGAACCACTTGTTCCCGGGCCTGGGCAGTACCACAGAGACTACTGTATACCCACAAAAACACACTGATGAATCACCTCTTAAAGTGAAGAAAATAGGCTTCAAATTGTTTTATGTCCATTACAACAGACACGTCCTGAGAAACCGCGGAATGCGTCTCTCTAAGTCTCATGTTACTGTACTGTGTTTCTTGTCAATGGACTGATGGAAACTTGCATTTTGGCATCAGCCAATGAAAGCCTACTGGCAGGTCTACATTTACTACACATTCCCATGGCAACACAACCTCTTCTTCATGCTCGTAATAATGTCTGTCCCTTCACGTAGACAACATGGCCGACTCGCTGGTTGTACCGTCAACACAGAGCTGCACCCCTACTCAAGACCCCTACTGAACCACCCAGTCAACCTTCAATTCCCACTGGCATTCAAGAACACTTTAACCTGAGAGACTAAGCACTGGGGCCCTGGTGCCTGCTATGAAATATGAAGTAATATAGATGTTCTTTCCCCTTTGTACGTTGAGCCAAAGATATGAAATCTACAGTATAAACAGAGTAAAAACAGAGAAGAGCATACAGACCTTTTTTTCATTTTATCTTGTTCTGTAGAAGTTCACTTATTCTCCTTCAAATTCTTTTCTTCTGTTTTTCTTCCTGAAGTATCCAGTTGGCAGACCTTGCTATGCCCCCCCACCTCCCCACCACCAAACCACAAAGCTCCTTAATTAAAAGGATTTATGTGAATTGTCTCCCACCAATTATCCTTCTTAGTTTAAATCTCTTTAAAACTGGCCCCGAAGCCACGTCAGAGCTCTGGTTTGTGGATGACCTATATGCCGTGACGTACTGTAGATGACACCATCTAAATCCTGAATCTCTCCATTTGGCTTGGCCCCGTGTGCGAACACAGTGAGCATACTGTACATCAACAGCTCCCAATCGAAACCAGGGCTTTTATTACGCCTATTCCAACTGTTAAGCATATGGGACGTCGCCGGGATTCAAACACAAGGGAGGGCTTAGTTCCAAGAGGAGTGTCAGTTTTGCGCCCAAAACTTTTGGGGGGGAATATAGCCTACTGTATTAAAACCGCACATACGGCAATGAGCGAAGTAGCCAAGATGTCAACAAGTAAAACATACATTATCTTCTTCCATTTCTCATCTGCTGAACGTTACTGTAACGATGGCTTTGAGACACTTCCAAGCTGCTTTGGGGGTTATTTAGCGAGTTTTTCTGTCAGCTATAACCAGGGGTACCGCCCTGCCCTCTTCGAAGAGACGAATTAATGGTGTGTGTGCGATCCGGGGAACCCACACCTAGTGTCTCGTAACCCCAAGACTTGATTACCATGCCAGATTGTTGCCATGTGTGGTACAGAGCAACACCCTTCCAGCGATGTAGCTACTAGCTGTGCATCCCCTCTTTTATCAGTCGCCCCCCCGTTGTCTTGCACACAATTAGTCCAGCCAGGTGCGCTCCATTAGGCTACGTGGCCGTGGCAGGTAACCTGACGTGCCAGATGGTTTGCTTCGCATAACCATCTGGGAACTCTCCGTTGGAAACTGTTCGGAAAAGGGCGGGCACTTTCAAAAATACTCGGTATTGAATTGAATTGAAACCTTTATTTATACTCAGGTGAGCTCTGAGGTGAGGCCACCTCATTTTCAGAGCTGCTGAGTGTACAACAAAATAGAACAACAAAACAACAAGACAATGTACAGTGCACTTAGTAAAAAACAGTTACAACATGTATCATAAAGAAATGAAATCAGGCATTTAAATTCCTTTAAGGAAGGAAGAACTTCTTTAACCAGAACCAGAACCAGCTTTAACTTGGACTGAATGTCATTCCAGGACTTTGGGGCTGCATAAGTAAATGCTGTCCTGCCAAGTCCTGTACCAGTCCGTGGAACTTTAAGTGTGATCCAGTCACTAGAACGTGTTTGATGGGCTGAAGCGTTCCTGTCCAACAGGGCAGCTATATACGGTGGCTGTTTGCCGGTCAACGCCTTGAAAATGAACAAGAGCCAATGATAGTCTCGCCGAGCTGCCAGGGATGGCCAGCCAACCTTACTGTAAAGGAGACAATGGTGTGTATCATACCCATCCCCAGTAATAAATCTAAGTGCAGAGTGGTACACAGAGTCCAATGGTTTCAGGATGGTAGCTGAAGTGTAACGATAAATGACATCTCCATAATCAAGAACAGATAAAAATATTGACTCAACAACTTTTTTCCGACAGAATCAAGGGAATCTTGAGCGATTTCTGTACAGAAAGCCAACCTTTTGGCGCAGCTTAGAAGCAAGTTTCTCAATATGAGATTTAAAAGTTAACTGTTCATCTATCCACAAGCCCAGATATTTAGATTCCGTGACTCTGCTAATTTGTGTACCATTTAGTGATGCTGTAGACTATTGTAATCCACATTTTTTGACCTGGAAAATATCATGAATTTTGTTTTATTAGAATTGAGAACAAGCTTAAGTTGATATAGGGCTTCTTGCAAAGCAATAAAAGAGAGCTACAAGTTTTCAGTAGCTAACTGCACAGAATCCGCCATACAATAGATAACCGTGTCATCAGCATATAAATGGGCTTGACAGGATCCATTCAAAGATGATAAAATATTGTTTATGTAGATTGTGAAGAGGACAGGGCCCAGCACCGAACCCTGCGGAACTCCCTTGCCTATGGACAGAAACTCAGACCGGACATGGCCAACTCTCACACACTGGCGCCTGGTTGTTAAATAGTCATGAAACCAGCTAAGGGCATTGTCATCCAGACCAATACTAGTCAGACTATGCAGTAGGAGGAAGTGATCGACTGTATCGAAGGCCTTCGAGAGGTCTATGAAAAGAGCTGTGCAATGCTTTTTATTATCCATGGCTGAGCTAATATCGTTCACAACCAGTGTAATTGCAGAGGTTGTACTATGCTGGGCTCTGAAACCAGACTGATGAGGACTAAGCACTGAGTTACTTGGAAGAAAATGTTTGAGCTGATTGTTTACTAGTGACTCCAATACTTTTGCCAAACAGGGCAGCCTAGAGATCGGTCTATAGTTATCTAAATTAACTCTCTCACCGCCCTTATGTAGTGGGAGTACGCTAGCTGATTTCCACTCAAGAGGAAGCTTACCAGAGGCAACAGAGATATTAAAGGTAGGTGATTGGGTGAACCATTCATCTGTCCCCGTCTGTCACGCGTCAACTTCAACTGCTCCTCGCATCTCGTCACGCGTAAACCACGCCCGGCGTGACGGTTTGTATTTCAAATTCCTCAAAACCAACGAGATCGTTTTCTGATCTGGCACAAGTGGGTCTCTATGGAGAGTATCCAGACTGATTTGTGAGAGAAACAGAATGTGAGCTCGTGAAATCAGGTTGGTCTCATGAGTCTACGTGGCAGGGAAACTTCGAGAAACTTCCATAAAAGAACATGTTAGGGCCGCTTCAGCCCCCCTAAAACAGGCCTAGTGACGTCCTATAGGCATTCAAGAGGAACGCTCTTATGAGGAACAATGACATGAGACATGTGAAGACATTTGAGCAGTGGTTCGCAAACTGGATGCTGCCAACATCAAAATGTAGGGGCCAATAAGCGTCCCATGAGGGACTACCGGCAGCTATGGCCGTGGTTTAGACATCAATAAGACACATATGGTGCGTTGATCTGATTGGTTTATGTACTGTACAAAGCAAAATATGGCAATGGGGAAAATGGATTGTGGCGAGCACCCAGTGGTGGGCTGGACTCATGTACTAACGCTCAGGGGCCTTGGTGTTGCCAGGCGGGGACCATGAAGGTCCAGGACTCGTTCAACTCACTCAGCAGAATCAGCAAAGAAATTGCCCATTAATGTCCATGAGGGACTGACAGGATTCAAGGTGGATGTTGGGGAACATTTTTGGGGTTTGTGGGTCACAAATGTCTATCATTCATATGCATTCATCTCAGACTGCTCCATCCCTGCTCTATTATATTGCTCCCAAACTTGTAATTAACTGTACATGAGATGGCTTCCTCATCCCTGAGATGGCTTCCTCATCCCTGAGATGGCTTCCTCATCCCTGAGATGGCTTCCTCATCCCTGAGATGGCTTTCTCATCCCTGAGATGGCTTCCTCATCTCTGACATCGTAGGCTATGTGAAAACAAACATGGCGACTTTTCAGAGTTGTTTATTTCTCGTCATACAGTGACACACAACACACGTGCACTGAGCGCCGACATAGAACACACACACACACACACACGCTGAAGCGGTCGCCCATGATATTCCTCTGCATTTCTCCCATCCAAGCCATCCTCCTCCAGGGGCAGTCAGGAGCAGTGGGCAGCCTGGTCAGTGGTGCCCGGGGACCAAGTCCAAGTGCTCAGTCCAGGTGCTGGTGAGGGACAGGACTGAAGAGCATCTGTTCTTCTGCATGTTTTTCATTGGGGTTCTATGTGGAGGGAACCCAAGAGAGCACGGGGAGAACATGCAAACTGGGCTGGCGCTGCGCCATCCTCGGTCTCCCACAGCTTCAGAGTGTGTGCTCTCTAAAGCAGGCGTGTGTCCCGCTAAAACACGTGTGACAGGGCCCATTTTATCTTCAATTCCAAAAGGCTATTTTACAGAAGAAGAAAGAAAAATATTATCTCTCAATTGACATCATTACTTATTGATCTAGATTGTTCAACTTCAAAGCAATAGGCTAATAATAAAATGCATGGTTCATGAGCAAATTTAGCAAAATGACCATGAAATGTGGTTGAGAATGGCAGATGCTTCCTTGAAGTGGTTTCACTTCATTGTCAGGTTACTGAAGCCATGCCTAAAATGCTCTTGGTTTCATTTGTTCCTTATGGGTGTTGTGTGAAGTGCCTTGCAAATCACAAAAAGGAGTGTCATGCCTCAGAAAACTTTGGGAATCATTGCATTAGAGGACAACTAAGCATCTTATTTCATATTTGATGGAACCCACTTGTTATCAAGAGTCAGTGTTAACTGCAAATTGACTCTCCTAAAGTTGGGATGAGGAGGTCACACAAGATCTTTCCACTAAAGCAAAGCTTGACGATGAGCATCTGTTTTCTATTGCTTCACATTTACATTTTACTCAAACATCCTTCCTTGTTAAAAATAATGGATAAAATCTGTTCTGTTTTTTCATCAATGTCACTTAACGATTGTGTTGTAATGAAGGTTCTTCATCTTAGTTTGTGTGCAATTGTCCCATTAGCTCCATATAGTACCAATTGAAGGCTTGTTATTTAAATTGCTAGAATGGGACATAGCTATGATCTCAGCTGAAAACCTCGAGCTGATCTCATTTTGACACTTTTTTTTTTACTGATCTCTTTCACAGGCATGGAAAGAGGGAAAGAACGCAACTCTTGAAAAAAAGCACACACGTGCGCGCGCGCGCGCACACACACACACACACACACACACCATCATTCCCTTGGCTTATGCAGGATCCTAATATGAAATCCTCTCTTCTCTTCAAATAGTAGGAAGTTAAACAGACAGTTGTCACCTCTAACCTTTCACCTCTCACCTTTAGGATCTAAAGGAAAGAAGGGGAGGGAAAGAAGAACCAGGCCAACTCCAGCCTGGCTTATGGCTGATGGGTGTACATACAGCTGGTCTTTTGATAGTTCTGGACAAATTCAATTGCCTGCCCTATGCACTTCCCTTTAGGTGGTGAAGTAAGGCTTATCTGGACATGTACACATTTGATCGAGTCAGCAGGTAGCATTAAGTGTAGACTCACAAGTGCGTTGCATTGACCTTGAGTGGTGGCCATGCTAAATTGTGCTTATTGACATTAGGGAATGTGCATATTAAGTAGAATGTCAAAGGGATGATGCGTTAAGCTATAAGACCTCACTTCCTGTTTGCGCGTTGTTGTATTGATGTTGAGTGGTGACCATGTTAATTTGTGCCCGCTGACTCTTAGGGAGTATGCATATTAAGTAGAATGTCAAAGGGATGATGCGTTGAGCAATAAGACCTCACTTTCTGTTTCAGCAGTGTTGCGTTGAGTGGCTATCTATCTATCTATCTATCTATCTATCTATCTATCTATCTATCTATCTATCTATCTATCTATATGACTAACTAATGGATCGGGTTGTCAGGCTCCGCCCATCAGCCAAAAAAAACCAGTTGACTTGTCTGTTAAGGGAACGTTCGAAATGTATGGGAGGGTCTCACGGATGACTAAAGAGTGCTTGGAAATAAAAACACACAACCCTCCCTCTGACAGAAATATATTTTTCTTTGACCCTCCCCGAGTAATTGTAAAAAAGAAAAAGGTTGGCCCTTCAGCACCAAATAGGTAATATTCAATATGGCGTTACTCGAAATAAGAAGAAAACTTGAACACAAAGTTAGAATCGAGTCTTCCGCACCGTTCTGCATGTCGGTGTCAGTTGGCGAGTTGCTCTACCTCTACTCCGTCATCACCAGCAGAGCACTCTGATTCCCTCGACTGAGAGGGCATCCGAGGACACGCCGCCTCAGACAAAACAGCCTGCTGAATTCCAAAAAGCTGAAGAAACTATTTTATTCTGATTGATTCAATTGTGTATGACCCTCCCGACTCTCATTAAAAACCAATAACCCACCCTCGGACTAAAATTAAAAAAGCATGACTCTCCCCTGTTTTCCTCCAGTGACGTTAAACAGCCAGTTAAACAGCCAGTTGTCACCTCTAACCTTTCACCTCTCACCTTTAGAATCTAAAGGAAAGAAGTGGAAGGAAAGAAGAAAATTGAGTTTACTAGGCCCACTAACGCGTGCGCGCGCGCACACACACACACACACACACACACACACACACACACACACACACACACACACACACACACAAGTATATGATCCTACATTAAATTCCTACCTTTCCTCTCATCATCTCACTCCATGATGTCATACCCTACATCAGCCCATACCCCCCCCCCCCCTCCATTAACTATGGCCAACGCTTCTGTTCAATCCAAGGCCTTGTTTGTTTGACTCTCCCTTGTTTAGTTTCACGTTGTTCTGTTCTGTTTGTTTTGTTCTTGCTATGTACCCGGTTCTGTCCTTGTGAATCCCCATTAGGTCAGTTTGTTCATAGTTCTGTCCTTGTGAATCCCCATTAGGTCAGTTTGTTCATAGTTCTGTTCTTGAGTTTCTTCCCTCCCTCAGAGAAGTGACTTTATTTTTATTGCTTTTATGTTTCAGTTTATCGAATTAAAACACAAAGTTGTCCTCCAAAGAGCCATTAAAAGAACAAAAAAGAAAGAAAGTTGTTGAGTGGTGCAACGTGGGGGTACAGTATCACTCGGTGGCGTCGCTCAGTTTGTCTTCTTCGTCGTCGTGTGGGTACGTTGCTGTGTCTTCTCCCCCCCAGGCTCGGGGCCGAGGGGCTATCCTGTTACCACCCGAGCCTGGGTGAGGTTCAATTTCTCTGACTACCGTTCACTGGGGGGCCCGCTGGCTGCAGTAAGGGCGCCAGCATCAACAAACCCAGGTCCTCCCTCTCCCTGTCCAGGAAAACACGGATTACTAGGAATACGGAGAACATATTGGCCAACCGCTGTCGGCTTGGGCAGCGAGGCACAATAACAGCCAGTTTACATCATGTTTACTTCACATTGGTCATAGGCTCAGAAAGCTGTAAACGGATTTCATGTGGAAAATCCAGGTCTGCTACCGCAATGAAAACCTTTTTGGTTGAAATAACAGAAGAGGGTCTGGGATGACCGAATGGAATCGACAGACACAGGTGGTCAGCTTTAAAACTACGGCCAGTTGGCTACTGTACATGGACATGGCTGCCTTTTTAAATGCCACGACTGGTACTGTACTGTGTCAGCTGTGGCCCCAGGCCGCCATTAGGTAAAATTGATATCCAAATGTGTGTTTACTGCAGGCGTAGGAAAGCTAGGGTTTCATGTCGTGCTTATACACTTCAAAGTCTTAGGTTCCATCCAAGCCATGAGACTCAGGACCTTTTGGACTTTTTTCAGTTTTAGATGCAGTGACCTTAGGTCTCAAGTCTCTAGTTGTCCCGCCTGCATGCTGTGCTATCTGAGCCCACAGCACATTCTTTTTATTTTATTTTATTTTTTTAGTATATTTATTGATTTTCACAGGGTCCAACATTCAAGTAAACAAAAGTAATGAGACCACAAAATGTACCCTTTTTCCAAACACACCCCAAACCCAGAACTAGCTCCCCACACACAAGACAAAACAGAAAAACAAAACAAACACACAAGAACAGCAACAACAAAACAGAAGGCTGAAACAACTATGTTATACGTGACAGGGAAATCCGACATACTGGTGTTGATAAAAGGTCATGAAAACATTTAGGCCTACAGGGCGATGAGCCTGGAGATCTCAGCCTACGCTAGACCGTAGAGACCAGTCCTACAGGGCGATGTGTCTGGAGATCTCAGCCCACGCTAGACCGTAGAGACCAGTCCTACAGGGCGATGTGTCTGGAGATCTCAGCCCACGCTAGACCGTAGAGACCAGTCCTACAGGGCGATGTGTCTGGAGATCTCAGCCCACGCTAGACCGTAGAGACCAGTCCTACAGGGCGATGTGTCTGGAGATCTCAGCCCACGCTAGACCGTAGAGACCAGTCCTACAGGGCGATGTGTCTGGAGATCTCAGCCCACGCTAGACCGTAGAGACCAGCCTACAGGGCGATGAGCCTGGAGATCTCAGCCTACGCTAGACCGTAGAGACCAGCCTACAGGGCGATGTGTCTGGAGATCTCAGCCCACGCTAGACCGTAGAGACCAGTCCTACAGGGCGATGCGTCTGGAGATCTCAGCCCACGCTAGACCGTAGAGACCAGTCCTACAGGACGATGTGTCTGGAGATCTCAGCCCACGCTAGACCGTAGATACCAGTCCTACAGGGCGATGTGTCTGGAGATCTCAGCCCACGCTAGACCGTAGAGACCAGTCCTACAGGGCGATGTGTCTGGAGATCTCAGCCCACGCTAGACCGTAGAGACCAGTCCTACAGGGCGATGCGTCTGGAGATCTCAGCCCACGCTAGACCGTAGAGACCAGTCCTACAGGGCGATGTGTCTGGAGATCTCAGTCCACACTAGACCGTAGAGACCAGTCCTACAGGGCGATGAGCCTGGAGATCTCAGCCCACGCTAGACCGTAGAGACCAGTCCTACAGGGCGATGAGCCTGGAGATCTCAGTCCACACTAGACCGTAGAGACCAGTCCTACAGGGCGATGTGTCTGGAGCGTTTAGCCTCTAAGGGGATGAGTTCCATAACGCTCCGGGACACGTTCTGATGGATGAAGCTACTGTCTGGTATCTGGAGTGTGTCCACGTCATCTCCTCTGCTCC
>NC_140249.1:14842739-14882739 GCF_949987555.1 Borostomias antarcticus | reverse complement strand
TGTGTGTGTGTGTGTGTGTGTGTATGTCTATGTGTGTGTGTTTGTGTGTGTGCGTATGTGTGTGTCTATGTCTGTCTGTGTCTGTGCATGTGTGTGTGTCTATGTCTGTGCATGTGTGTGTGTCTATGTCTGTCTGTGTGTGTGTGTGTGTCTATGTCTGTCTGTGTGTGTGTCTATGTCTGTCGTGTGTGTGTGTCTATGTCTGTGTGTGTGTGTGTCTGTGTGTGTCTATGCATATGTGTATGTGTGCGTGTGTGTGTCTGTGCGTGTGCATGTGCGTGTGCATGTGTGTCTGTGCATGTGTGTGTGTGTGTGTGTGAGAGAGTGTGTGTGCGTGCGTGTGTGTGTGTATGTGTGTGTGTGTGTGTATCTATGTCTGTGTGTGTGTGCGTGTGTGTGTGTGTGTATCCTCAGTGGTGGGATGCCGCCGGCCACCAGTACCCACCCACGGCTCGGCGGAGGGGGTGTTCCACCACTCGGGGGCGCGTGTGGTGTTCCGCTGCGACCCCGGGTTCGAGCTCCGGGGGTTCCGGAAGGCCGTCTGCCTCCTGGACGGCACCTGGAGCGCCCCGGCCCCCCAGTGCGGTAAGAACCCCCCGAGAGAGAGAGAGAGACCGGCTCACATATCACTCAAATCATGAAACGAATCCTTTAAACCTGAGCAACAACAGAGCTTGACCTCATGTCACCGCGGGCTTTTACCAGCTCCCCTGGGAGGAACATCTGTGGCCCATTATAGATACTTTTCCCTGACACAACGTGTCTAATGGTGATTTATGGTCCATGTGAGATGCGGTTAATTGCCTCGCCTGGTCTGAACCGAGCGCTCCTCCTCTCTAGTGCCCATGGAGAAGTTCTGTGCCATCCCACCCAAGCCGGTGCATGGGGACCACTTCCTGGTGTACGGGCCCAACGACGTGCTCATCGCCCTGCAGTACCTGTGCTACCGGCCCTACAAGCTGACCGGGACCTCGCAGAGGACATGCCTCCCCAACAGCACCTGGAGCGGGGCTCCGCCCACCTGCGCCCAAGGTCAGGACGCAACATTCCTTCATTTGTCATGTGTAAAATACGGTGTACAGTCACGGTGAAATGTGGCCGGTTTAAAGATTATGCTTGATGGAGATAAACTCTGTTAGAGTTTCAATTCCAAATTCCAAATTTACAAGTTACACGTTTACAAATCAGTCAGTGCTGGGAAGAGAGATTTTGGGTGGGAAACTGGTAAAGGATTTACGGGAATTACAAGCAGAAAGACGATAGCTGGGAAAAAAACTGATTCACACGATGAGTCCCAGCAGAACATGTCTTCCTGGCCTGTTCAGAACGATCAGTCAGCTGTTTATCGGCGTTCTGCTAACACTCCTCTCTTTGTTTACTCTCAGTCAATAACACGCTCGCTGAGCCCGACAAGGACAGAGGAAGAGATGCAGAAAAGGACAAGGAGAAGGTTCTAGAAACTGACGAGGGCCCTGAAAGACAGGAGGATAAAGAGCGCGGGAATACGACGGAGAGCGGGGAAAGCGTGGGCGGTGGAGATAGCGAAGACAGGAACGCCACCTCCACCGCCGACGGCCAAGATAAATACACGGAGACCGGTCTGGACAGAACCAAGCAGGAAGTGGATCGCGCGGAGACAGACGACCACCTGAACGCGGTGGAGAGGAAAACCGCCGAGCCGGACACGCCGCCGGAGGACACCACCGGAAAAGACGTCCGCCCTGACACCGAGGCGGGCCGAGACGTGATGGAGGAGAACGGACATACGACGGACATCACGGTGTCCAGGGATAAGGGACAGGGAGAGGGAGAGAAGAAAGGGGGTCAGGTCGACGAGAGCGCGAGTCCAGACCAAGTGGGCCCTAACGACACCAAGCAGAGGGGAGACACGTTTGAGAGGTACTGGGAGGTCGTCGAGGTCACGCCGGCGAACCGCACGGATCCGTTTCACACCAATGACGTGGAAAGTTCCGGCAATGTGACGGCGACTAACGGTCTGAGCGAGGGGACCGCGATCGCTACGGGAAGCGACGGCTCGCGATACAGAGCCGGCGGTGAGGACGGCACGCGGCCCACGGAGAGACCAGCAACCGAAGACACGGAGGGAAGCACCAGGGCCGGGCCTGAGGAGAGACCAGCAACCGAAGACACAGAGGGGACCACCGGGGTCAGGCCTGAGGAGAGACCAACTACCGAAGACACGAATGGGACCACTGGGGTCAGGCCTGAGGAGAGACCAGCAACCGAAGACACGAATGGGACCACTGGGGTCAGGCCTGAGGAGAGACCAGCAGCCGAAGACACGAATGGGACCACTGGGGTCAGGCCTGAGGAGAGACCAGCAACCGAAGACACGAATGGGACCACTGGGGTCAGGCCTGAGGAGAGACCAGCTACCGAAGACACGAATGGGACCACTGGGGTCAGGCCTGAGGAGAGACCAGCTACCGAAGACACGAATGGGACCACCACGGTCAGGCCCACAGAGAGACCTGCAACCAAAGACACAGAGGGGACCACCAGGGTCAGGCCCACGGAGAGACCAGCAACCAAAGACACAGAGGGGACCACCGGGGTCAGGCCCACGGAGAGACCAGCAACCAAAGACACAGAGGGGACCACCGGGGTCAGGCCCACAGAGATACCAGCAACCAAAGACACAGAGGGGACCACCGGGGTCAGGCCCACAGAGATACCAGAAACCAAAGACACAGAGGAGACCACCGGGGTCAGGCCTGAGGAGGAGGGTTCGGACGGGAGAACCAAGGAGCAGTCGGAGGAAGAGAAAGCCGAGAATCAGATCATCAGTGGTGAGACGCCCCCACATTACCACAGTGCATCAAAAAAGCTCACACACACACACACACACAACACACACACACTCCACACACACACACCCACACACACACACACACACACAGCACACACACACCCCACACACACACACACATACATGCACACACACATACACCCCCCCCCCCCCCCCCCCCCACACACACACACACACACACACACACACACACACACACATACCCCCCCCCCCCCCCACACACACACACACACAGAGTCAAAAACAGAAAATAGATCCAGTATCTTTCGATCGTTCCTCTCTCTCTCATCCTTCTGTCTTTGTCTCTCTCCACTCCTTTTCCTGACAGACAACGAGAGGAAGAGCTGTCCTCCTCTTCCTCGCCTGTACCATGGGTACCACCAGCTGGTGGCCGGGCCGGCGCCGGAGACGGTGGAGTTCTTCTGTAACCACTCCTATGCCCTCAGTGGTGGAGCCCGACGCACCTGCCAGCCCGACGGCATCTGGACCGGCACTCAACCCCTCTGTGTGAGAGGTAGGTACTCTGCGCGTGTGTGTGCGTGTGTGCGTGTGCGTGAGCGTGTGTGTGTGTGTGTGTGCGCGCGGAGGGGGGTATATGCCACTGCTGCCAGGTCAGTGATTGGGGTTAGAGCCAGTTTAGAGCTCCGGTCATTAAGTAGGCTTTAAGTAGGAACCCTGTGTGTGTGTGTGTGTGTGTGTGTGTGTGTGTGTGTGTGTGTGTGTGTGTGTGTGTGTGTGTGTGTGTGTGTGTGTGTGCAGCCTGCAGAGAGCCCAAGGTTTCCGAGCTGGTGAGACAGAGGGTCCTGCCGCTCCACATCCCATCCAGGTACAGTAACGACTGTACAGTAACACCACTGAATCTCCTCTCAGATGGCGCACATAAACGTTTACATTATGAGCATAAAACCGCCAGGCGCAAGCATCGATCATCCCGACATCAAACCTGTTAGCCACAGTTATATATCAACAACACATCCACACAACATCATCCAAATGACTCGTAATAACCACATATCAACATCATGTCATAAAAACACTAGACGTTTTGATGTAAGTTTTGGACCCCTTTACACACAACATGAGCACAATAGATTGTGACAAAGCTATTGTGTTTATTTCAACAACATCCTGGAAGCACTCTACTTGTTGTGACTGAAAGACCCCTCCACTACAACACAAGTTTGTTCCTGTGAATCTCTTTCTACGACTCGCTCTCTCCACCTCAGAAAAACCCCGGTCCACAAGCTCTACTCCTCCGGCTCGGCCAGGCAGTTCCTGTCCGTCGGCCCCACCAGGGGCCCCCAGACCCTCTCCCAGCTGTCCCCGGGATTCCACCACCTCTACACCCACATCGAGTACGAGTGCGCCTCTCCCTACTACCACCACACGGGCAGCGCCCGGCGCACCTGCCTCAAGACCGGCAAGTGGAGCGGGCGTCATGTCTCCTGCTCGCCAGGTGAGGGCAGCAGAGGGCCGTGGTTCACGAGCGGTGGCTGCAGCCGTCAGACCTTCCCTTCCTAACGTGGGAAGGGAGGGGAGAACGGAGCTTTCGTTTACACTATACTGTACCCTCAGACGTCACATAAATCAAACTAATAGTTTTATGGAATAAATGTGTTGCGATGCCGAGGCTTGATTCTTCATCACTCTGGGAAAATGGGAAAGCTTGACATCTTCCTCTTCCTACCCAACGCTTTTTTAAACGTCCCTCGTCTTCTCCGTCCGTCTCTCTCCGTCCTCCCGTCCCCCCTCCTCCTCCTGGCAGTGTGTGGGAAGCACCCGACCTTTGACCCCCAGAGGCCCTCGGAGGCCCAGTGGCCCTGGCTGGCGGCCGTGTACCGCCGCACCGCCGCCGCCGCCACCAACAGGGCCGGGGCGGACGCCAAGGCGGACAAGATGGCGGCCCTGGTGGGGTCGCTGAAGAAGGGGGCGGGGTCGGGCGGGGCCGGCGCCCAGAAGGAGGCACCCGGCTGGCAGCTGGTGTGCAGCGGGGCCCTGGTCAACCAGCGCAGCGTGGTGGTGGCTGCCCACTGCGTGACGGAGCTGGGGAAGCTCCACCCCCTGGACGCCGCTAAGGTGAAGGTGGTGATGGGCAAGAACTTCCGCAGCGACCTCAGGGAGAGCAAGGGCCTGCAGCACCTCAAGGTGAGACGCCACGACCTGGGGCAGGGTCACTGGGGCGGGGTCACTGGGGCGGGGTCACTGGGGCGGGGTCACTGGGGCGGAGTCACTGGGGCAGGGTCACTGGGGCGGAGTCACTGGGGCGGAGTCACTTGGGCAGGGTCACTGGGGCGGGGTCACTGGTGCGGGGTCACTGGGGCAGGGTCACTGGGGCGGGGTCACTGGGGTGGGGTCACTGGGGCGGAGTCACTGGGGCAGGGTCACTGGGGCAGAGTCACTGGGGCGGGGTCACTGGGGCGGGGTCACTGGGGCGGAGTCACTGGGGCAGGGTCACTGGGGCGGAGTCACTGGGGAAGCGTCACTGGGGCGGAGTCACTGGGGAAGCGTCACTGGGGCGGAGTCACTGGGGCAGGGTCACTGGGGCGGGGTCACTGGGGCGGGGTCACTGGGGCAAGGTCACTGGGGCAGGGTCACTGGGGCGGAGTCAAGCTGGTTTCAAACAAAGACAATAGTTTTATTCTAGTATGACGATTTGCAAACCGGATTCTGAAACATGAAGTGTTTCCCTCATCAGAATGGTTGGACTGGAACATAGCATGGTATGGAGGAAGTGACGTTCACTCAGAGACAAAGGGTACAGGGAAGTGATGTCACAGAGCAAATGGTGGTTCCAAACAGTGATTAGAAAGAAGTTTCACTGAGGTTGTACAACAATAAACTTAGAGAAACTTAGAGAACATCAATCAAGTAGGAAAACAGAAAGGAACAAATTGGGGGGTAACACATTGGTGATACTGAAATTTCATTAACAGTCCGATGATTGTAGGGTCGGCGGTTCGAATCTCCGCTCCTCCTGACCACGTGTCGAAGTGTCCTTGAGCAAGACACTGAACCACAAATTGCTCCCAACGAGTAGGTTAGCACCTTGCATGGCATCTACCGCCATTGGTGTGTGAATGTGTGTGTGAATGGGTGAATGAGAGGCCTTCATTGTAAAGCGCTTTGGATAAAAGCGCTATATACCGTAAGTGCAGTCCATTTACCATCTACCAATCCAACAGTACCTTTCCAATACTTCCTAGTTTGCACAGAGCCTCAGGTCGGTGGGGTATGTTTTATTTTGTGCGAGGAAAAATCCGTCAAGCACAGACGGTTATTTTGGAATTATTCTACAGTGGATCCTGCTGGTTGGAGTTTGATCATCGTTCCAGTGAAGAAAACTAAGTCTACAACTGACAAATATGTTTTTTTTCTTCTACACATTAGATCATTATAATTGTTTATCTTTAGAATTGGAAAAGCGGTCACACACTCTCACTCCAATGCCCAGATATTTTACTCTGTGTTTAACCGGCCGTCGTGTTGCCAGGTAACGAGAGAAGCCTGGTAACAGAGGAAGTGCTGAAGCCCTGGTTTGAATCGCCTCTCTCTATTATCTCCCCTTCTGCTCCTGACTACTCATCCTTTCATGTTCCCATCCTTTCATCATCTACCCATCCCTCTCTCTCTCTCTCTCTCCACAGCCTCTTCATCTTCAGAGGGTCTCTCTTTCGTCTTTGTATTTAGGCATGCCATCGGTGTCCCTGCATACCATCTCTCTCTCTCTCTTTCTCTCTCTCTCCCCCCCTCTCTACTTCTACTTCCTCTCTCTAACCATCTCTCCTCCTCTCCTCCAGGTGGCGTCCATCTCTGTCCATCCTAACTACGACCCCCTGGTCCTGGACTCTGACCTGGCCGTCATCCGGCTGCTGGACAAGGCCCGCATCGGGGAGCGGGTCCTGCCCGTCTGCCTGCCGGACACACAGGGGGGCGAGCTGACCTCCAGGCAGGGCCTGGTGACGGGCTGGGCCCCCACGCCGGACCCCCGGTTGGGGGACGAGGAGCGGGCCCGGGTGGGGGTGGTGCACCTGGCCGACGTGGTGCCCTGCGAGCAGCAGTACGCCCGCAACGGCGAGCCGGTCAGCGTCACGGACAACATGCTCTGCGCCCGCCAGAAGCCGGACTACAGCCCGTCCAACATCTGCCCCGCCGACACCGGGGGCGTGCTCATCCTCCCCGCCCTGCCCCCGCCCCCCGGCCCCGGGGGGGCGTCGCAGGAGGAGGGCAGGGGGGGCTGGACGCTCCTGGGGCTGGTGAGCTTCGGGTACAACCAGGGAGAGTGTGACCCAGACCTCTACACTGTGTACACACACATAGCCAACTTCAAATACTGGATAGAGAGCAATATGAAATAAGAACCCACCGCCCCAAATCTCGCCATCACGTTCCCCCTTTTCTCACTTGGTTCCTCTGCCGTGTTCTTTCCATCTCCCTCCCCCTCCCCCTCCCACACATTAACACTGGACTGCGCAGCGCTCTGCCTGTAGGGGGCGCTGACACAGTGGACACGGCCACAGACCATAGACCTCTGTTCCTTCAGCACAAGGCGCCGGGGTTCAGGTCATGGAACCTGGCGCTGCAGACTTGAAATCGACCAGAAAACCAGAACCTCCCCTCCGAGTTTTCTCTCTCTCGAGCGAGTCTGGCTTTCGTTGTATTGTTTGGTATGTACATATAAAGTAATGTATTATTCTGGCTCTCCATACACCTCAAGGGATGTACATATTGTATAGAAGGGCAGCAAAGTCATTTTAATTAAAGACATTTTTTAATTAAAGCTGTTTGGTAGTGTGTGGAGACACTGTGGTCGAGTTGGGATTAGGGCACGGATTGTGTCCCTGCAGCCAACAGTGATTGATAGCCCCTTTCCGGACTGCGTTACTAGCTGGCTAGTATCCATGTCCCTTATCGGTCCATTGCAAAATTGTCATAATTAAGTCAGTCCGCCTGGTCTACAAAGCAAAGATCCCTGATTAAGTGTCACAGAGACGTTTCAAAGGTATTCACAGTTGCATCAGGGTTGTGTCCACACTGGCGGTGGATTTGGAAAGTTCAGCACTGCTAATAAACATGTTTGATCTTTAGTTTAAAAAACGAGTCATATTTTTAGAAAATACATTGTCCGAAATGGTTTCTCTTCTTTTGCATTTCTGCCAAGGATCTATTGGTTTCTGCCATGGGGGGTGCGCGGTCAGCAATCACAATGCTTGCTATCGGCCACTGCTGGTATAGCTATAGTGCAAGCTAATAGAAGCTGTAGCTTCCGGCCAGCCAGTTAGTAGGCCTAATGCAGTCCCAAAAGGGACTAAGTGATTGAGTGAGTCAGAGATCATTAAAACTCTATTGAGACTAAAGCAAAAAACTCATTTTTCTATGTAAATAGGAATTCCAAGGCGAGTTCCTTGTATGTGTCAATCTACTTGCAGAAATAAAATCTGAAGCAGACATTTCTCCCACCTCCCTGAAGGACAATTTTGAACAGACCAGGTCTATATAATTAAATCATTTAACGCTGCATTCAAACAACTATAAACTGAAGACATCACTCCCACTTTTATTTCCACTTTGACCCTAGCCTGTGTGAGAGAAGGGTGTAATTGAGAATGTGTATTGCACGTTCAGTGCCACTAGATGGCAGTATAAAAACACTGGCTGTGTGCAAATCCAGAGGCAGCTGAGCACAGTTCAACTCAAGCCGTCAGTTGGTTGTTGATTCTACTTTTCATTTGGAAGACAAGTAAACACTCGACAGTGGTCTGGATGTGTTTATGATCTACTCCATGTATCTGTGCAATGTTTATTCATGATCCTGAGGACTGAGTGAACTACTGCAAGACAGATGTGTGGCCCACATGGAGCACTAACACCTTCTAAAGAAACCACTATGATGACAATCCTAAATACCACTCTGAACAGCCATGAAAGCACAACTCTCTCCTCCCTGAGGACAAAGGCTCATGTTCTCTCCACATCAGCTGCTGAGCAGTGAGACAGGGCTGGGGGGGGGGGGGGGGGTGAGAGGCCCCCCAGTGCAGATCTGAGGAGCTGGGCTAGTCACCATGTATGGCCCTGAGCTTCAGGGTCCCTGGATGGGGGGTTCTGGGGGTGAGGGTCACGCCTGTCTGACAGGGTATGGAGCGGAGATCAAAGAACGCACACATGGAGGGGATATATATGAAATGTGTGCATTATATGTGTCTAATCTAAAACCCCCAAATCTATACATGGCTATAAACGTCCCCTCCCCCACACACAGTTTTTCCCTCACATGCATAAAGGATACATGGGTTGACGGACAGTATATTCTGCCTGAGATGTACTGTATAAGTGGAGAGTGTAGGTATAGTTGTGTTTGATTTAGGTGGCGTGTGTGTGTGTGTGTACGGCTTTGTTAGCAGGTACAGAACCACTCAGTTCTTCCTTGTTTCTTCTCTGGAGAGAGAGAAAGAGAGAGAGAGAGAGGGAGAGAGAGAGAGAGAGAGAGAGAGAGGGAGAGAGGAGGGGGAGGGAGAGAGAGAGAGAAAGAGAGAGAGAGAGGAGGGTGAGGGAGCCCTGGATCTATAATTCAGAACAATTCACACCTCGTTATTGTCCCCACCCGATGAAATTGCACTTTACATTGACCCATGTTCGATTGTTTGTTAATTCGTTCTTTGTTTGCTCATTGCCTGTCTCATATGTACAGTACCAGAACCCACCACATGGTGGTGCTCACCACAGTTCATCTTTCCCATTGTTTCCCATCGTTTCAGTAAAAGTATCATCTATTCTACTCAGGGACCCGTCTACTTTCTAAATCCACGGAGTTCAGAACCTGAGGAGTTTAGTAGCCCTTCTGGTGCTTGTTATGAATGTTAAGATTATCATAGATTAGAATTGAGGTTGGTGCATTGTGGATACAAAGATACTCTCCAAACATATTTCTCACACTGTCAAATCACCCCCCAAAAAAAATAAAAATAAATGCATGTCAGTTGACACACTGTTTTACAGCAAACTTGCCTGCTTTGAAAACATTTCTGACAGACTCCAGAGGGTCTGTGTCAGAACCATGCAGGATGACTACGGGGTTCCACAAGGTTCAGTTCTGGGTCCTCTTCTTTTTTCCCTCTACACAACATCTCTGGGTTCTGTTATTTGTTTGTGTGACTTCTACCATTGTTATGCCGATGACACCCAGCTAGTCTTGTTATTTTTCCCTCTCACACAAGAGGAGGCATAACAGTACCCTACTCTACTGCTCTGAGCAGGGCAGGTTTGCTGCTGCTGGAGTCCAGTGTTCATCGCAATGCTAATATTGCCAGATACCCATCCACAAAAAACACTAAAACAACCAAAAAGGCCACCCAAAAGGGTACAACTACTTCAAGGCTTGAAGTACAATTAGTACTCCTGCACAAAGTGCATTTCATGTTCATTTTCCAGTGTGTGTTACAAATCAATTATTGTTGTGATGTCGAAATCATCCCATTGTAATATCACACATTGTGATGACACAAACATCCCATTGCGATGTCATGATCCATACATCGTGATGTTACCTTCATTGTGATGTCACAATCATCCCATTGTGATGTCACACTCATCCCATTGTGATATCATACATTGAGATGTCACAATCATCCATTGTGATGTCATAATCATTCCATTGTGATGTAACACTCACTGTGATGTCACAATCATCATATTGTGATGTCACAATCATCATATTGTGATGTCACAATCATCATGTTGTGATGTCACAATCATCATGTTGTGATGTCACAATCATCCCATTGTGATATCACACTTGTGATGTCATAATAATTCCAGTGATGTCACATTCATTGTGTTACACTGATTGATGTTACACTCATTGTGAAGTCAACATCATCTCATTGTGATGTCAGTCCATTTTGATATCACACTCATTGGCCCTCATTTACTAAGCGTATGTACGATGGAAAACTGGGCATACGGTCATTTTCAAGCCAAGTTCAGCATTTATCAATTTGGACGTGAGTGGAGACTGTGACCAAATCTCATGCCAAGTCTCAGACCGTGTACATAAGTTTGAGAATTGTCATGAGACTGATTTGACTGGCATCTAAGCGCAGCAATATAGGCCTATTCATCACTTCAAAATATGTAGGCTACCCTATGGTAAAATATTATATTTTGTAAAGGCCTCTTCTATGTGTCATATATCCCTAACATAAATGGGTATTTTCCAATTGTTTGCAAATAACGGGGTAAACAGGTGTTTAGTGTAAGAGTAATTTCACTATCATTTTGAGATGGCCTTATACTTGTTAGACCACACAACTGTCCGGGGAGAGAGGAGCTAGCTTCTAACTCTGGCATCCAAACCTCTGCAGCCACATATTCAACAGTCAAAAATATGTAGACTATGGCAAAATACTACATATTCTAAAGGCCTTGACGATGTCATATATCATAACATAAATAGGTATTTCTAAATTGTTTGCAATCAACGCCATTTGTTGGTGTAGGCCTAAAATCAGCTTCGTTTACATTTTAAAATAGCCTACTTGTTAGTAGTAGGTAGTTAGTTAGTAGTAGTAAGGCTAAAATCAACCAATGAAAAGTAATGGGTAGGCTAATTGATTGGCAATGTGACAATTAGATGACATTCAGTCAGCTATTTAAACGAGAGTGACAATCATGAAATCTCAGTAATGGCAGATCTGGCACTGTTAGAGGAGCGTTACGCGCCCCTAAGACGCGAGAGGGTTTTTAGGGACCGCAGGAGAGTGACAAGTGGCTTTTCAGCCGCTTTCGGCTCCCAAGGCATGTCCTTTTGGATTTATGCTATAATTTAGAAGCACCTTTAAGGAGAGAAACACGGAGGTCTCATGCTGTACCTGTGCCAGTGCAGGTGCTCTCCACCTTGGGTTTTTTGGCCACCTGGTCCTTTCAGCGGGAGATGGGGGATAGATCTGGAATATAACAGCCAATCGTTAGCAGAATGGGCAGTGTTAGAGGCTATCAACTCGCCAGTACATCACATTCCTGTACAACGATGCCCAGCAAACCGTGATTAAGAGAGAATTTTATGAGATTGCTGGGTTTCCAAATGTGATTGGTGTGATTGACTGCACCCATGTGCGTCTGAAGCCTCCATCTGTTAATGATTCCGCATTCATCAATCGTAAGAACTATCACTCCATCAACGTGCAGGTGGTTTGTGATGCCAGTCTGTCCCTGCTGAACATGGTGGCCCGGTGGCCTGGGGGGACGCACCACTTGTTCATCCTGCAAAACAGCAGCGATGGCTACAGGAGGGTGCGCTGCAGGGACACGGTCATCTCCAAAGGCTGGACACCACTGGAGCCTGGGGTTGGTTCTGAAAGATCATCAAAAATAAATAAATACATGAATAATGAAATGAATAAACATTGCAATTGCAAAGTCTACACAGGCTGCTAAAATGAATAGTAGGTTAGCCTAGGCTACTGGAATTCCATCATCCGTCTCGGACACGTTGGTGTCTCCTCCTCCTGGTACGCCCACAAGTGAAGCGGACCCGCTAAGCGAGGCCTCACACTCCTCTGTGGGCGTCAGTTTAAAGGATAAGGACACTGAATTTCATGTTTAGCCCTATTCCTGGCTTCCCTGGCATGTATCTGACTAGTACAGGTTAAAATATTTCTGTTTTGTGCAGTACAGAGTTCTGTGTCAATAACGTCGGCGCGCGCACCCTGGCTTGTTGCTAGCTATGGGCACACTCGAAAAACTCTAAAAAGTATGATATACGTGGATTTCAAGTTCAGGAATTACATGGTTTATGCTTACCAAGCTCTGAAGTCGTCCTGTAAACACCATAGGTCCTTTCGCCTCTGCATTTCGAAACAACAGTAACTTGTAAACAGTACTAATTTCACCGAACATGCAACAGCCATCCCTTCATGCTGTAAACCTCCGCGAAATTCATCCGAATCCGAAGAGAGGGAGGTTGAAGAGGAATGTGTGTGTGTGAGTTGACACTGAGGAGTTGACCTTTGAGCACGAACAGAGGTCTACATCAAGTGGCACCGCTCTGACAGAGAGAGCGCACTGGAGCACACACACATTTGGGAGAGAGAATTGGGAGAAGCATTTGACTGAATGAATCATGTGATGGTAGTTTAAGCAATAACATATTAGATTCATGAGCCATGGATAACAATAAAACCTGGTAGTGAGGTTCTATAAGCCGTGGTAGGGACTTCACATAATACACCATCACCTTGAGGTCGATAGGTCAGTAGCCTACTCTTCAACAATTCCCACACTTCATCATGTGCATTGGTCCTAATGAAGACTATTATATAACCTACTATTCCCACACACTTCATCATGTGCATTGGTCCTAATGAAGACTACTATTCCCACACACTTCATCATGTGCATTGGTACAAATGAAGACTAAAGCATACTATTCCCACACACTTCATCATGTGCATTGGTCCTAATGAAGACTATACTATTCCCAAACACTTCATCATGTGCATTGGTCCTAATGAAGACTATAGCCTACTATTCCCACACACTTCATCAGGTGCATTTCTCCTAATGAAGACTATGGCCAAATCCCAATACCCCCTTAGCCCTGGTAATGATTCCTCACAAACATTAATAATGTTTACCAAGTGATCATTGGAACACACACACACACACACATATATATAATATATATATATATATATATATATATATATATATATATATATATATTATTTTTTTTATTTTTTGTGCAATTTTGTTTCTGTTAATCATCCATTTCATCCATCAACGTCCATTTTCACAGCATTCTCAGCTTATCTGGTAATATTTTTCAGTGCAATCACAGTATTCCCATCTTATGCTGGTATTTTTCAGTGCAATCAGTATTCTCAGTTAATGCTGGTATTTTTCAGTGCAATCCCAGTATTCTCATTTTATGCTGGTATTTTTCAGTACAATCACAGTATTCTCACACTGTGATTGCACTGAAAATACTTTTTCCCTCCGCAATGAGCTACCGGGTAGTGGGTATTGACGCTCTTATGAATCGTATTGAAGTGCCTCTCTACGTTGTGACGCTTCACCGTTGCCACAGATGCCCCACAAATGAGACATAGGGCCTACACTCTTGTCTTTCACATTTTGTGAAAAAGAACTGTTTCTCCCACACTTCATTTAAGTGTTTTTTTTTTTCTTTCTTTCATTTTTCTGCCATTATTTTGTCTTAGTGAAGTAATCTTGTAGTTAGCTGAGGGGTCGAGGGAGGGAAAAGAGGGGGGAATAATAACTTCTTTCCTAACGTGGCTTGCAGGCGCCACAGCGCCACCCCGCGGGCGCCATGTTGGCTTCTGGTAAAATGATGAATGGTTAAGTTAGAAGCCTACAATCCAAATTGCACTGCTACTGTTTAATGATGATATTAGAGGACATATAGCCCATTTTCTTTAATTGGACAGAGAGAGAGAGAGAGCGAGAGAGCTGACGTTACCTAGCTACTATTAGGCTACATTAGCTAACTAGCTACCGACACAATAAGACAACATTAAAACTCATGAGGGAGAGAGAAAGAGAGACTGATTCTCGCGTTAGGGCTAGTACTAGCAAAAGGTAAAGCACGTGTTTGAACATGTTTATTAATGTTAGCCAGTGGCCACATACCTGTAACATGCCTGTGCCTGCTTCAAAAAGACATTTACTGACTGACTGACTAACACTACTATCGAGCGCATATAGCAGTCGCTTGCAGGTGCATTTGTTTCGCTCACAGTGCGTGCGCTGCGGTAGCTAGGAAAACAAGGGAGAGGCATCGCCCGGGAGTAATGAATTATTTTACAACCTGATATTTTGATTCAATCAAAATCTGTTAGGCAGGGCAGGCTCCGCGCAACAGGAATGTATTTATAAAAAGGTTGAGCCTGCAGAAAAAAAGGCACTTCTCTATGAGAGGCAAGGTCCCTCGCCCCCCTTGAGGTCTATGAGTGCACGTGCCTGGTCTCTGCAGCCAAATAAAGTTGTCGAATTACACCTTTGTGAGCAAAAATTCAAATAGGCCTACATCATTAGGCCTACGACCAAACATTAAATGAAAAGTAAGAAAAATACCCTACACCCAACTTCGCCCTAAACATTCAGCACCATGGACAGCTCTGCTCAAAATTATTTTGGGATGACGTGACAAACAAATGCAATGACAAAAGATACAGTGACAAAAACAAAGGATGCCCGTTTTCTTTGCCTGGGAGTTATTGAATGATACCTTCATCATCGTATTGTGATGTCAGAATTATACATTTTGATGTCACACTCATTGTGATTTCACAATCATTCTATTGTGATTTCACACTGAGTGTGATGTCACAATTATCCCATTGTGATTAAGTAATTATTCCATTGTAATTACTATTGGGATTTCACACTCAGTGTGATGTCACTATCATCCCATTGTGACGTCACACTCATCCCATTGTGATGTCTTAATCATTCCATTGTCATGTCACACGCATTGTGATGTCACAATAATTGTATTCTGTTGTAAAAATCATCCCATTTTGATGTCAGAATTGTTGGATTTTGATGTCACAATCAGATAGATAGATAGATAGATAAATAGACAGACATTAATAAAATGTCTAAAATAAATATTATAATAATAAATTAATAAAACATCAGAGGCGTGGTCTTAAGAAATCAGGCAACCTTATTGTTTATTATTCTCTGTGTGATTGACAGGTCAGAAAGGTCTATTGTCACCTGGTGCCAGGATTTTTTGTAAAGGTTTTCTGCACCATGAATTGATGCAGAAAATGGAGAAAAAAACATGCATACAAATTCATCAGAATGCAGTAAATTTAATGTTTGACACTCAGAATGTCCCTCAGACCCCCTGCTTCATCTTTCCCCTCAATGTTCAAAGTATGTGCACTGTGGCGCGCACTCAAGACAGATTGATCATTGCTGAGAGGTGGGGATGAATAAAGCCCAAAGCTCAAGGGTCTACAAATCAGCTCAGTGGCCTTGTGGTTAGAGTGTCCGTCCTGAAATTGGGAGGTTGGGGGTTCGATACCTGGTGGAGTCATACAAAATACTTTAAAAAATGTGGTAGCCTACTGCCAAATAGAAAATAATAATAAAAAAAGTTTGGTAATTTACAAAGCTAGTTATTGTTATTTTTCTATGTAAATGTACTTAAGAATATATACATAAAAAATTGAAGTTAAAATGCACAATTT
Organism: Borostomias antarcticus; assembly: GCF_949987555.1. NCBI lineage: Eukaryota > Metazoa > Chordata > Actinopteri > Stomiiformes > Stomiidae > Borostomias > Borostomias antarcticus. The sequence continues at coordinate 14,866,695 of NC_140249.1, read as the reverse complement.
CAATGACCAGCGACCTTTGAATATCACCACGCCAACACATCCGCCAATCTCATCCCACGCCCTCAGACGAGAAAAGTGACAGACCATCAGTGTTTTTTCTCATGTATTTGGGAAGATGATCCTCAGAATTGTTTTAACAATCAAAAGTGGGCCTGAAGTTACAAAAGGTTGAGAAGCCCTCCTCTAAACGACTGTACATGCAAAAGATATACATCATGGTTGGGGACAACGTGTTCACTGTGCTTACAGAAGTGTAGTGCAGCACATAACGAGAGGTGGAGAGAGACAGGGGAAGTGATGTCAGACGCTGACAGCACCATGACATGTTCTGTTCAGTTCTGAGCTGACAGGCTTTTTGTTTGGACTGAGAGGATATTTCTGCTGGAGGCTCTGTCCTCCGTGTTCTTTCTTTTAGACAGCCACTGCCTCTTCAGGAACAACCCACACAAAGGATTACCCAGCCTTTCAGAGAAATGGAGGAAGCTCGGTAAAACCTTAGTGTGACTGCAGACTAGCTACAGTATACATGTTCGCATTGCACAGGGACGTTTATGAAAGGTTGTTTGTCCCTTTTCTCCTCCTGTTTACTGGAAAAAGGACAAGAGCTTCATTTAGGTCCAGAATTCCCAGAAGAGAGAGAGCAGGTCCACCTCATCTGAGGGCGGGCTGTTTCTCAGGCCCTGGTTAGCTCACAGGCCACCATCAATAGACCGGCGGACGACACCAGGAATCTGACCAGCTGAGGACTAGAGGAATGACCCTGTGAGAAACACCTGCGAATGCTGGGAAAGCTCTGGGACGAGAGCTCCACGGTGTGTCGCTTGGTGGAGAGGCGGGGGGTAAGGCCACTTGACCCCGGACAAGGCGCCAACTGTCCGTTCACAGCCAAGTTTCCGAGCGCGTTCTTCCTGGAGCGCGTTCTTCCTGGCTACGTCCCGGCCGTGGACAGAGCTGCGTGGTTGTTGGAGTGGAGGACAGAGATCCATCTTGACTCGGCCTGTTGGCCGTCGCTGAGACTGCGCTCCTCTACGCACGGATCAGCCACTGGTTAATCCAGCCCAGGATGAGGGAGAGATGACACAGACATCCCTCTTTCTTTCTTTCTTTCTTTCTTTCTTTCTTTCTTTCTTTCTTTCTTTCTTTCTTTCTTTCTTTCTCTCTCTCTCCCTTTCTCTTTCTCCTTCTTTCTCTCTATCTCCCTCTCTCACCCTCCCGCTCTCTCTCCCTCTTTCTCTCTCTCTCTCCCTCTCTCTCTCTCTCCCTCTTTCTCTCTCCCTCCCTCCCTCTCTCTCCCTCTCTCTCTCTCTCTCTCTCTCCCTCTCTTTCTCCCTCTCTCTCTCTCCCTCTCTCTCTCCCTCTCTCTCTCCCTCTCTCTCTCTCCCTCTCTCTCTCCCTCTCTCTCTCCCTCTCTCTCTCTTTCTCCCTCTCTCTTTCTCTCTCTCTCTCTCTCTATCCTGTGGACACCTCAGCAGCAGCAGTGTCCTCAGGGTTCCTGTGTGCCCATGGAGAGCTCATTTACATGAACCTTCCAGGTGTTATGTGATGTGTTTACCCCCCGCCCCCCCCCCCCCCCCCCTGCTTCCCATAAGCCCATCCCCCCCCCCCCTCCTCCAGCCCCTCCGCCACATGCATCATGATGAGGGGCTTAGGGCACCAAAGAAAGAGATATATTATTCAGCCGTATCCAGGTCATTTCCAGTCGTGTGTGTGTGTGTGTGTGTGTGTGTGTATGAGAGAAAGATAGTTTCATATCATATCATATCTGCGTGTGTGTGTGTGTGTGTGTGTGTGTGTGTGTGTGTGTGCCTGGATACAACCCCAGTGTGTTTGCATGATATCAGAATCAGATTTTGTTTTTATTGCCGTTGCAGTTTTTCAACATACTAGGAATGATGATTTGGGCGCCTGTGCATAACATGGAGTCAACACTGGACTGTGTGCAGGATGCAGGATTAGCTCCACACTAAGCCTTTTTAATGTATGCCATCATGTCTCCAAGCAACTAATAACTACTACTAATAATAATAACACATTTTGTTTTTGTTTCTCGTTTTAATGTGTTTTTGGATTGCATATTTTATGTTTGATTTTAATTTATTACTGTAAAGCACTCTTTGCATCCGTGTTGTGAAGAGCGCTATATAAATAAAGTTTACTTACTTACTTACTAACTTAATACAAGCAATCAGAGGTGTGGCTCAAATCTTCACCTTCAAGCTGTAAGTAGCCTCAAGTCATGAGGGACAAGTCTCAAGTCAAGCCTCATGTATTGAAGGCAAGTCAGGTCTTGAGTTGCAAGTCCTGAAGTCTCAAGAGGAAAACGTTCTGTATGCACATATCGATAAATAATTTTACAGATGTTCTCCACACATGAGTAGGCTTGGGTATTGTTAGGACTTTACTGATTCCGATTCCAATATCAATTCTGCTTAATTATTTGATGTGATTGATTCCTGTGTTGGAAATGTGGGGGGATACATTATGTATAAAATAATGTACACTGCCTACATTGTTTACTGCTGTAAAATGTGATCACTTTTCAGCAGCGTTTTGAGGTTGAGACCCTTGGTCATCATCACCCTATACAGTAAGGAATGTATTAATTCATTCAAAAACATTCTTATTTAGGGAATAGCCTACATTTTACAAACAACTTTACCTTTGCTTTTATGACGATTACAATTCAAATGCACAGTAAACATACACCTACTGATTACTGATGATGATGGTGGATCAATAGGCCTAACTAATCAGGCAGTGGTTACCTATGACATTTTACACTCAGAGGAGACGAGTGGGTGGTGATCAACCTTGTTCTGCTGTTGTTGTTGTTGTTGTTGTTGTTGTTGCTAAGAAAGTGGATCACATCACACCAGTTCTAAGGTTTTTACACTGGCTTCCTGTCTGTCAAAGAATTGACTTTAAAATACTGCTGTTGGTTTATAAAGCACTGAATGGTCTAGGGCCAAAATATATTTCTGATCTGCTCATATGCTATGAACCATCCAGACCCCTCAGGTCGTCTGGCACAGGTCTGCTTTCTGTCCCCAGAGTTAAAACAAAACATGGAGAAGCAGCGTTCAGTTTTTATGCCCCACATATCTGGAACAAACTTCCAGAAAACTGCAGGTCTGCTGCAACTCTTGGTTCTTTTAAAACAAGCCTGAAGACTTTTCTTTTTGCCACTGCTTTCTAAGAGGAGTTATGTTTATCAGTATACTGCACTGTAACTTTTATACCTGTATTCTATTTGTCCTGCTTTTTGTTTTAAATGTCTATAATGACTTGCTTTTTGTTTTAATGCTTTTAATTTGTCCTGCCTTTTGTTTTAAATGTCTATAATGCCTTGCTTTTTGTTTTAATGCTTTTAATGTCTCATGTAAAGCAACTTGAATTGCCCTGTGGCTGAAATGTGCTATATAAATAAACTTGCCTTGCCTTGCCTCGCCTCGCCTCGCCTCGCCTCGCCTCGCCTCGCCTCGCCTCGCCTCGCCTCGCCTCGCCTCGCCTCGCCTCGCCTCGCCTCGCCTTGCCTTGCCATGAAGCTGATGTGAGTCTCTGAGGGATGGGGGTGTTTGCATGGGCACAGGCAGCTGGGGGCTGAGAGGTAACTGTTCCATAGTATATTAAAATAATCACACTGCTTGAACAAGAGTGATGCCACGCTGCTGCGAATCTTTCATCACCATAATAGTGAACGCACACTTTTCCACGCGTTGGGCACTAGCCACTTTAATAAAGGCTTTTTAAACCTTATGGAGACTTGAGTGCCTTGCCTTTGCTACAGAGTTTGTATTCTATCTTATTTTTGACCAAGTTCTCCCCACGGTAATGAGCACCTCTCTTTTTTAATACCTACATCAGTGGAGCCTAAGCAGCATTCTTTTTTTCTCTATTCATTATTGCACACTTTTCCTTCTTTTAGACATGACTACCTGACCTCGCGCAGTAATAGGTATACTTGTTTAATAAGACAAGAAACTTGGCTGTCATTGGGGCCAGTTCAAATTCTGATGCTGCATAACTCACAAGCTCACAGAACAACAGAAATAGTGGGTCGAAACATTTTTAACCTCCTCCTCAGAGACAGTGCAGGCCGAGAGGTCATGTTTTTGGTGGCGAGTGGCTGGGGAGGAGGTCCTCTTTTCGGTGGCGTGTGTTTGTTTGTCTGTACATACGTACGTACGTCCGTTAGCAGGATTACGCAAAAACTACCAGACTCAGTAGAGGGGTGTGGTATGGTCCAATTAGAGCCCATTAAGCAGATCCCAATCACGGGGCAGATCCACGAGCCGCCCAAACACGGCCGGCCATTCACCGCTATGCTTTTTTGGATCAGGAGTACGCCATTAGCTACCAGACCGCTTTTCATGAAACTCAGTGGAGGGGTGTAGCATGGGCCAATTTACAACCCATTCAAATTTGGAGCAGATCCGAATCACGGGGCAGGTCCTAAACATGGCTGCCCATTCACCTCCATTCATTTTTTTGACTTAGGCTCAGGTGCAAAGATTTCCCCCCATTCATTGTCAATGGAGGGCATTGAAACGGCCAATCTCGACATGAAAAGGTCACAGAGACACAAGGTTTGGACTTGCATAAAGCTCTCGATCTAACAATGCAATGCAGTGATACCAAACATATCCTGCTCACATGCACATGCACGCAAATGCATTCATGGGCAGAGGTCTGTTCTCTACGGACACCATTCCATCTACAGTGGTTTGAGTGCGTGTAAAAATGCTTCAGCTGGTCTCGGAGCGAGATGAAGGCTTTTGCTTCAATAGAACACAGCACGGGGAACAGGAAGTGAAAGTCGCACAATACTGCAACCACTTCATGCCCTAAAGTTAAGGTTGCACGCAAGGGCGTAGGTTTGCGTATGGACGGTCGGGACATGTCCCTACCAACATTTTGGGAGGCCCAAATTGTCCCTACCAACTTTTAAGCAACCTTGCTCGCATTATCTTTGGAGTGCAGTTATATTAGATCATTTAGATGGCCTTCCCATAGTTTGGAAGGATAGAATTGGCCGTACCATTTTGAGTGAGTTAGTTTGCATTATGTTCGGAGTTACATTAGGCCGTTAGCCTACCCCTTTCCTCCACCGTGAATGTGCCATCCCAGTATGTTTTTTATATATTGGCTCATTTGGCTGAGATAGATTGTTGCATTTTCGCTGGATCTGAAGACCAACAGCCTTACAGACCGCTGACAGCTATGATTCTGACAGCCGTTTAGGTACATCCACCACAATGTCGCCTCCCCCTCTGAAGAGGATGAGGGATATCAGGAGCTTTTTCTCCGCAACTGTAAGTAACGTTAGCGTTAGCTAGGTTAGCTAGTTACTGGTAAACTAAGTAGCTAACGTTAGGCATTAGCAACATGAAAACCAGCTAGGTTGGTGCTAGCTAACGTTACCTAAACTAACATCACTTGTCTTTCCATTGTGGCAAATTATCAACTGGTGATATAAGCTGGCTAGCTAGCGAACTGTTAAGATGGCTTCTATCATCCTGTCACATTAGGATAGCAGCAGCCATTACATTATTATACATTAGCTGCCCACCAGAAATTTAATTGAATGGGACATCACGGCGTCCTCACAAGTAGGGGAGAGCGGGGCGCGTCAGACCATTTTTTGCCTTAAGCTTATTTATTTAAAAATTATTTCGGTTTTATTATGAATTTTGCTATACATGTATACCTATATCTGTTGGCTACAAAAGGACATCAAAACGAGGTTTCCAGCACTTACCAGTTTCTTGCAGTTTTGCCAAAAGTGGCGGATGTGAAAACGGTCCAACGCGCCTCATGGGTGAGGCGCGTTGGACCACGTAGTGGGACGCATTGGACCAATATAGTACATTGCCTTAAAAACCCATGCAAATAACATTATCTTCTGACAACTATATGTTATGTGCTACATACATGCTTTTTCACTACCTGCATGCATTATTTATACTGTTAGGTATTTATTATGTATAGGCCTAATAATGTCATGTTCTGTACGATATTTGCTCCTATATTTAGTATTTTATCTTGTCTATTCAGAGTAATTCATTGGTTTCAGAATGATCTAATTCGAACTATTATTCTCATTGGTTGGTTTAGTCATGTGCCAGGTTAAAGGTGAGACATTCTGATCGCCATTGGTTACTCCGCACATGCAGCTCATGCTGCTACAAACACACGTGAACGCTACACACACATTGGGGACAGGATAAAAGAAGTTAAAGCATAAGTTAAATTATGAAGTTAAATCATAAAGCCCCAGACGAAGAAGAGTGACGCTAGCGTTTTGAAGTACACCAATTGTTTTAAATGGCCGATCACGCACCAAAAGATTCTGTGACATGTATACACAAGGTATAAATCAAAAAACACTAGCATAAAAAAAAATTACTTACATGGGGTAAAAATAGATGATCGCCAGGAAAATGTTTAAAGATTTTCAAATACTCCCGCCGACTTCAGGATAGGTTGACGTGACGTAGAGAGGTGTGTTCACCAAAATATGTCCTTGTAGCTACAACAGATCACCTTAAAAGCCCAGTGGTCCGACGCGCCTCATGCTCCAATGCGCCCCGCTCTCCCCTAACGACCGTTGGTGTCAGCATACCAACCGATGGGCTATTAGCTAGCTATAGCTTTGTCAAACCCAGTCTGTGCTAGACGGGATGCTAATTTTCTAATTTTAAATTCCCATTAACTTATGCTAAAAAACGCCAGTGATATTAAAGTCGTAAGTTTTGATTTAAAAATAAATACATTGTTTTAGCCTGACTGGGGTTCTTGTTAGAATTATAGGGGAAACTGAATACTCATAAGGCAACGTTATCTAGAGGTTATCCAGCCCGTGAGAGCCGTTAACGTTACTTTTATGAGGACTCAGACTCCTGTTTTCTTACAGTTATTAGCTAACATATACTTACTAACTGGAATCTCATAATTTTGCTCTCACTATATTGGCCGGAGGGTGTTTTAAATAAAGTAGTGTATGTTGAAGTACATGGGATTTATTTTTTCCAACTATGGTATCGAATTGGGTATCCAGGATTGTGGAATTTCTCAATTAGTATTGCCTACTAAATGTCTGGTATTTTGTGACTCCCCTAATGGACAGATATATCAATTTATGAGTTGAATGTCAGTGTAAAAATCCAATGAAAATCTCAATTTTGATCAAATCATTTTTATATATAATACACAGCAGCAGTCGAGAGAGAGAGTGGAGGGACACAGCAGCAACCAAGAGAGAGAGAGAGAGTGGAGGGACACAGCAGCAACCAAGAGAGAGAGAGAGAGTGGAGGGACACAGCAGCAACCAAGAGAGAGTGGAGGGACGCAGCAGCAGCAGCAGGCAGGATGTGATACACTAAGAACATTGTATTAGTATTATTCAATTTCATAAGTATATGCATATTTAAGAGGTTTAACCTCTCGTCCCCAGCAAAAAATTTGTATGCAGCTACCCTGTTATATGGTCCCTACCAATGTTGAAACCAAACCTACGCCCTTGGTTGCACGTTCAGGCGACCACCTGCCTGCAGCAAAAACCCAAACCCAGATGAGAAGATGGGAGTAGCGTCATACAAATTTGGATTAGGTTACTAAACAACAAGTGCACAGTAAACATGTTGTCCCCCACCTCTGGTGCATGACCTGTTCCTCTGTGGTACCGAATGAGTGGACACATGTTTTCTTCATGAATATGATTACATGAAATGTTTCAGTATTCATTTTATCCGCATAACCTCTGGAGCTCTAGATTGAAGTGTATTTATTTAAAAGGTACAGTGCACATTAATAAACATTAGATACATGTTCCAGATTTAGCCATACAAGCTCATTTTCATCCACCGTCCCTGGGCAAGTTGATGGTGAGAACATAAAAGAAGAATAAAGATAAAACATACACTAGAATAGACACGTGGAATTAATTATTAATTATTAATTAGCACACAGAAAACTCAAGCAGTAGATAGGTAGATAGATAGATAGATAGATAGATAGATAGATAAATACATACATGCATACACACATACATACATACATACATACATACATACACACATACACACATACATACACACATACATACATACATACATACATACATACATACTTTATTAATCCCCTTGGGAAATTCAATCAATCAATCAATCAAAGCTTTATTTGTATAGCGCATTTCATACCCAGAGGCAACACAATGCGCTTTACAGAGAACAAGGGAGGTGGGCAGACGTCCCACCCCTACATATTCCAGAGGGAAGCAAAAAAACAGTAATCACCCGGGGGCCAGATATGTGAGCCTATGTATCTAATAGCTCACGGCACAACACAACATAGAACGACAAAGCAACACACAACACAAGAGACAGACTGCAAATTCAGTCAACATAGCAATATCTAAAACACAACGCAGAGAACATCAACACCAGAATGCCACCACACATGCAACAGTCCCACAAGCCCTCAAGACCAGCATTCCACTGAGGCAGCCATGCATTCAACACTGATATAACAGAAAATCACTTGTATCACAAAGACATGACACATGCAAGACGCTCCCACAAGCCCCCAAGACCAGCATTGCACAGAGGCAGCCATGCATACAACATTGAACACGTATAATGTACACATAGACAACATACTATAGCAAGCTAGCCGACACTGACAGTCACAACAACACAGATGACCCAGGACAAGGTTACATCAGATTGGGAGCATGACTGTATGAACGGTGTGAGTAAGTAAAGCCTTGACCATTTTCTTTCAATTCTGGAAATCCAGAAAACCGTGTCAGGCAAAGATGCAGTGCGCACGAGTCGTGGCGCAGGGTGCAGCGTTAGACTGTTCCTGCGTTTGTGAAATGTACCACCTCCAGAGCCTAGCTGGGTGAAGCTTCACTGAGCTGGGCCTCATACCCGCGCTATGGCCATGCTACCCTGGAGAAAGGTCTGGCTGCAACCCATCATCCTTCTGGACTGGGCGGGGGGGGGAGGTTGGGAGGGGGGGGGCGGCGCTGTATTGCTTTGAACTCGTCACAATCGTCATGGGGGCGGCGCCAAGCGTGTTTTTTTTTCAACTTGCAAAAGAGTGTGTTGGATTGAACAGTACTGTATACTGTACCTGTACATCCATGAGGCAGCTTGATGTACCAGTACACCCCCTCCCAGATAGCAAGCGGATCTGGGCCATATACAGGCCAGATCTGGCCCTTGTGGCTTAGTTCCGGCCCATATATGGCCCAGAATCATTACACATCCGCTTGCTATCTGGGCTGTGGCAGCTGTTTCTATGGGGAAACCATAGAGGGGAGAGGGGGGCCCCTGGACAGATTTGACAGTTTAATGGATGTACATTTTGTTTCTTATTACAGATTCTATTAACGGTAGTGTTCTTAATTGCATTAAAATGACACATCAATTGGGCCATGAAAGCCTCATCCGCACCCAGTCATTTAGGGGCCCCTCCCAGCCTGGGGCCCAGCAGTGCCCCTACATACACACCAATAAGCACACATCTACCAGAATCCATAAATACACACCCATACGCACACACACACACACACACACACACACACACACACACACACACACACACACACAGTAATGTTGTCCCCTATGCGTCTGTGGGTGTGATTTCATCATTCCTCATCCCTGTGCTGGTCTGTGAGAGAGGCTACGCAGGCTAAGGTGACAAGGTGATTTATTACAGCTGTGTTTATTTGGCTGCCACAGCTGCAGAACGCATGTAATGAATGCTGCTTACTGCTAGAGAGAGAGAGGGAGAGAGAGAGAGGGGGAAAGAGAGAGAGGGAGAGAGAGAGATAGAGAGCGAGGGAGAGATAGAGAGGGAGAGAGAGAGAGAGAGAGAGAGGGAGAGAGAGAGAGAGAGAGGGAGGAAGGGAGAGAGAGAGAGAGAGAGAAGGGGGGGGGGTTCTTTAGAGGATAGATCTAAATTCCTGGAGGGCTATTAACACGTGAAGGATGTGCGATCCTAAGGTATACCTGGTCAGTCACAGCTAACCATTTTCAAACCGCGTTCAGCTAAAGGTGTTCTGGTTCCTGTGATCTTCCTCTCTGGAGATGTGAGGCTCAGTATCCAGTCCAGGCCTAACACCTCACCCTTCCCCCACTGAACCTCCCAGGGACCCTCTAGCTTTATCACTCTCTAAAGCGTTAATGACAAACCTGCCGGCCGACTGATTACTCCGCAGAGGCCAACATCTCTGCCTCAACACCATTATGCCCAGGGTTAATATTGCTTTCATTACCAGGTCGGGTAAACCTCCCCTATTCTGTAGCAGCCTTCACCACTGTGGGTGAAAGGTCAGCCCCTCCTCTAGGTGACCCGAAGTGAATCTCTATTTGATATGAGTTCCGCTCCTTAACACCTATGGCATTGTCACGGCCTCGGAATTTACAACCCTGTGGTTTGTAAAGAATGGAATCTGATTGTGGAGACATAGGATGGAAAGGTATAGTATGGTAGAGGTGAGATAAGGTAGCAAAACACCAAAGAAAACAGCATTGGAAAGCAGTGAGAAAGAGAGAAGGCACTCTTAGAGACACCCTCAACCGCCATGCTGGCGTGCGCAGTCTCCTGGTTTATTGTGTACTCGGCACAATGGCGCCAATACTGTGCCTGATAATGTCTGTCTTGTCTAACTGGAATGGCACTTGGTGAGTGCAGACCCCCGCCCATGAATGCATGCGGTCAGCATGGGCAGTGACATTAGGGTACCGATGCTTAAGAGGCGACAAATGTGTGTCCTGCTCACACACTCAGTCAGGATCGAATTCATCTCTTTCATGTAATCTCTATCAATAATTCATCTCTCTCACTCATATACACTTCTGTCTTCATAATTCAAACACCTCTCTCTCTCCCTCTCTCTCTCTCTCTCTCTCTCTCTCTCTCTCTCTCACACTAGATGCTTGGTTTGAGCATGTCTTTCTGCATGGTACCTGAATCTTGTGCATATAATAATGAATAAACATCATTGAATTGTGGAATAAATACCTCAACACATCCCGACATAGTATCCATGTCAGTGTACAGTAACAGTACTCTGATCATGACAAAGTTCAATCCTCTCCCAAATGTAATGGCTCTTCCCTGGCCCATGCTGCACCCCTCCACTGGGTGTCATGGAAATCAGTCTGGTAGTGTTTGTGTAATGGTGTGTGATAGTGTGACTAAGTAACGGACAGCACCGGAAACATTACCACAGCACCGGAAACATTACCACAGCACCGGAAACATTACCACAGCACTGAAAACATTACCACAGCACTGAAAACATTACCACAGCACTGAAAACATTACCACAGCACTGGAAACATTACCACAGCACTGAAAACATTACCACAGCACCAGAAACATGTCCTGTCACTGTGGACTCTTTCCTTGGGCGGAGGTAATCATGGTAGGACTGTGCTTGTTGACAAGATCCTACACAAGTTTTAAAGAGAATAATTTGGTGAATTTGTGTCATCAGGCAGTCTTCTGCTGTACGGTTCAGAAAGCTGGTGAGTTTCTGAGAGTGAAGAAGATCAGTGCGTTCCACAACGGATGTCTCTGGAGGATAGGTCTCATCTTCTGGCCAGAAAGGATTTCCAATGAGGACCTGTATAAAAACACAAACTGTCGCAATGTGGTGCTGGAAATTAAACGCCGGCTCCAATGGCTAGGACATGTCCTCAGAATGGACTAGGACTGTGTCCCCAAAGTACCCTTGAGATCGACTCCACCTGGAAAGAGGAAACGAGAGGCCAAAAACCACCTGGTGAAGAACTGTGACCTCTGAACTGAAAACGGCTACCCTACCCTGGGGCGAGGCAGAGCATGCTGTACAGGACAGGACCTGATGGAAGCAGATAGTCACAGCCTTAGGCTCCTCAAGGAGCAAAGATGATTATATAAGCAAGTAAGGATCAAGCAGACTTCAGAGATGGCAAATAATTATTCATATGGAAAGTCATTGAGGATAAGTTGGGTTTGAGTATTACACGAGAGAGGGTGGGCCGCACGTTCCTTGCATTCCGATAATGCATGACTACATATCCTGGACTCCTCTCCACATCGTAACTCTCCCCAATGGTTTCCATAATTACCCAATCTGACTTCCACTTTCGGTACAGGTACACGTGTAACCGAATGAAACTCGGAATGAGTCCCGAATAGGTAGCGAGTTGTTGGTTAAACTCACTCTACCTTTCCTGGTATGGGTTACACATGTACTGTACGTGTGTATGATACTAAATAAATAAATACATAAATAAATAACATAAAATAAAATAAAATACCAGTATATCCCCTACCTAACCCGGGTTCGTATCCCCACCACCCAAACCCAGCCCTCACATCATGTCCTGTAGGTCTGCAGTATCTGTGTGTGAGCTGGCGGTCACTGCTGATGTCACTTGTTGTTCTCACAGAAGGCTTTACTGACCGGGATGTCCTGTCGGCTCACTTACTCTAAATCCTACAGAGTAAGGATAAAAGGGTAAAAGCTTTGGGTAAAAGCGTCTGCTAAAATGTAGTGGGCTCACGTGTAAGTGGAGATACTATAACCATTTAAAAAAAAAAAAAAATCACTAGGCATTCAGTTGAATTGAATTCCATTGATTATGCTTAGTAGATGTAGAGAATATAACATGGAGCGTCATAATTTAATGGTTTAATTTAAGGTTTTCTCTGAGACCACCAGGCAACACTGTCAGAGTGGCCCTTCAGTGACTAACCTAATCTCAACCTGATCCAGGATGTTCATATTTTTGTCACACTGGTGGTTCAGCTATTTATACACCAGCTAGCTGGTATAGGGAATGTCCAAGCAAAGATAAAGAGGTGATGGTGGATTTTACAGCAGAGATGTGTTCAGCTTCAGGCAAAGCCCCCGTTTCAGCACCCCTGCCCTTTCACCTTTGGCTACTCAAAACTGATGGAATGTGTGATGTGTAAGTGGAACTATTGAAGCACAAACATGCTGTTGTGGGTAAGGGTGTTAGAAAATTAACAGACTGGGGCGTCTGATTTAATCGCCAGCCAACGAGAAACGGCGTGTCTTCAACACGAGAGACAATGGAAGGCATCGGGAGTTAGGGGGGTGGGGAGATGAGAGGGTGCGAGCGAGCGGACTCCGGTAGAGCTCATTCAACGGGATTGTTGAGCGCGAGCTCCACGGATTACTGTGACAGAAATCCGTCCGTTCGGTTTCTGGTGCGCCCGTTCGCTCGCTCTCGCTCTGGACGCTAGAAGGCTCTGCATTTCACCGGCTGAACATCTCTGAAGCGGATACCCCACACCTCGCCAAGTCAGAAACTTGTTCCCCCAATAACTCCGTGGTTGTAAACAAAGGTGAGAGACGATCTGTTATTATGCATGCAAACGACAAATTATGGACAGGAGTGGTAGGGCGAGATTAATATGAAGGTGATGAAAGTCTACCTATAGTCTATCATCTATACCGTCTATTATAAGTAACTATTGTGTTTATATATGGCATTGGTTAGCTAATTTCGCCAATAATGTGTAGTAATTATGGATATTAATATTTGTCTCACACAGTGTGATGTCTTAATTGTTATTATCGTAATTATCATTCATAATAAGGCTTAGTCACTTTTTGGGCTTCTATAATAAACTTATTATTAACTTATTTTATTTCTGTTTGTTTAGTCTGTCATATCCTACCATATGGTATGTAGCCTATTTTATACGCCCTACCATGTCTCACTAGGGGGTTGCAAAGTGTTGGAGCGTGCACCTCTAACAACAATGGTTTACGCACGAGGCTGCATTGCGCGTCTGGGAAAAACGATGTATATAGAAATACAACCAGCAAACTGACACTCACCTGAGATAAACACACTCTGACCTACTGCACAAAGGTTTCACCTGCAAGAGCAACTATTTGATGAAAGGTGCGCCTCTGTCAAACTATCCATTCTCGCAGAAATGTGCGAGGTACCTTTGGTCATCTGGGTATCGCGGTTGATCCCGTTAAAACCACCCTATTCCCAAACTGGTACACGGCTCCGCCACCGTATGCCAAGTGCGCGCGCTGCCCGTGTTTCACACTACGCGGAGGTTGATCCGCTTTCTAGAGAGCATGCAGTTTATACAAAAAGTTGGCTTGTTTATCTATGAATTCACTACATTAAGTAGTTATTAACTTACTCAATCAGCTCCGTATGAAGCGTGCCAGTGGGATTTGGGCAGAAAACGTTTGATTTATGACCGGCAGGATATTGGGGAAATTCCAGAACAGGTGCAACTGTAAATTGGTTCTTATTTATTGTCAACTTTCTCCCGGGCAGATTTTCAGTTCACAGGCTTGTGTTATGTGATTCGTAACAACACAACATGCAGTCGGGAACGCTTCCTATCACAGTAGTTGTGTTGTTGGCTGTGCCTGTCAATGGTCTTTAATAGGACCTCTGTCACTGATTGAAGATGTGTCTTTCAAGTTGGGTACTGAGCTCTGTTGGGGTTTGAATCAATCTTTTCATATCCCTTAAATGAGATTCCGAGAAGTCTCTCCGACTCTTATTAGTTCATTTAGCCGACAAATATGTAGCTATATCAGCTTTGCCGCTATTCTCTATTGCTTATAAATATTTTGAAAAATAAATACATTCGGTGAACGGCTTCTATTGTGTCAATCCTTGTTAATACGAAATAGGCTATGATCATTTTGGTATTGAGAAGTAACACGTTCACTGCCCATTATCGTTATTTAAACCAATAATTGCATAGCTCCTCCCCCCTTTCCTTACGTTGAAACGCACTCGCGCGCGCACTCACACGCGCACACAAATCATCATCACCATGGAAACATGCTCTCTCGGCGCTCTCACTCGATTGCATTCGCATTACTCTTCGACCGTTACCTGCAAACATATTGAGGACGTGTTTGAAGACAACACATTGAGCCCAGCTTGAGTGATGGTCCAACTCTGCTAAAGAGGAACTGTCCGCAGGCCCTGTGGGTGATGATTAATGCGTTTATTAAAAATGATTGATTAATATTTCATGCTCCCGGGAGGGAGTGTATAGGGAAGAGACATTCGCCAGCTGCAGTGTCAGTGAGCTTCTAGCTGGGCGTAATGGGGATCTTTGGCCTGGTGTGTAGTCAGTGAGAGAATGAATGTTGGGAGGAAAGTGTCCAAGCAGCTAATGTGTTTTGTGCTGTGCCCACAGGCTCCTAGACTACCGCAGCTCTCCCTGCCTTACAT
Source organism: Borostomias antarcticus (assembly GCF_949987555.1). NCBI lineage: Eukaryota > Metazoa > Chordata > Actinopteri > Stomiiformes > Stomiidae > Borostomias > Borostomias antarcticus. The sequence goes on along the minus strand of NC_140249.1, from coordinate 14,851,444 downwards.
GAATGAATACACAGCAGACATTCTGCTTTGAGGCTGGCTTACTTCATTGAAGTGCGCAATGTGTACACAAGCATGTCCCCTATGTGTCTTGCAGCAGCTCGTACTGTATTTGCACTGTTAACTCAAATCTATCAGCAGTAGGATTCTTTTTCACACTTATTTAGGCCTAGTAATTCAGGATGCCTGTTTTTGTCAGTTGTTTTGGTAGGGTAACATATATAGTATGGTGAGAGGATTTCATTTTCTGCAGAATAAGCAGTGACCTGTAATTGCTTCATTAGAATGCATAGTTTAGTCAAATCAAGAACAATGTAAGGACTATCGTTAATTTACATTTCCCACACAGCTAGTTCCCATTTGTAAACATATTGCAGAGATGATGAGAATATAGACTGATTGGGGAACACTTTCCTAGAGGTCTGGGCCGATGCAGGGTTAGCTGGTTAATCTGACGAAAGTGTGGATTATACAGAATTGATGCAAGATTATGGAATTCTGCCTGGATTACAAGTGGCACTGTCTACGGCACTCTGCAAGGTATCGCAGGAAAGAGATACAAGTTAAGAGGGATAACTGGTGAAATGATAACTTTATTCTACATTTGATTCTTATATTGAATGACTCAAAAGCTTTGGCTGAATATTAATGCCTTCAGTAAAGGGTTATGGTGCAAGACGAAGGGATGCATAGGATAGGCATTGCGTAGGATAAGCACAAAATGATGGTGCGCACGCACACACACACACACACACACACACACACACACACACAGTCCTGGTACAGCCTGCAGCGTACTATAGCTGATTTGGAGCTGGAAGTGAAGCGAGCCAAAACCATATTTCTATTCTATTATTTTAAACATCTGTGAAGACGTTAGTTTAATTAGGCTAGATGTCACTCAGGGCAGGGGCATGTTTATACAGTATGTGCTGTGTGTGTGTGTGTGTGTGTGTGTGTGTGTGTGTTTGTGTGTGTGTGTGTGAGAAGGAGGGGGTTGGGTGCTATTTAGTCCTCAGGGTCTGCTTTTGGAAAGCGAACACATATGCAGGGGGAGGGGAGATGTTTAGAGATTTTCATAGAGATGTTTATATATGTTCATAGAGATGTCTATAGTTGTTCATAGAGATGTTGATAGAGATGTTCATAGAGATGTTTATGTTCATAGAGATGTTTAGAGATGTTCATAGAGATGTTCATAGTTGTTTATAGAGATGTTCATAGAGATGTTTATAGTTGTTTATAGAGGTGTTTATATATGTTCATAGAGATGTTTATAGTTGTTTATAGAGATGTTCATAGAGATGTTTAGAGATGTTTACAGTAAATACTAGCTAAGATGTGCAATCAGAACTGTAGACAGGAACTCCAACTAGCTGGTCAAAATAACCGTAGAAAACAATGTCTTACATGTTATAATATGACTGCTTTATAATCTGATTAGCATTTTCCTTATAATCAGTCACACTTGTGCTCCTTTGAAGAGGGGCCCATGCCCTATAACGGCCAGCTTGTTAGGTGAAAGTAGGAATAGACGAATTCCACTTGAATATGAATGCCTGGTAGACTGGGGGCCAGGCGGTGGGCTGGAGAACAGATCACCAGTAAATCACATCACATCATAAGTTACATCACATCAATGACAAAGCCTTTACTACCCTGCAGTGGTCTCTCCTAGAAGGACCAGCCTGAGCATCATATAGATATCAACCCGCCTATATAACGAACCATACAGGCATCAACTGTCCTATATAACGAACCCTACAGGTATCAACCCGCCTATATAACGAACCCTACAGGTATCAACCCGCCTATATAACGAACCCTACAGGTATCAACCCGCCTATATAACGAACCCTACAGGTATCAACCCGCCTATATAACGAACCCTACAGGTATCAATCCGCCTATATAACGAACCCTACAGGTATTAATCCGCCTATATAATGAACCGTACAGGTATCAACCCGCCTATATAACGAACCCTACAGGTATCAATCCGCCTATATAATGAACCGTACTGTACAGGTATCAACTGTCCTAAGGAGACAATAGTTAAACCTCATCTAATATCAGATCCTATGATACAGCCCTGTTCTCATGGCAGAAAATTCAAATGAATTAATAATGAATAATTATGCAATATAACAGTTATTATTATTATTATTATTAATTATTATTATAGGCCTATATTTTTTTTTAATTATTATTATTATTTTTTTATTATTATTATTTTTACATTTACTGCAGAGCTTTGTAATATAGGGGGCTTGGGCATCCATCCATCCAGGTATTGTTTCGACTATAATTAAACCTCTTCTATTATCAGATCTAATGATACAGCCCTGTTCTCATGACAGAACATTATAATTAATTAACACGTAATAAATTAATTACAATCAAAATAATAACACAAACAGTAATAATGACAATAATAATACAGTTATAATAAATATATGTGTATATATATATATATATATATATATATATATATATATATATATTCCCTTAACAGCAGAGCTTTGGGCATCCATCCATCCTGGTATGGTGTGGACCTGTCCTTCCCCTTGGCCTTCATTGTCATCCCAAGTTTATGATGTGAGGAAATCCCTTCCTGAGCTGAAATGTAACTGTAAAATGTAAACTTTGCACTCATGAGGGAGAGAGAGAGAGAGAGAGAGAGAGAGAATAAGAGAGAGAGAAATAGAGAGAGAGCATGTTGAACAGAGTGATCCATATTTCTTTGCGAGAGGGGAGAGCTATAGCACATGGATGGAGAGAGGCTAGGAGAGGGGCAGAGGGGGAGGACGTTGGTGGGTGATAGGGGAGAGGGGTAGGGGGGGGGGGGGGGCAGTAGGGCCCTGTGTCCTGCTGGGCGTTTCCCTCCCTGTTCAAAGCTCTGCCCAGGAGGAGGGAGGAGGGCAGTGCCAGGCTGCCGGCCTCCTGGTAGGAGGAGCATCTGTTACCTGTCTCAATAGATAGGAGGGGTGGGGAGCGGAAGAGAGAGACAGGGAGAGAGGGAGAGAGAGATGAGGAGGGTGAGAGAGAGAGAGAGGGAGAGAGAGAAGAGGAGGGTGAGAGAGAGAGAGATGAGGAGGATGAGAGAGAGATAGAGACACAGGGAGAGGGAGAGAGAGATGGGGAGGGTGAGAGAGAGAGAGAGGCTGTGTTACTACGTTATACCTCCCAGAGGGTTGGTGGTGGGCGGGGTTTTGTGGAGACGAGATGAAAAGAGGAAGTAAATGGACAGTAAAAATGGATGAAAGAGAGAGAGAGGGAGAGAGAGAGGGATAGAGAGAGGGAGAGAGACAGAGAAAGAGGGAGAGGGAGGGAGGGAGGGGAGAGAACTCAAGGAGGCACGGATACTGGGAATACTATAGGGACATAGAATTGGGAAAATGTGTGTGTGTGTGTGTGTGTGTTTGCATCCATTCATGGAGCTCCACTGTGAGCTCGCTGGCGTTCCGTGGCATCAAGCGCTTGGGTAATCCCCCTGGGAACACGCTGGCACTGCCAAGGTGCCATCCAGATCCCTTTCTCTCTCTCTCTCTCTCTCTCTCTCTCTCCGCCCATCACCCCCTTACTCATCTCTCCCTCCGTCCTCCCCTCTCTCCTCACCACCGTCTCTCTCTCGCTCTCTCCGCCTCCCTCCCCTCTCCGCCCACTCGCTCAACTTCATTTGCCTCTCGGTTTTCTATTTCCCTTTCGTACTTTTCGTTCTCCCCTCGTTCAGCCAACTGACTCTTCCCGTCCGTCCCATCTGACCCCCCCTAGGCCTGGGCCGTCCCGTCTGACCCCCCCTAGGCCTGGGCCTGCCCGGTGTGACCCCCCCCCCCCTAGGCCTGCCCGGTGTGACCCCCCCCTAGACCTGGGCCTGCCCGGTGTGAGGGATGGATGCTCAGTTGGCTGTTGTGCTCCTGTCTATAGAAGCGGTGCTACCGTCCCCCCCGGATAGCTGGGAGACTGAGCTCTTTTCCCATGGGCTGTACAAACAACCCCCCCACCCACAAGCTCGCTCCCATCTCCCGTCACTTCTGTGTGACTGCACCCGAACAGAAACGCCAGGCATTCACTGACCCCCCCCCCCCCCCGCCCCCCAACACACAGGCGCCGCGGCCTCAGATCTCCATCGGTCGATTTCCTCTCCTCGTTTTTAGAATCAGGGGTCCATACGGCCGGTGCGGTGTCTTGAACCAGGGGTTTCCGTTTCTCTTCCGTCCCGTGTGCTCTTCTGCTGTTTTCTCGTGGGTTGTCTCTGCGGTTCGAGGCGGTTGTGAGAGGCGCCAACTCCCCGAGGCGTGCGTCATCCCGTCATTGTCTGCGCTAAGCTCATCCCGTGAGCGGGATGAGTGACAGCACAGCTCACACAGTCACAACAAGTTTTTATGAACCCGATACGACACTCTCACACACGAGCTGTTCAGAGTTTATCTGCAGAGGGGGACCCTAAGTCACCATCTTGTAAGTATAAAGTCTTCAACTTGAGTCTCAAGTAAAGCCCAAGTGACGAGGGGGAAGTCTCAAGTCGAGTTACCGTATTCAAGCTAAGTAGTCTTTTTAAAATTATATTAATAGGAGCACCGGCTCCTATAAAATATGTTTTAAAGACGTTATTTTTCTCACATAACTGGAGTCCACACCCCTGGTCTACGCCGTTAGCTAACAGAGCGAAGTTGCCTTCAGAGCGCAGAGCAGGTAGCCAGATGCACTTTTATGCTGTTAAACGTAATACCTAGATACTACCTTCACTTAAAGATCACCATTCAATTGGAATATTCCCGAAGGCCCAAACATGTGCTGGAGTCAGCCAGGGCAGTCTTGTATTGCGTTAAACGCAGGGTAGCGGATCATGTGAAACGTCAGTGTGAACGAACGCACGCTAGTGTGGAATGTGGCAGCTGTGAAGTGAGCTGTGAGTGGAAGACGAGGTCACTCTGGCGTGCCCGGGACATATTTCTCTTTTACTGTACAAAAAGCTGACATTGTTTGTGTGCACCTGGCTTGTGGACCGCACTGTACTGGGTCAGTGTTGTTGTGCTACTGTGTCGTGATTTGGTGTGTTGTCTTTGAGCATGATTTCATTGTGCAACTTCCGCCATGTTGATGTGGGAGGCTCGGGGCTCATATTTACATTGTGGGTGGGGGTTGGGGAAGGGTTGGGGTCAGCAGTGGTATTCACAGTGGCACTGTGGTGGCCCCTCTCTCTTTGAATCTCTCTCCCTCTCTCTCCCTGTCTCTCCAAACCCTGAACCACCCACGATCCCCTTGGCACCCGCGACGGCGGAATTCAGGTCAGCGGGGGGAGTCACGAAAGAGCCCTCGAAGGGGTTGATGATGGGGGAGGAGGGTGGGGGAGAGGGGCGTGTTTTTTTTTATCCCTCTCTTGGCATCAGAGTACACCAAGAACAATCAACCATTGTGGGAGAAACAAAATAATTATAATTAAAATGCATCAAGGAATCATTAAAAACAAATGGAAGACCCCACCACAGACCAACAGTCCCAGTATGGCGTATAGCATGTGAGGTATAGCATGTGAGAAGAGAAGAAGTCAGGTGGACGAGGGATGGACAGACACGTCACAACCAAACGTCCAAGATCGGCGAAGACATTTTTTTCAGGCAAATCCGACGTTGAAGGGAGGGCTCGTCAAAACAATCACGCTGATAATCTGCCAAACTGCTTCAGCTTCACTGCCTTGAAACAATCCGCATCCACACGAGCGTTTTGGTACTGTACCATTTTAGAAATCTCTTTTTATACCAACACGCTTGAAAACATGTGAGGGTTCACGCACACTGGGCATGCGCGTGCCGTAAACAGATTGTCTACTACTGTATACTGCGAATACTGAAATGTCCCTAACCTAATATTGCTAATAGGACTGGCTTTGCCACTTCTTGCTGTAGCTACATCTGATTGGTTGTAGAAAATATTACTGAGGAAGAACAGCAATGGCGAAAAATAAAACCAGATATTTGTTTGTTTGGACCAAGGTGGAAATGTATTTCCTATAATTGATACTTAACGTAAGATCTGCCTCTATCTTCCTACACACACACTCTCACTCAAACAGATCCTCTTTTAGGTCACACCATTCAATTTTGAGTTAACAAATATGTGCACATTGTGCACACGACCCGACCATAGACACCAATGTCCATGAAACATTTGTAGTTACACAACACTTTTATATCCTATTTTAATACATCCATGTTGTAGGCTACATTCCAATAATGTTCCCCCTTTCTGTTGATGTAATCTGTAGATTAGCTAGGGGTTGTTTTGAATTAACCACTGGTAGTCAAGGCGTTTCCACCCATTCGCACTACAACTCAATCCGGAGTATTCAAACTAAACCAGGATCAGCAGAGTTTTCAAAAGTCTCCACTTTCGGGGCTCAGAAACACTGGAGTAGTGTAGACGCCTAAACATAGAAAACGTTCTGTCTTCAAATGAAACCGTATCAGTGTAAACGTAGAGTCTTCTGCTTGTAGGGAGCGGACAGTGAAAACACTCAACATCTTCCCCTCTGTACTCTTCATCCTCTACCCCTCCTTTGCTCTCTCCTCCTCTTCCTCACCCTCCTTTCGTACTTCTCCCCAAATCCCCAATTTAGTGCCGTAACGGGGCCCCGAGGCAGGTTTGTGTGCCGTTTTGTTCAGCTCGGGGGAGGGGTGGAGGGGGTTTGGTCGGCGTTAGCGTCCCTCTCGAGAGCGTAAATAGCCGGAGCTGTCGGGAGCAGAGAGAGACGGGAGCAGAGAGAGACACGGGAGCAGAGAGAGACAGGAGCAGAGAGAGACGGGAGCAGAGAGAGAAGGGAGCAGAGAGAGACGGGCGCGGAGAGAGACGGGCGCGGAGCTGCCACTCGAGCGCTTAATCGCACAGAGCTCCATCACTCTGGGACACTCCGGGGAGCCAAACGGGGACACGCATGAGAACTCCGGCGCCTGGCACAATGGAGCGCACTCTGAAGGGGCGCCCTTAGCGCCCACCACCTCGCCTTCCTTCCGGAGTAGCCCCCCCTCCCCTACTCACACCCTCTCCTCACCCCCCCTGGACCCCCCCCCCCCCCACACACACTACCTCCCACAGCCTGCCCCCCATAGCCCTCCTAAATCCCAGTGTCCCACACCCTCAACACAGCCCCCCCCCCCCCCTGCCGCCCCCCCAGCCCCCCAGCCTATCCCGGCCGAGCTGATGGACCATACAGTCTAGTTTTGTTTACCTCGACCACTTGTCAGTGGAACACACAACAATCCCCTTCATTGCCTGTTTTGTCAGCCCCCCCTTTCAGAACTAAAAGAGGAGAAAAAGACAGGAAGATGGAGAGAGAAAGAGAGAGAGAGAGAGAGAAACTAAAACAAAAAACGAGGAAACAATTAACCCCCCCCCAATGAACCCGGTGCTAGCGTTTTCCCAGCGCTGGGCCCTGTGAACCAACTGGAAGACCTCTAAAGTGGCCCATTATTCCAGCAGGGGTGGCGTGTTCCAAGAGCGGCCCGCCTCAATGGCCGACCAGCACAGAGGGGGTTTTGTTAGGGCCTCTTTGGCTCGCCACACCGTGCACTGGTTAATTAAGAGCTGCTCTGATTTATCTATCCATCTACCCTGGCGTATCTCTTCATCTCTCCCTCCATTCCTCTCTCCCTGCTTACACCGGGCCCAGTCCTTCTTTCCTGCCATTTACAGTAGATGTTTTGATGCTGTACCAGAGAGGTAGTCAAACATATTGTAGTGTACTTTACTAACTCTCCATTTCAGGGGCTAATCACCTGTAGCTGTTTCTAGTCCGGTCATTCTCATGAGCAAATATGAAGGCTGTAATCTCTGACTATTAACAGACGACCCACGCTTAGTAATAAAGAACATTTATATACAGTAGATGCAATCCATATTTGATTTATTGACAGATTACTGTACTAAGACAAGGTTGAATGTTTACATGACGTGATGCTGCAGGGTGTGAGAGTTTAATATCTCCACCCAAATTATTCACCTGGCTCGCCCCTTTGAGCACTGAGGGAATTAGCGCGGGAAACGCACACTTCTGAGGTAAAACCGTGCTCGCCGCGGTCGTAGTTGGCCGTACGGCGCCGGTGATGAGGTGTGGCGCCCGAGTCGTTCTCACAGGCCTTCGGCCGCTGTGTGAGGACAAAGGAACGTTGACGGACGTTTAACGAAAACCAAAAAGCGGCGAATGACGTGGGAGGGACAACAATGGGTCGACGACCAGCCCCCTCGGGCTGATTCGCACGGTCGCAGCGGGCGAGGGTAGCTCGTAGCGGCTCCTCTCTTTGTAGCTCTCACGGCAGGGGGGCGGGGCGGGCTCAGGCAGGGGGGGCGGGGCGGGGCAGAGCGGGCTCAGGGGGTCAGAGGCCGTCAGGGCAGACTAGAGACCCGCAGATGTATTGACAACGGGTGTAAAGGCTCAATGCTGAACATATGAAAAAGGATTGTGATAAGTGGTATATTTGCAACTTTTACGAGTAAAGATTGGTGATGTTTTTTGTGTGTTTTTGCCGTGTGTGTGTGTGTGTGTGTGTGTGTGGGGCTGGGTTGATTAAAGGTCAAACTGTCCCTCGTCAGAGTAGCTCTTCTCTGATTCAGTGGGTTCATTAGCATGCGCTGCGCTCGTTCGCCTAGAGAACAGCCTTGTGTTCAACATGTGGGGCCAACAGGATCTGTGCTTCAAAACTGTAGTGCCA
>NC_140249.1:14789671-14835039 GCF_949987555.1 Borostomias antarcticus | reverse complement strand
GGAGAGCAGCTTAGTTTTATCCGGGCAGTGTCGGGCAGTCTAGCAGAAGAGCAGCAGCACAGCCCTGATACAGTGTGACATAATGACAAAATGAGTCCTGTCATCACTCAGGATCCCAATCCCCATCAGCGTGAGCCTCTGTCATCTGTCTGTCATCAGGATCAGATCGGGGGGGAACGTCAGCATCGTCGCTAAGTCTTCAGATAAACAAGCTGTAGCCAGTCATTATTTTTCCATCTACAAAGAGGCATTTTGTAGCAGACCCGACCATACCGTGCCATTAGTGAGCATCAGCTCATGTAGCTCCTACTCTCTCCCTGTCTCCCGTGACGGCGGGACTGGTCTTGCTGCATGCTTGTTCGGGGCGGGGAGGTGGGGGAGGGGGGGGGGGGATGGAAACCAGAGGGATTTCACTCTTAAGCTCGTCTGCTGACTCCTCCCTCCACTCTTGTGCTGTGCGTCCGCGTGGTTCTCTGGGTTCTCTGGGTTCTCCGGTATGGCTGTGGGAACAGAGGTCAGGTGAAGACCTGAGGTCAGGTGAAGACCAGAGTTCAGGTAAAGACCAGAGGTCAGGTGAAGACCAGAGGTCAGGTGAAGACCAGAGGTCAGGTGAAGACCAGAGTTCAGGTGAAGACCAGAGTTCAGGTGAAGACCAGAGGTCAGGTGAAGACCAGAGGTCAGGTGAAGACCTGAGGTCAGGTGAAGACCGACAGACCCGTGTCCCAGAGAGCAAATGAAAAGCGGGGCGTGGTCTTTTTGATGATCCTGACGGTTGTGGAGAAGCTGTGATTCTGTTGTGTTGCGTCAGAATGCAAGACAGTACATGCAAGACAGTAGCACCCATCTGAACTGCGCCTGAGATGAAGTGAGTATAAGTCATCATCCATGATCTCAGTGTCTTCTCCCTTCATCCTTGTATGTGCTAAATGGTTGGTTTAGTACCTTGTCATGGTCTTATGTTGACTTTGGATGGACGGTGAATTTGACATACTGTAGGCTACAGTAACTGAGGCTTTGCACGGTAAAAGCTCATCAAATCGTTCACTGTGGAGGAGGAACACGCCTTTGCGTGTCCAGGCATGTTCATTTGCAGATCTGCAGTTGTGCTACAGACATCCAGCCCAATTTGTTTACTCTGTGATGTTCCTGTGTTCGGTTTGACCTCATGTCACCTCTGATCTCAACCAGTGGACAGACCAGGTGGGTCTGACTCCTTCGGGGGGTTCACAGTGCTATTTCTTCTGTATTTTACATTTCTCTGTAGAATTCCTGAATTTTACTGTAACCTAGCACGGTTAGATTAGTCATCCGAGCCCTGAAGTCTGGCTCGAGGTTTGAGCCCAGCTGTATATGTAGTTCACCTTGTTAAAACCTTCCACACGCTAGGACAGATTCACTGCATTCCACAGGTGGGTCCCCTGTGTTCAGTGAATTCTGGCTAGACCTCACATAGCCTCTGCAGGTGATGTTGCCCCACACTTCAATAAGACTTTCTAAATTCCCAGCTGAGATGAACTGGTTTATGAGACAGTCCCAGTAGAGGGAGTGTGGTGGTGGGTCTGGTACTGGCGGTGAGGTCCTGGAGAGAAGAGGATGAGGAAGAGAGAGGGAGAGAGGAAGAAGAGGATGAGGAAGAGAGAGGGAGGGAGGAAGGAACAAGGATGGATCAGCATGTCAGAGAGGAAACCACGGAGACAGAGAGAAAGAGAGAAAGAGAGAAAGAGAGGATAGGAACGTGAATAAAGAGGATCAGGGGGACAGAGAGAGAGAGAGAGAGAGAGAGAAAGAGATGGGGGGGAGAGAAGGGGAGAGGGAGGGGAGAGAGAGAGAGAGCGGGGGGAGAGAGAGAGGAGGGGGGAGAGGGGGAGGGGGAGAGAGAGAGAGAGAGGGGGGGGATGGGGGAGGGGGAGAGAGAGACAGAGAGAGGGAGGGGGAGAGAGAGAGAGGGGGGAGAGAGAGAGAGAGAGGGGGGGAGGGGGAGAGAGAGAGAGAGAGAGGGGGAGAGGGAGGGGGAGAGAGAGAGAGGGGGGAGGGGGGGAGAGGGGGAGGTGGAGAGAGAGATAGAGGGGAAGAGAGAGAGAGAGAGAGGGGGGGAGAGAGAGAGAGAGGGGGAGGGGGGGAGTAGGGGGAGAGAGAGAGAGGGGGTGGGAGGGGGGTGGAGAACCGAACAAATCTAGGTCCTGACTCCTTACATACAGTAATGTCAATTCCACACTAGACGGCACCTGATTTCACATTAATAGACCCATCATCTATCATTGACTAGCTGTGAGGGAGTGCAGTAGAAGCAATGTGAGGACCATTTATAGCTAATCACTACCAGGTCATTTCCTGTCTTTGTGACATCACAACCCGATTCGTCTCTTTCAGTACTAAAAATAAGGGAAGGGGAAGGGGGGGGGGGGGGGCAAGAGTTCAATTAACGGCATTAACGACATAGAGCCGAATGTAATTGGATTTTGTCTAAAGAGCATGTTCATCATGACTCTCTGGAGCGCCGTTAATTAACAGAACGTCTTCCCAGACGACCCGGAGCGTTAGCGTCATGGCGGCGAGGAGATGACTGATGTTGGCCTGAGCCTGGTTCTGACGCGTAGCGGCTTCTCTCTGCTTCGGTATGGAGCTCATAGGAGGGGGAGGGGCCTCCATCTGGGTGCCTGGAAGCAGTCCAGGTGCTCCTCTTATAGTTAAGTCCAGACTCATCATTATGGGGAGGGGGGGTTACCTTTTTCACTCTTTTCTTCAGGTTTGTGTGCGTGCCTGTCTGTTTGTGTGTGTGTGTGTGTGTGCACGCGCGTGCCTGTGTGTGTGTGTGCGCACGCGCGTGCCTATGTGTGTGTGTGTGTGTGTGTTTGCGCGTGCCTGTGTATGTGTGTGTGTGTGTGTGTGTGTGTCCATTTACCATTGACCAGTTACGTAACAATATAAAGCGCCCCAGAAACTGGAAGGAAGTAATAAAAGGTCTTTGTCTTCGCGCCCTCAGCTCTACTTCCCTCTCCTATCTGTTGACTTGTCCTTTCTGCTCTGGAAGAATAGCCATAAGTCTTATAAATCACACCCTTTCACTTAATAGTGACTGATAATGACTCTATTGAGAGCCCCTGGCAACCCTGTGTGTGTGTGTGTGTGTGTGTGTGTGTGTGTGTGTGTGTGTGTGTGTGTGTGTGTGTGTGTGTGTGTGTGTGTGTGTGTGTGTGTGTGTTGTCATCCTGCTGAACCCAGGGGTTAGGATTGAAGGTCAGAATCCCTGATACTTTGTTTTCCTTGTTCAGTCTGTCTTTGTCTACCATTCACTCTCTGAATAGACTGAATATCCTTTAGATCCAGCAGGCCAGGCCAGCTCTGAGTGGGACAGAGAGTGTCAGAGATGCTGTTTTGTGCCTCATGTCAAGCAAGGTCAATTTTCAGTTGTTTGCAGATTATGAAAGTACAGATTATACTTTTGTATATATAATAATCTTATTATAATCTGACGATAGCTGAAGACAATAGGCTTATTTGAATGTTGGTAGATCAGATAGCTGAGACATCCCCCTTCAAAAATGTTGATCTTTTCACACCTCAGACAGGCAGGTAATGGGGGTGGGAATAAAACAAGTCTACTTTGCTGATAGATTAATAGTATTTAGTGATCTTACAAATGTTGTTTGTTATATTGTATGCTTTCTTCAAAACTTCTAATATTTCATAATATGCCCCAAAAAAAATAAAAAATTTAACATACATGTGTGAAAGTGGCACTTCCTACACGGGGCACATCACGCTGGCAACAGTCACTGATCTATGAAAAAAATATAAAATGAAATCTGAAGTAAAGATCATAATTTAAACACACTTCACACCTCCCTCAATCATGTTTAAGCCTTAAGCCTTTGAGCCCCACCTCTGGTTTGGAAAGCACCAGCTAGCCAGCTCAGTTAGTTAACTAGTTAGTTATAATTGGTTCCTTCCGTTGGAAAGCCTGTGGATATGCGCATTTCTGAATAGCACCCAGGCTAGTTACCACCAGCGTACGACATGCGCATAAAAAATGATCTACTTGACGTAATAAGTGCGTAACTGTAGTGACGTCTGGTGGGTCAGAACCGGGTAAGCCAGGACCAACGAAGCATGCGGGCAGCGCGCAGGATTTTTTGTGGTGTGCTTTGAAAGCATGCCCTGATGGGAGGTTTCACAGCACCAGAAGGGCGCTGAGCAGTGGCATTTTTATATGTAATAACATACAGGAAAACTACAGTAGCCCAGGCTACTGATGTTTTTAACACATCAACAAAAGCCAATAATTTGACAGCGAGCGAATAAGAGGGCAATATTTAGGCTGAAACAACCAAGCTTTTTTATTTGGATTTGTATGGGTAAACCAGGCTTACCCTGGCTCATAGGAGCAATCGTCACTGAAACATCATATCACACCACACCTGGCTGCCTGCAGGACGGCAGCGAGAGTCGCCTCATCTCACTAACGAACTCATCCACAGATCCACAGCGCAGGAAGCACAGCCACCAAATCACTTCTGCCACCGAGTCACACTAATTAAGGCAGCTACATGACACCCTATGATATATCAGCTTGCAATGTGCCAGGGCTGCTAAAATAAGTCCTTCATTATTCCTGGGCTGTCAGGAAGGAGTAGGGCTGTTGCAGAAGATGAGGGGTGACAGGCAGGGCTGATGGGAAAGAGCGAGGTGGAAGACTGGACAGGGAGACAGAGGTGAGGACCAGATAAGGTCTAACTGCCATGTTCGCTTCCGCCACCTCTCCTCTCTCCATCTGACTCATTTCCCATAGTGTGTGTGAGTGTGTGTGTGTGTGTGTGTAAGTGTGTGTGCGTGCGTGCGTGCGTGCGTGCGCGCGCGTGCATGCATGCATGCATGCGTGCGTACGTGTGTGTGTGTGTGTGTGTATGTGTGATGTACAGTATAGTATTTTCTTGACATTATTGTAAATCAGAGCTTACTCTCAAGAACGGAACGTTTTTATATTTCACAGGCTCTGGCTCCTCAAGCAGCAACAGCAGAATAATAAAGACAACAGTATGATACAATAGAAAACGATGCTGTGTGTAAAGTGTACGGTGCATGAAAAAGTGCAAACATGCATTGTTTGCAGGTTAGTGTTTTGTGTGTGCACAGGCGTGTGCTATGATGCAATGTGTGATCCCTCTGTCCGTAAACTCGATCTGTACACAATATGATGTCACAGTCACAATACGATGTCACCTCTAGTGCACTATGGGTTGGGACACTATAAATCATGCTGTGAATTTGACTGGCATGGAGTGACAGTAATGTAGGCTAGCTTAAAGCATGCTCTATTGATTTGTGAATAACCTTCCTCTCTCTCTCTCTCTCTCTCTCTCTCTCTCTCTCTCTCCCAGTACCAGCACCATGCCTAAGCAAGTGGAGGTGAGGATGCACGAGAGTCACCTGGAGCCCATCGAGGCTCGGCCCAGGTCCAAGTGTGCCACCATCTGCTCCAAGTTGTTCAAGAACATGCTGCTCACACTCACCATCCTCGGTCAGTATCGCAGTATCGCTCGGCTGTTCTAACCTCCTGTCCTGCCCCCTCTTCTGCTCTTCCTCGCCTCCCTTTCTCCGCCCCGTCTCTTCTGCATTTCCCTTCATTCTGTCTTCTATCTACTGTACGTACGGTGAATGTCCCCGCCCTCTGCCGGAGGGTATAAATATCCGTCCACGCCTGTCGTTCTGCCGTGTCTTTGACGAGGCACAGCTGATCGGCTTGAAACGCACACCTGTGCTGCCTCATCCGATTACTGGACCCTTCACTGGACGGACCCCTGCTGACCTCCCTGTACTCCACACGAGGACATTCGTGAAAATTGGCTGACTGATGTTACGCCTGTTGTGTTTGGCGGTCGCCAGCAGCCTTTGAGGTTCTGGGCGACCGAAACGGAGCCCAAAGAGTCGCCCAGGGAGACTTAATGAAGGCACTGACCTCTGACGCCTTAATGAAGGTACTGACCTCTGACTAGGTCATTTTATACACTGTCCACTGTCCTGTGTGGAACTTGCCGGCGCCAGGATGCCAAGGAACCCTGACCTTCCTCAGACCAACACCGTGACCGCCCCAACCCCCCCCCCCCCCCCCCCTCCCCCCGGCCTCCGACACCCTGCTAACCCTCGCTCACTGCCTTCTGGAACGCAACACTGGCCAGCAGAATGTGGTTTTATGTGGTGATGTTTATGTGTGTGTGTGTGTGTGTGTGTGTGTGTGTGTGTGTGTGTGTGTGTGTGTGCGTGTGTGTGTGTGTGAAAGGAGAGGTAATGACACATGAAAAGGTGCCGATTACGCTGAAATTCCACATTTTTATTTCAGGTCAGCACAACTGTGCCTTGATTCACATAGTTCATGCATTCAGCTATCTAGTGTGTGCATTACACATTATGTATGTGCATATGCACTGGCATAAGTGATCAAGTGAACACGTCTGTGAACGTTTATGGGTGTGCGTGTGTATGTGCGCAACCTGGTCTCACTCGGCAGACTTCAGAATTCGGCGTTTGTCCATCGCCTCCAAACGTTATTTCTAGACGGCATCATACAAATGATAAAAAATAATGTATATGCGTGGAGGCGCTCGGGCAGCGAGCATTGAGCAATTCCTCTGCGTGCCCGCATGCCTCCAGGCGTGCGTGCCCCCGCAGGGGTATTGTGATATGCGCAGCGCGCCCATTAAGTGCCGTCCGAGTAGCTCCACTACTGGGTCCAGTTTCGTAAATTAGCCTGATCCCTGTGTCCACGTCCATCCCCTGTGTTGATGTGGATGGTGCTTGTGTAGCTAGCGTTAGAATACGAGCTAGCTAATGCTAGCTAGCTAATGCCAACAGTAGCTATACTGTAAGAACAGTAGCTAATGCTAACTAATAATAATGACAGTAAGAATGTGAGCTAGTTGGCCAGCTAGTAGTGTTGTTTGCTAGTTGCTTGTAAAACGTTGTTGTTGTTTGCTAGTTTCGCCAGCTAGTTTAGCACTCGGTGTTGTCTCACCAAAGTTGTTTGACCCACCCAACACACCCTCAAGACCGCTCGCAAATGTATACCCCTCTTCTATCACGTGTTCCAATGTGAACAACCAACCACAAAACTCTGAGAACAACCAATCAAAAACAAGGCCTATCCCATGTCGTCTGCCAACATTTATAACTGTATGATGCCATCTAGAAATTACGTTTGGATGGACAAACGTTGAATTCTGAAGTCTGCCAAGTGCGACCAGGCTGGTGTGTTTGTGTGTGTGTGTGTGTGTGTGTGTGTGTGTGTGTGTGTGTGTGTGTGTGTGTGTGTGTGTGTGTGTGTGTGTGAACGTACGTAATGCACATCACACGCCACTTGGAAGACCGATTCCATTAGCAACACGGCTTCAACTGCCACGGACCGTCACCAGAGTGGTTGAGTCAGGGTCAGAGCCGGATGAGCCCTGCTCAGAGGGTCAGAGGGCCTGGATCAGCCCTGGTCAGCGGGTCAGGTCAGGGAGACGGAAGCACCGCTGCACAGGAAACAACGAGCGGCTTCCAAGGCCATGGGCCTGGTCAGCTGTGGGGGGGGGGGGGGGGGGGGGTAGGGGGGTACAGCTCCGTGGATGAACACCAGCAGAAGGGAACGTCTTGATCTCAGGGGGCTGAAAGGGGACGCGATTACAGAGCGTGTCGTTATGAGAGGCGTCTCAGTCTTTGGCAGCCTTGTGAAGGAAGTGCAGCCTACTGGGGAGGGAGGGTGGGGGGGGGGGGGGGGTGTAGAGGGTTTGTAGCCTTGTCTGGCTGGTGGGGGGGGGGGGTAGAGGGGTTTTGGGCTGGGGCCTAGCCTTGTCTGGCTGGTGGGGGGGGGGGGGGGGGGTAGAGGGGTTTTGGGCTGGGGCCTAGCCTTGTCTGGCCGGTCTGGGGGGGTAGAGGGGTTTTGGGCTGGGGCCTAGCCTTTTTCTGGCCGGTCTGGGGGGGGTGGAGGGGTTTTGGGCCAGGGCCCAGCCTTGTCTGGCTGTTCCGGGAGGTCAAGGGACACAGAGCAGACAGACCGCAGGGCCAGCGTGCGGGCAGAAGGGGCAGCGGGGGACGGGAGCACAGGGAGGTCAGATCTCTCTCTGGACAGGAGGGCAGGAGAGGGGGGGGGACGGGGGCTGGGAGTGGGGGGGATCTTTCGAGGACGGATTATAACGGGGATCCAGTGAGTCCGGTGTTGAGGGGGTGTTAGGGTTGGGTTGGCGGTCCAGTTGGGGTGAATTTCACAGGTATGCCTTTGCTTACCAGTAGGTCAACAGTGAGGTGTACTGAACCTCCACTGTAGTTGGAAGAAAAAGTTGAATTATTTTGCTTCCATTAACTCACTGTTTTCCAGAAAGCCCGCTGTCTCCTGAGACGACAGACATTTCTGCAGGCTCTGTTAGAAGTGTCTGATACTGTATGCTCTCTCTCTCTCTCTCTCTCTTTCTCTCTCTCTCTTTCTCTCTCTCTCTCTCTCTCTTCAAAGAGATCTAATTTATGGTCTTTTATCTCACACTATGTTCCAGTCGTATCTCTCTCATCTTCTCCCATCATCTAAGCATGCAGGCTAGGCAGTCTCTCTCACAGCCCCAGACTGCTAAATTAATTAACGAGCAACAGCGATCAGTTATTAAAGATTGACTTGAGGTGAGAACATATTGAGACTATTTATTATCCTTGAAGCCTGGGATCCGGATGTCTCTCCTGGTCATCCGGTTCATTCAGATGGTCTCTCTTTCTGCAGATATTCATGCTGATATTCGCTGGTACTGTACGAAGTCATTCATGCTTAATCTGAACCTAGCAGTCGACCTAAGGACCGATGACTTTGACCTTGACTCTTTCTCTCCCTCTCTCACCTCCTCTCTCTCTCTCCCTCTCTTTCCCTCTTTTCTCCCTCTCTTCTCTCCCTCTCCCCCATCTCTGTACATCTCTCTCCCTCTCTCGCTCTCTCTCTGTCTGTCTGTCTCTCCGTCTCTCTCTCTCTCTCTCTCTCTCTCTCTCTCTCTTTGTCTCTATGTCTCTCTCAGGTGTGATCCTGGGGGCTGTGTTTGGGTGTCTGCTCCGCATCGCCTCTCCCATCCACCCGGACATTGTCATGGTGATCGCCTTCCCCGGAGACATCCTGATGAGGATGCTGAAGATGCTGATCCTGCCGCTGATCATCTCCAGTCTGATCACGGGTACGAGGCCGCACCACGCCACGGACGCCGCCGCTCGTCCACCAACGCACACAGCAGCATGCGTCCGTCTGTCCCTCTGTTGGGACACCTAGATCACTTTTTTAAAAGAGAACTTTGATATTTAGCATTGTACGCCGTGTTATAAGGTTATTTATGATAATATACAACGGTCCACATAAACATTTTGACAGACTTTGCACTCTTGGGATATTAGTGCTCGTTGCTCATGTCACAGCTGAGTAGTACACAACAGATCTATGGGCATATTTAGGCCTAAACACAATGGAATTCAGCCCCTTAGTGATTAAGATTCCAGCATCAAACATTCTCACAGTTGCAAACATAGGATTACTGTTAGCATGTGCTGTTTGAACTTACAATACAAGAAATCCAGAACAAGCAGCACTCACCATTACATTACATTACAGTCATTTAGCTGACGCTTTTATCCAAAGCGACTAACAATAATTACATTTAACGTAGGAAAAGCCAATGTACTACTACTTGCCAGAACTCACAAGTGCATCTTCTTTCTAAAACAAGTGACTAAGAGCATAATCTAGTGCTGAAGGCAAAGTGCAAGAATAGTAATCTACCTTAGCAATCATACCCATCACCCCCCAGGTGAGAGGGACAGTGATCGGTGTGCTAACCACACGGTTGATTTGACCGCAGGTCTGGCCGGGCTGGACGCCAAGTCTAGCGGGCGCCTGGGCACCAGGGCTATGGTGTACTACATGACCACCACGGTGATCGCGGCCGTCCTGGGAGTGATCCTGGTGCTGGTCATCCACCCTGGCAACCCCAAGCTGAAGGAGAAACTGGGCGAGGGACTCAAGAACGACGAGGTGTCCAGTCTGGACGCTTTCTTCGACCTGATCAGGAACCTGTTCCCGGAGAACCTGGTGCAGGCTTGCTTCCAGCAGGTACCGGTTCCTTAGTCACGCTACTGGAACTCAACCGGTTCCTCAGTCACGCTACTGGAACTCTACCGGTTCCTTAGTCACGCTACTGGAACTCTACCGGTTCCTTCGTCACATTACTGGAACTCTACCGGTTCCTCAGTCACATTACTGGAACTCTACCGGTTCCTTAGTCACGCTATTGGAACTCTACCGGTTCCCTAGTCATGCTACTAGAACTCTACCGATTCCTTAGTCACGCTACTGGAACTCTACCGGTTCCTCAGTCACGTTACTGGAACTCTACCGGTTCCTTTGTCATGCTGCTGGGACTCTACCGGTTCCTTAGTCATGTTATTGGAACTCTATTCACCCGTTACTGGAACTTAAATCACTAATTTTTTCACTTATTCAGTAGTTAGTGAATAAGTGAATCTTGAATCTTGAATAGTTTTAATATTTTACTAGAGTAAAAAGGTTGAGTACTGCTTCAACCTTTTCCACCTTTTTAAAAATATTTGTTTATGTATGAATAACTATAATGTATGAATAACTACCCACACATTAAAGAATGAATATCCCCATATCCCAAACACAGCATCATCCGGAAGCTGAAATAAGCTTGAGGTTAAGATGTAAACCAAACATTTTAAAAGCTGCTCACTATCCAACGACTTTGTTGGCGTTCCTCAGATCCAGACCGTGACTAATAAGGCGGAGCAGGTGATCGAAGAGGACGTCAACGCCACCACCGCCGTTGAGGGTCTGCTGGCCAACATCACCAAGGAGCCCCAGTTCATCGTCAAGAAGACGCTGCAGTTCAAAAGTGGCATGAACGTCTTAGGTAGGCTTGGGGCTGTTAGCTAGCTAGCAATTTCTCACATCAGTGGTTTAATAAAATGAAGGAGATATTTTAATGAAAGAACAGTTCAGTACTTGTGCCAGCGTGATCTGCTGGAGCTGTTTTATCGCTGCAGAAAATCCACATTTGCCCAAACATACCCTCACCCAAATGCTGCTATGCTTCTCTCATCATCATATTGATCAGATCATCTTATCATAATAATCCTTCTCTCTGCCCACATTTACTGTCATTCCCAGCTCTGACTGCGTCTTCTGATTGTCTGCTACAGGTCTGATTGGTTTCTTCATTGCCTTTGGTATCTGTATGGGGAAGATGGGAGAGAGGGCCAAGCTCATGCTCGAGTTCTTCAACATCCTCAACGAGATCGTGATGAAGCTCGTCATCATGATCATGTGGTCAGTAACGCATCAAGAGTGCAATTCATAGACTTCATGAATATGGACTTACAATAACAGAGCAGAAGCCCAAGACGCATCTAAATTCATTTATTCAAGTATTCATGAACCCACAGTTGATTTATTCAAGTATTTGTGAAAATAATCCTAAAAACTAAACTTTGCGAAAAGCTTCCCACCCAGAGAGCCCATCTGCTCTGCTCTCTCTCAGGTACTCTCCCTTCTCTGCTCTCTCTCAGGTACTCTCCCTTCGGTATCGCTTGCCTGATCTGTGGGAAGATCATCTCCATCGCTGACCTGGAGACCGTGGGCCGCCAGCTGGGCATGTACATGGTGACCGTCATCGTGGGCCTCATCATCCACGGGGTCATCTTCCTGCCCAGTATCTACTTTGCCATCACCAGGAAAAACCCCTTCACCTTCTTCATGGGCATCTTCCAGGCCTGGATCACCGCCCTGGGGACCGCATCCAGGTGAGGGGCATTATCCATGGACTGACTGACTGACTGACGGGCTGACTGACTGACTGACTGACTGGCTGACTGACTGGTTGACTGACTGACTGACTGACTGACTGACTGACTGACTGACTGACTGACTGACTGACTGACTGACTGACTGGCTGATTGATTTGTAGTCACTAGCGACCTATCTCCACATCCAAGGTCTGTCGATCTGTGCGTATTACCATTCAGAGACGGGGGGTGGGGGGAGGGGGGTCACTGTATATCTTTAAACCAATCACAATCGTCTTGGGCGGAGCAGTTGCCAGGTTGTTGTTGTTTCATGTAGTCTAGGATTGAATCTGATTGGGCAGTAATAAAATAATGGCTTATCCCCAAAACCTACATCTGGTGAGCAAGACTAATTGATTTGTAGTCTTTTAACCAGTTTTTATTCTGTTTAAATACATTTAAACATGCTTGTTTCATGATATGATGAGTAAAACTAACTGAAATTGAGCTATTATCCTCTCACTGAGAGATGGAGAGACTCATTATCTCAGTTCACTCACTTGTCTCTCTCTCTCTCTTCTTCTCTCAGTGCCGGTACTCTGCCGGTCACCTTCCGTTGTCTGGAGGAGAACCTGGGCATTGATAAGAGAGTGACCCGCTTCGTTCTCCCTGTCGGCGCCACCATCAACATGGACGGAACCGCCCTGTACGAGGCCGTGGCGGCCATCTTCATCGCTCAGATGAACAACATTGACTTGGATGCTGGTCAGATCGTAACCGTCAGGTAGGGCGAGGATTCACCCCCTAAGGATTACATTAGGCAACACTTTGGGATTTTCATTTTGGTATAAATTAAAACTAACCTCTTCAAGCAGTACTACAACAATCCTCCCTCTTAAGCACCTAGTGTATTTAAGATTGCTATTCTTGCACTTTGCCTTCAGCACTAGATTATGCTCTTAGTCACTTGTTTTAGAAAGAAGATGCACTTATGAGTTCTGGCAAGTAGTAGTACATTGGCTTTTCCTACGTTAAATGCAGTTATTGTTAGTCACTTTGGATAAAAGTGTCTGCTAAATGACTGTAATGTAATGTAATGTAAAATTAACTCATATTACCTTGAAGTCACCAGTAGCACAGTTTTAATGTGGTGTAAATCACTAGAGAGGCAGAGAGATACCACTTGATTATGGATGCATTTCCTGGAGTGTCTGTACCCCAGTGGTACTTATGTTGATAGAGACAGTCCTTGGCCTTTAGTTTGTCATTCTCTCAGCCCGTAGATCTCCCTATTAAACATCTGTCAATATGGATGCACCTCATATTTGGTCTCATCCACATTCCACTTCATATGAAATGGAGGATGAAACTCTGTTAGCAATTGACACTCGTAGGCAAAAGGGTTTCTGAATTATTCCTCATCCCAACCCTCTAAAACAACTAATTTTACTTGTAATCTTTTCTCACTGAAACGGTCCAACCCTGTATAGTGAAGTATTAGGCCCAGTATGAGTGTAAATCCTCTCTCTCCCATGTCTTTGCAGCCTGACGGCCACCCTGGCCAGTGTGGGCGCGGCCAGTATTCCCAGTGCTGGCCTGGTGACCATGCTGCTGATTCTGACCGCTGTGGGGCTGCCCACCCAGGACATCAGTCTGCTGGTGGCCGTCGACTGGCTCCTGTGAGTCTCACCTGGTCATCGGCTCAGCGCTGACCGTGCTTTCATCACACCTGATATGACATAATAATGCATAATGTTTTTTTTTTTTTTTTTGGGGGGGGGTCCATCCCTTCTCAACTCTTGGTCCATTCTCTCACTCGTGAGACCATCCTGATCTCGCGAGCTCACATTGTTTCACTCAGCTCATCAGTCTGGCAAAGCTCGATAGAGATCCGTTTGCCAGTCAGCGTTCTTTGAGGAAATACTAGCAGCTAGCGGGGGTTTAGGTGTGTGACAGCAAGAAGCAAATGTTCATTTTTAAACAGCGATAGCGGAGGTTAGCGTAGATGCTGCTGTAGCATCAGTATCTGAGCTGGAGAGTATTTCTTAATAGAAAGAAAAGCAAAGAACGGTACCGAAGGCTTTTCTCTGCACAAAATATGTGTTCACTCTTCTCCCGTCTGGCTTGGGTAAGAGTTTGATTTACCCGTGATAGACGGTGACAGACAGATGGTTCATCCAATCACCTGCCGAGTAGTTTTGAAAGTCCCCGCCCTTTTCCAAACGGTATCCAACGGAGCTTTCCCAGATGGTTGAGTGGAACAAACCATCTGGCGTGTCGGGTTACCATTCTCTATCCATTGTTGTTTGACCTTAACCTTTGGTGCTCTCTACCTCCATCCTCCTCTCCTCTTACCACTTCCTCCCAACACAGTGACCGGTTCCGCACCTCGGTCAACGTCGTGGGAGACTCCTACGGAGCGGGCATCGTGTACCACTTGTCCAAGGCCGAGCTGGACGAGCTGGACGCTCACCAGGCCAAGTCAGACGACATCGAGCTGATGAACAAGACCCAGTCCTACTACGATGACATGAAGAACCACCACGAAAACAACTCCAACCAGTGCGTCAGTGCCGCTCGCAATTCAGTCGTAGTAGATGAGTGCAAGGTACCTCTAACGCTTACAGACATAGAGACTTCGATATAACACCCTCCTTGTCGCTCTGCATGCCCTGTATCATTCTTTTCTTGAGTTTTTGCATGATTGTATATGTCAATGTAAATACATACACAATTATTTTAAGAAGAAACACTAAAAAATACCCTAAAATCCTGTGTATATATTTCAATGTGCATATGCCTGGGATAGCAGCATTTGTGCCATGTGTTTCTGGGAATAGATTTATATGAGCGGACTACTCAGTATTGACCTGTGGTTAAAATGTGCCAGGTATTACAACAGTACCTTATCATGGGAGTGATGTGGTTTCAAACTACAGTACATTTGGAACAATACAGAATATATCCAAATACAGGTCAGAATGGTAACAGACCATAGCTCTCAAATGGGTCATTTCGACCATGGATGGACAGGAGAGATGCCTTGGTTTTGGCCTCATGGTCCGATCCCCTCCTGTGATAAACCTGATGGGTTTGGCTGAGACTGGCCAAGAGAGAAAGGCAAAGCCACCTAATCCTGACTGGGACCTGATGGAATCACATGAAGAGCCACGCCCCTCTGCCCACACAGCTGTAGTGCCACCGCCCAATCACCAGCCCCAAATCCCTTGTCAAATTATGGCGCTTAAGGTCTTTGGTGATCTGTTTCAGAGCAGGCTAGGCAGGATTACCCCTGCTGGTTTTCTAGACTTCGTTTATCAATTTGTGATCCAATTACCCTTTGAGGGCTTACGAGGCTATGGATTCTTTCCATTCACTGTGATGCCCTCAAAATGATTTCCAAATACCGGGGATAAATATTGGATTTTGAAAGCAGAGGAATTTCTGTGGAATTTGATCAAACGGAGAGAGTGTTAACATACAGAGAGAGAGAGGGCGCTAATTAGCACTGCATATATTCTCTATGCACACCTCCTATACTGGGGGTGAGTCATTAACAGTCAGATGCTATTTATGCCCACATGAGAAACGTATCTCGCGAAAATGGAGGAGGCAGTTTCTCTCCCCCTGCTGCCCATAAACACTTTGAATCCAGCTTTCGACTGAATAAAGCAAGTTATATCCCAGCTGACATGGCGATGTATGGGCATCCATGTTGCGTGTGGTCTGTGACAGCAGGCAGGCTATGAAAGGGTCTTCACATCAACCCGTCTACCAGGGGATCAGGGGTGTTGCCTAGCAACACTAAGGCCCCTTACGCACTAGCGGTCCGTCCAGAGGAACTCAATCCCGACAGATCTGAATCCGTCCATTAGAGGTGATTTACAGATAAACATGGCATGAAGGCTGCTATTTCCTTTTTTTCCCTTGCTTTATGTCTTGCCTGTATGTTTTAGCTGTACAGTAGAACATAACATTTCTAACATTCATCCAAAGCATTGTAGTAGACGCAAATGCCTTGCAAATAACATATACAGACTAATGTGTAACATACCGTAGCATGCATTTGGTTGTGTTTTGTATTATGTTTTCTATTTTGTCTTGGAAAGTATGAGCTTTTTGTACAGATTCTATGTAATGCCAGTGCACGCTGAGGTTGAGTGGATTGACAGTACTGTGTTGCTTGATCTCAGGTCAGTAAAATGTACCAGTGCTTAAGATCGTCAAGCTACCGTCAGCATGATCATCTGTGGTGGTCAAGGTCTCCCAGACGCCCTCGGTCTTCTGTGGCCGCTGTGTAATTGGAGCGCTGGATCTGTTTTGCTCTTCAGAGAGCAACGCTGGTCTCTCTGCTCCAAAAAGCGCTGAGCGAAGATGGTGGAGAAGCTTGCGTTGTGCCTGTGGTCAGGACCCCGTGTTTAGATCTGCTGCTGATTGCTTGCAGGTAACCTCGGCCACTAACGGCTCAGCTGCGGAGTGCACGCTTGTAGAGGAGGAGCCATGGAAACGGGAATAATGGCGGCCCACAGACCCACTGCTGGCGAGCTGCACAAGCTTTCCTGTCTGCTGAAAAAAAAGAGGGAATGAAAAAAAAGAGTCACGCGAACAGAACTACTAATTGTTTTTTTATGTACTGTAGTTTAGTTTTAGTTTTTATTTTATGAGTCCCTTTACAGTGTTTCTAATTGTCTGACTGACTGAGACAACTAATACTAATTCACTTAACAGTGAGATGATAACGGTTTGAGGACTTTTTAGCCTTTTAGAGCACTCTTCTGTGCTATGTAGCAAACACTTGCACAACCGACGGACATCGAGGCTTGGGAGTGAGAGAAGAGAAAACAAACAAAACCGTTACTTAAATTATTTCTAGAAATATGCATTCTGTTTCTAAAAGAGTACTGCGTTCAAAGAGTCAGGGGAGGGAGGGCTGGAATGAGTATGGAGGGTGGGCTAGTATGCGGTCGGCCAACAAAACAGTAATCGTTCACAGTGTAGCTTTGAGGTTGACGCGGGCAGTCTGTCAGTCTTGTGGCAGATGATGAATTGTGTGTCATCTTAGACTGAGAGAACGCCTGCGCCGAACGTCACTACGTTACAAGCTTGTCATTACTATCACTTATGGCACAGCGATAGGCAGCTACCCCTGACCCTTGACCTCTGACCCCTTTTATCTCACAGGATACTGTTTGACCCTTCCCTAACAATGCCCTTGTGAAATATCTGATTGTCTATGTTGCCCAGCACTACCCATAATCCCCAGGGTGCGTCAGGGCAGTGTAACAGTAGAACACAGAGGCACTGACCGACAAGGACAGGGAAAACCTGAGCCTTATTCCACAAGCACATGTTCTCCAGAACTTAAAAGCACAAATCACATAAGAATACAGAACCCCTTTGTGTAATATTTATCTACGGTATTTGGACAGGGACTTTTTCAACGTCGCCAGCAGTGTGAGCTGATACTGTCGGTGTGGTGTGTGTGAATGGCTGTGTGTGGGATGAGGACATGATTAAGTATAAGGACCAAACAGGCACAAAATCAATCAACCCACAGAGGCCTTTGAAACGCCTCTGTGACTTTTTTGACAGTCATCAATACCGTTTTTTATTTTTGGTCTCTTACACGACACCCAGTCCATTTGTTACCTGAGTCCCAGAGCGCTAGGGGTCTCAGTCATTTCAACTCCTTAATATCAGTCACTATGGGATGGTCTGCCTGGTTTCTACAGCTGAGTACTGCAAAGCCTCCAAATGAAAGGCTAAGGCTGTTTCCAGATAAGAACAAAATCCATCAAGTCTAGTCACTTCAATGTGCAGATGCAATTATGATAACTAAATGAAACATAATGAAATATTGTTGATATTGTAATAGATTACAAGCTGGAATTATAGCACAAATAAAGTACTGGCACTTCAAAAATAAATAGAAAATGTATTGAGCCACTGATAAAAGCACAATAGCAAATTTAAATGAAAACAAGTCATGCACATACTCGCCCCATTTTGGAAACGACCGTCTTCCACGTGACATTTGAAAGAACCCAGCGAGGAAAAGGAAAGATACTCAGGCTTCAGCTCCAACTCTGGCAGGGAGAGAGTTTCACTGAACACTAACATGTTTACCTGCTCATGAGAGCACACTGACAGGTTCTCAAACAGCCCGTTTACATTTCCCTTTCTTGAGCACAGCTTGCATTTGAAAGCTTTGACTTAAAAAAAATAAACATAAAACAGTGACTGATGGCTGCCTAATTATTTTTGAAAGATAAAGTTTTGTATTATATTGCACCTATATAATGGAGATATACTTTCCCCATTCACCTTTCAAAAGTTAACAATAATTATTGAAGATAATGAAAAGAATAAGCACACATTCCTCCCCTTCCTCTCCGATCTTGACATTCCAGGGGATTAGTTATCCTCGGCTTCCTTTTATTATCTAAAAGCACAAACATACATCCTAAGATGTGAACAAATGGCACAGAACACCACTGACTGCTAAAGAAGCCTGAAACAGCAACGCTAGATGAGCAGTGGGTAAGTACAGGACTCCCTAGCACAACTAGTGGCCAGATGGAAGCATAGCACCATAGGAGAATATTCCCCACTGTTTGTATGCAGCGTTGGAGTGGGCTCTCCTTCACAGGAATCAACCACAGCCCGCTGCTTCCATAGCTCCTGACTGTTCTTGCTGACCCTTGATGCTGCAGCTGTGCATTCGTCAGACATAACTGGCTGTTGGACCACAATGTATAGACCCTTTTACTGTTGGTAAACAAGTGTGCGCGCGCATTTTGGCAACAAAAGAATGAACTACGGATGTGCAACACTCGTTGCCACCAGGTGCATCAGGTACCAAATGTAGTCCAAGATCTGCCATATTTGTGCCCTACACAGGTGTGTCAATTTGTCTGATTGCATAGGATTCTTTGCACTAGAGCCAATTAGACCACTTGATACACCTGTGGACAACACAAAGATGGCAGGTCTAGGACTACATTTTGGTACCCATGAATTGACAGGTTTCATTACAGCGATGCGTGCGCAATTTCGAAACAGGATGATGACGTTGCACAGAAGAGGGTCTATAGAGCAGAATAATGACCGCCTAAAATGCCTGTTCCAAACTTGTCAACTATCAGGTAGTGAAAGTCAGTCTCGTCTCTCATGGAACCAAACAGCTTAATGAAATCACATACAGAACACACACACTGCTAGACCACTGCCGGCTAACCGTTTTTCGGAGCGTATGTGAGCGTGTGAGGTTTTGTGCAGAAGAGACGTTCGTACAGGTGTAGATGTCATTTATTTTATCAGTGTCGTGTCCTGTTCACCTGTATCGCTCTGTTCACTTTGCTCGACGACAACTTTGCCTTGAAGCTGTTAACTTCAAACTTTGCAGTCAGTTTGACACCGTCATGACAACACTGATTAACGTAACACTAGAACACTTAACACATGCATTCATAGTGCAGCACACTTCCCTTGATTACATGAACCACTTTCTCGGTAAGAACAACGCCACGTTGCTTTTGAGTTAGTTTAACAATGTGTTTCTCTACACACAGCACACAGTGTTCTAGCATGGGCACTACAATTATATGAACACACACACACACTTACTCCCCTTAGCACACACAATACTGTTAAAACACACAAACACTCTTAAACCTGGAAGGTCACGGCATTCACCACATTACGACATGAAATCAGTACGCTGCAAACCACAGCACTGAGCCCCCTGAGGCTTCCAGCGCCGACCTTTCACCTTGTGACCTTCAGGAAGTGAGCTCATGATGTCACCAATGAGGGATTGAGTGTTGGACCGCTATATGTTCAAACTCACAGTTTTAGAAGCATGAAGTTTAAACGATTATTTTCTTGCACCACTATCTTAAAAAGCATGATATTGAAGTGCCTCCTTGCACTTTGTGTATATATTGTAGGTAACAGATGTTTCGTTTTTCTTGTTTTATTTTGGAGGCGTTGACATGGTACAGTATGTAGATCTAGAGATTCATTGCTGTGACTTTTTTTTTAATGTAATCCTCTAGAAAAATATCATCTATGTTCTAAATAAAAGTAGATTAGATCAAATGTATAGAAAGGAACGTGTAATAAATTGCTTGTTTTTTTATTTTCTAATAGTTGTTAACTAGCAGTCTTACTTACCTGTCACACATCAATATATAAATATCTTTTTTTTATCTAATGTAAGCGTTTTGAATGTTTGTTCCATGAAGATATGTTGTGTGCATTAATTTTCATTGTACATAAATATCTATATAATTGCTCTGTTCAATGGCCATGCAGAATGTCCCAGAGATTACAATGATTCTGAAGTGTTTGCAGCCACTGGGGAGAGACGGGGAAAGTGTCTGTGTTGACAGAGGGAGTCCATGTTAGAGGAGAGCTGAGTGTGATGTGGGAGGTATGTGACAGGTTTGCAGAAAGAGAGGAGAAGGTTGCGTTTACTATATGCAGTAAGTACAAAATACTGATGCATAAAGCAAAACCTTCAAGTTGGGATTCAGAATCAAATGTAATTAAAAGTCTGTTACAATATATTACAAATATCCCTCAGGCGATCTCCCATTCCCAGAATCATCTTGACTTTACCAGAGAGAGTGGAATACAGTGTCAGCCATCTTGTGTCTTGCACCTTGTATGTGTTACTGCTGCAAGATATTGATATGTACTGTACACCAAACATCCATGTCTTTCATTGGAGAGACACATCCAGACACACACTGGTCAATTTGCCTTTTCTCTTCTCTTCATCTCATCAAAAACGTATGCAAACACCGAAACTAATCAAATACGCCGCGTAAATGTTCTAATAACACAGAAATTGATTGGCACAGTGTTTCTAAGACAAGCCAGTACATGTTAAAGTGTGTTTTCCACAGAAGTGTCTGCCTTTTTGAAGAGCTCCCGGGCAGACGCGGGAATCGCACCGCTGCCCGACCTTCCTGGCGTTGTAAAGCTGTTGTCATGGCAATGTAAAGAGAGAGCGTGTGAGCGGTGATACAATATAAGAAAATACAAATAAAGACAAAAAATACATGAATTCTTTTCTTTACCAGATCTGTGGTATCCATAAAATGATGTTCATACATATCAATAAGTGTTGTACCTTTGGTGTACATATAAGATTATGATAACTAATAAATGTTGATTCATAACTAAATGTGGTCTGTCCTTATTTGCATGAAGATAAATATGGGAACTGCACTTGACTGAGCTTTAGGTTAATTGATATTTGCTGCGGAGGTTATGGATACACACACACACACACACACACACACACACACACACACACACACACACACACACACTAAAGACATTCATTATTTACTGAAGCCTTTTGCTGTATATGAGCCCTGGGGTGAATCACCAATTAAACCTTAATAAGGATGACTGCCCTTTCCTACTTCTCCCCTCAGAGAGACCGACTCACAACAGAGAGACAAGAGACAGGCTCATACAACAGAGAGACAAGAGACAGACTCATACAACAGAGAGACAAGAGACAGACTCATACAACAGAGAGACAAGAGACAGACTCATTCAACAGAGAGACAAGAGACAGACTCATACAACAGAGAGACAAGAGACAGATTCATTCAACAGAGAGACAAGAGACAGACTCATACAACAGAGAGACAAGAGACAGATTCATACAACAGAGAGACAAGAGACAGACTCATACAACAGAGACAAGAGACCGACTCACAACAGAGAGACAAGAGACCGACTCACAACAGAGAGACAAGAGACAGACTCATACAACAGAGAGGCAGACTCATCCAACAGAGAGACTGACTAACAGAGGATGAGCTCAAATCGCATTGTTGTCAACAAGGCATTGAATACTGTATTAGGAGGGCTGCCATGTCCTGGAGAAACATTTCCATGGCTTCCCAAGCAGTTTCTGACACACCTGCTCCAATTAAGCCCATCGACTCCTGTTAAGTTCGGCTGCGTCTCCTCATGGGACCTCCTCAGTGACCTTCTGAGGAGGACGGAGAAGGCCCAGACCAGTCAGGACCCAGACCACCAGGAGGCCGGAAGAACTGGGCGCATCTTTGTCAGGAATTCTGGGAAGGCTAGAGCGACCCGACTCCAAGCCAGGCACACATACATTATCATCCCAGAAAACAAGGACCTTTAACATATGCACATTACTTATTTATGTTTTTATGGTAATAAATAATTGTGAGCTATACACGGGGAACAAGCCTTTTCCATCTTTCAAAATGACCGTCGGCTGTCTTTGTCTCGTACTCTCTCTCTCTCTCTCTCTCTCTCCCTCTCTCTCTCTCTCTCTCTCTCTCCCTCTCTCTCTCTCTTGCCTGGATTCAAATGCTCTTGCATCATGACCCGGATACCATGGCAACCATACTCTCTTTTCACACACCAGTATTCATCCTCTCTCTCTCTCTCCCTCTTTGTCTCTCTCTGTCTCTCTCTCTTTCTCTGTTTCTCTCTCTGTCTCTCTCTCTCTCCTCTCTCTCTGTCTCTCTCTCTCTCTCCTCTGTCTCTGTCTCTTTCTCTCTCTCTCTAACACACACACACACACATTCTACACACACACTTTCTGTATTTTATGATTTCTGAATGAACACCACAAGCTCCTCAATATACATTTATTTACGTAATCCATTACTTTACAAACTGGTTCATCAACAATCGTGTTAATTCATCATTAAGCTCACCTAGCCTTTTCCCTCAGTGTGAATCAGAATCCACAGCAAAAACGGGCAACGTGAGGCAAGACCATGGATTGGCATCCGGTTATTTACCATAGCAACACATAGGAGTGGTTGAATTAGTCTGGGAGAGAGGGAGTCGGCAGGAGGAGGATAAGGAGTCATCTGAGGTTGTGGGGCCGTGCGCTCACAGACACCTGGATCAGTATGCAGCTGGCGCAGCCTGGCGCTCCGGGGCCGAGCCTCAACACATTCACCACCCTCCCCGCGCTGCTCAGGGCAGCCGCACAAACAAGATGGCCGCCACTCCCTCTGTCCCAAACGGACCACCTCTCAGACGGGGGTCCGGTGCGCTGGTGGTGTCGCTGTCCTTATTCCCATCGCTGTCAGGTAACTGAGCGTCTGCGTCTCCGTGGTTGTGGGTAAATCCTTCTCTTCTGTGAAAGGAAACACCCCTCAAGAGGGTGTGATTGGCTGCTATGGGTACAGTTAAAGGAGTAGTAAAGGAAAAAATCATGTTTAGCCCTGTTTTAAGGTTACTTATGATCATATACAATGGTTCAGATCAAAACGTTGACAAAACTAGCACTTTTGAGAAAGTCTGATAATTGCTCTACCACCGTTTTGGTCATACAATGGATGTGGTTGGGTACCTTGAAAAATCTTTCAAAAACATGTTTAACTCTCGATTTCAAAGACAAGAAGCTCACCGAGGGGGTAATTGGTGTTTGTTGGTGTTCTGACATCAAATTCGCCACAAAGTATGAATCCTGTAGGGTTTTATTGATCATTTTATGAAATCCATTGACTTGTATTGACGCGACCGTTGTAGATGTGTAGATCAATCCGCAGAGGGGATTCAGGAAGCGGAACTACTTACAGTAGCTATTGTTATTGTTTATGTTGCTAGGCTACCTAGTTTGCGGAAGTTTACACACGTATGTGCTGCGACTAAATAGTTCTATGCTAAATATTTAAAAAAGCCTTTCCAGATGAACTAGAATCTTACTTTATTGCAAATTATATGTCAGAACGCCAACTAACACCTCGGTGAGTTTCTTGTCTTTGAAATTGAGAGTTTAACATGTTTTTTGAATGATTTTTCAAGGTGCCCACCCACATCCATTGTATGACCAAAACGGTGGTAGAGCAATTATCAGACTTTCTCAAAAGTGCTAGTTTTGTCAACTTTTTGATCTGAACCATTGTATATGATCATAAGTAACCTTAAAACAGGGCTAAACATGATTTTTTCCCTTTACTACTCCTTTAAAGACTGTAATTACTGTAGGTTTGAATGCTTTTTACTGCTTTCACCTACATTACAGGGTGTACTCTACTGCAGCTGTCTCCAATCATCTGGAACATCCTCAGCAAAATGCAATTCTTCAAAATGCAGTGATAGTCCATACGATCCCGCCCTATTCAACATGACTTTATTTGTACATACAATGTTAATTCACATCATATAAAGGTATTTAAAATGCACAGTCTTGAATGCTATACATCAAGTTGATTCATACAATATCCACTCGGACTATTGCAAATGTCTATCACAATTGGTAACCCCCGTAGGTACTGCATTTGATTAAATAACTCTCAAATATGACATTATTTTTTCTTTTTTATGAAAGGGCACCTATATGCCAATAAAAGATGATTGACAGCTATTGCTAAGGCATTTTGAAACACGCATATATACAGTACAGAGGCAGTCGACAAGAAAACAAAAAAAGAATCCAAACTGCATAAATTAAGATAGTGACATCTTGAGTTTGCTTGAAAAATAAAATGAAACCCCAATCCACAGGAGATTTTGTGAAATGTCCACAAGGCTACAGTTAAACAGGAAGAAGGAAGCAGGAGAAAAGATGAAGAGTGTGTGAACCAGCAGGTCACCGCGTCAGAATCCACCCATCCATTAGAAACCACATGAAACCCCTAGAAACAGCCAAATCGTCCACCCACTTTAATTGATCACTTGTTGCTGTGAGTTTTGGTCTTTCAGCCGGTAGGATGATGGATCCAACGCCTCTGTGCACAGTCAGCTATTAACAATGCACAGTTCTATAGAACCCCTCTGCCCCCGTAGCACTTCACCCCCCCCCCCCCCCCCTGAGCCTTTAACTTCCTCTCTCACCTCCCTCTTAAACACACACAGAAAAAGACACACACACACACACACACACACACACTCACATGTACACAAACACGCACTTGCTGCCACACCACTCCCTTCAAGCAGGTTAATTCCTGGTGACAGCCCTCAGGCTTGGGGACGACCCTAACATAGGAGGGTCCTGCTGCACTTCCTGCTTTTTTTGTGTGTTTTTTTTAAGTCAGAAGAACAAAAACAAACCGACCATCTTATTTTCCCCAGCACAAAAACAGAACATTCTAATAACACAAAACATTAGATCCTGATCCACTGACCCCCCGCTGAAACCCCCCCCTGACCCGTCCAGTGTCGGCCCAGTGCCAGGCTGTCCATCTCAGTCCCAGACAGCCCGTCTCACTTGCTAGCTTCTGGTCCCAGTGTCATGACCTCCCGCCCTGCTTCTTCCTTCCCACCTCTCTCTCTCTCTCTCTCTCTCTCACTCTCTCAACCTCTCTCTCTCTCTCTCTCCCTCTCTCCCTCTCCCTCTCTCTCTCCCCCCATCTCTCTCTCTCTCCCTCCCTCCCTCCCTCTCTCTCTCTCTCTCTCTCTCTCCCTCCCCCTCTCTCTCTACCTCTCTCTCTCTCCCTCCCCCTATCTCTCTCTCTCTCCCTCCCTCCCTCTCTCTCTCTCCCCCCTCTCTCCCTCTCTCCCTCTCTCTCTCACGCCAGCTGCTCCTTCTCCGGTGACTCCTCCTCCAGCGTAATGACGGTGAACTCCTCAGCGTTGCCGTTCTCCTGGATCTTCTCCTTGTTCATCAGGGTCACCATCTCCTGCTCGCGCTCCTGGGCCAGGGCTCCGCCCACCGCTGCCGCCGCCCCGTTGCCCTCGCCGCCGCCATCCTTGGACGAGATGGTCAGACTCTGCCGCTGGCCGCACCAGCTAGGGGGGGTGGAGGAGGAGGGGGGGGGGGTTGTTTGGACCGCGAAATGAGATAAAAAAATAAAAAACGGTATGGGCGCCGCGTCGCTCGGCGCCGATCTGGAAACTCACCTCTTCCGCTTGGCGACGGCAGCGCACACCAGCAGGATGGCGCCCACGGCCACGATCACGCCCAGGATGAGGAGCCAGTCTGCAGAGAGGAGCGCCATGCAGGGGGTTTAGAGAATGTGACACGTTACATTACAGTACAGTACATTACAGTCATTTAGCTGACGCGTTTATCCAAAGCGACTTACAATAATTGCCTTTAAAGGAGTAGTAAAGGGAAAATGCATGTTTAGCCCTGTTTTAAGGTTACTTATGATCATATACAATGGTTCAGATCAAAACGTTGACAAAACTAGCACTTTTGAGAAAGTCTGATAATTGCTCTACCACCGTTTTGGTCATACAATGGATGTGGGTGGGCACCTTGAAAAATCTTTCAAAAACATGTTAAACTCTCTGAAATCTATTGACTTGTATTGACGCGACCATTGTAGATGTGTAGATCAATCCGCAGAGGGGATTCAGGAAGCGGAACTACCTAGGGTAGCTATTGTTATTGTTTATGTTGCTAGGCTACCTAGTTTGCGAAAGTTTACACATGTATGTGCTGCGACTAAATAGTTCTATGCTAAATATTGAAAAAAGCCTTTCCAGATGAATTAGAATCTTACTTTATGGCGAATTATATGTCAGAACGCCAACTAACACCTCGGTGAGTTTCTTGTTTTCGAAATTGAGAGTTTAACATGTTTTTTGAATGATTTTTCACGGTGCCCACCCACATCCATTGTATGACCAAAACAGTGGTAGAGCAATTATCAGACTTTCTCAAAAGTGCTAGTTTTGTCAACGTTTTGATCTGAACCATTGTATATGATCATAAGTAACCTTAAAACAGGGCTAAACATGCATTTTCCCTTTACTACTCCTTTAACGCAGGAAAAGCCAATGCATCATTGTACATTGCGCTACCATTGCGCTTACTGTGTAGATTATCGTGAATTACAAATATTGCAATATCAGTGCTGTTTGTTGCACTTCTGGTTGGACGCACTTCTGGTTGGTCTTGTAATGACAATAAAGTGAAACTAATCTAATCTAATTTTATCTAATCTAATCTAACCACTACTCGCCAAAACTCACAAGTTCATCTCCTTTCTAAACAAGTGACCAAGAGCATAATCTAGTCTAATCTAATACTATAAGCGACAAACACTAAAGGATTGTGGGTAGAGATGAGTGTTAGCTGACTTGATGCGCTGTCGTCCTGGCCGGCGGGGGTAGGGAGCGCTCCAGGACCCATCCTGCCCGCTTCAGGCTGCGCTGGACCTGGGGGTGGGGGGGGGGCACAGGGGAGAGGAGTCAGTCAACAGCCACGATACTCACACACACACACACACACACACACACACACGATAATGATAAATCACAGCGGACATTGCTCTGTGGTAGCCATCAGCCCCCCCCCCCCCCGCAGTGAGGAAACCAGAGCACCTGATGTGCGTTCAGTGAGGGTCATAGGTCACAGGGCCGACGGCGCCGGGCCGATGACCTGCGTGAGCCGTGAGGCTCCACCCCTGCCCCGCGGGGCCTGTGAGACCAGGGAGGGCGTGGCCATGCAGCACGCTGGACGTGAGCAGGTCCAAGTGCGGAATGTTCCGGACGCAGAGCATTGTGGGCCGTCGATGTGGGAGAGAGTTGGCGGGCGACCGTAGACGAAAGGAGAGGTCGTTTTAGCGAAAGAGATGGTTTATGATGTCATGCTGAGGGGCGGGCGCCGCGCGAACAACGATAATGAAAGAACGATGAGTGTAGATGTCTGCCTCATGTTTAGGGTCCTACATGGTCTTGCACCTCCCCCACTCAGCCAGTTCATAAAGCAGAGGGATGGTAGCAGCAGGGCAACAAGGGCAACCATCAGAGGGGACTGCGTTGTTCCTTACAGACGCAGCACGTTTGGACAAACAGTCTTCTCAGTCAGAGCCACCCACTACTGGAATAGTCTTCCTAGTGCACTGAGGGAAAGATCTACCTTTACAACTTTTAAACACAGACTTAAGACATGGCTTAAAGCAAACCAGATCTGCAATCACTGAGTAGGCTATCATCTTGGGAACTCTCTGTTACATATTTGGATACTCTATTGTATTGTATTGTATTGTATTGTATTGTATTGTATTGTATTGTATTGTATTGTATTGTATTGTATTGTATTGTGTTGTGTTGTGTTGTATTGTGTTGTGTTGTGCTGTATTTTATTATACTGTGTTGTTTTGTAGTACTATGTTGACTGCAGATGAAAATTAGCTTAGGTCTACTAGCTAACTCTGGTACATTTACATTGATGTGGAAACTGATATGTTGATAATGTGCATTGTCCCTTCTTTTAAATAAAATAAACAAACAGGAGGAAAAGACCCTTATAACTCCTAGTAAGCGGAAAAACTGCATGGCAATAAACGGATTCTGATTCTGATGAAAATAAACAGGCACTGTGATGGTACCGTGGCACATGGTATTGAATCTAACTGGTCTCCAAGTTTAGTCCAGTGATCGGCTGTGCAACATGTACAGTAGAGGTCAGGGGTCAGCTAGTGGAGTATACAGAGGTATACAGACTACTGTATACCCACTTATTTAGCCATAATATGGACCCACAGCGTTTAAACACTGTTAATGTGAAAACTGTAACATTTCTGCTATAGTATACACACATCGTTTGTCACCACCACACCCCTGGAGTAGTTATGAATCATCCAACCCATATTTACTGAAACTATGAACCTATACAGTCAGCTGGATAAATTCAACTGAGGTGCACAAAAATAAATTATTATAGAGTAGGAAGTCCCTTAGCAATATACTGTACAGTTTGAATGTGTGGTGTCTGAAAATGTGTCACTTCCCCCCTATATATATATAGCAGAAATATGTATATGGAAAGGGTTGGATTCATATTGTGTCTGTTTCTGTGTTATTCAGGCATGGTTTTCCTCAGAGGATGGAAGCCCAGAGGGGCCAGACTGTGGTAGGGCCTGGGGCCTGCGGATTATTCCGACCACAACCATCTCCCTCATCTGGTCACAAGGGGAGCCCTCTCCAAACAAACTTCACCGATGACTCACGGATACGCCCACTCTCACCCTGTCTGAACCCTCTCTCCAGGATGGGGCTGTCTCAGGAGCTGAATCAAATCACATATCTATCATCTTTCAATTTCAATTTGTGTGTCTACTCTGTATTTAGTTTTTGATTAAATTTCAACTCTGCCGTTGTTTTGGAATAGCAAATGAGTCCAAACGCAAGACTCTAGATTCTTCCACCCCAACACCAGGGGGCGAGTTGAGTTGTCTTCTTAAACTTTTGCCAGTTGGGCTGAAAATGTGCAGCATGAGCAAAGTATGCAACCGTATTGTGCTCTTGTAGGAATGATTCTACACTCACAGAAAGAGTGACTGTATCAGACAGTTGGATATATATATATATATATATATATAATGATGGTGAGAGTGATATTTTACTCATCAAAAGCTATACAGTATAATAACAGATGCAGTACACTGTCACACACTGAGTTTTTGAAGAAGCAGTGTGCTTGGTGACAGTCAGGCTAATTGAATTCTAATAGAGATGTCCATATTTGCAGATCCTCTGAAAGAAATTGCCGGTTAGAAACGTTGAATAATGAGTCGCCGTGGAAACAGAGGGGGAGTCGAGTTCCACGATGATGATTGACAGCTGAGGAGGAAGAATGAAGTTGCAGGGTATATTTGTGTACTGTACAATTTATGAGCTTCATATTGTGCTGTACGTTTTAGCCCACAAAAGGACATACCTTTTTGAGTGAGATAAAAACTTTTTATCTTTTTTTAAAGTTTTTAATCTTTTTGGTTTTACTTGTTAACCGCATCCCACTGATATCCAACCTCCCTCAGTCACAGGCCTCCATCACATAGGAGCATACTGACCCTCACCCACTGAACAAAGGTTGCTAGTTCAACCTTTTTGCAAAAGCGGAATTGCTGACATGTGGATAAAGGATCAAACATACAGAGCTATCTCTTTCTACTGTGCATCCCTTTGGAAGTTCTAAAGTCACCCTCATGTCAAAGGCTATTTTTAGACAGAGAGCTTGGGTAAGATACATTGTTTTAACGTCTTAGGATATTAAAGCGATCCTAAGAAAAGGAATGTTTCTTGCCAGTCTTGACTGCATACCACCAGCTGTGTCATAGCTTGATAGATGTGTTTTGTTATGCTGCACTTTTAAACCTGTAGCATTGATACTTTTTAAATGAAAAGTGTGTTACAAATAAAATGTATTATTATTATTATTATTATTATTATTATTATGATTTTATTTTTTTTATTGATTATTATTATTGTACAGCATATAATTCTCCTGTTCTCGATCACTGTACCTTTACAAAATATATGACCTTTGATTGTAGTTATTGACTAGCAGAAGAATCAACACTCCAAGTCTGTCACAGTAAATTAAAAAAAACATGCCCCCTGGATTATTCTCACCTGCTCCCTGCTTCTTGTCATCAGCCTCCACCACCTTCTCCTCCACCTTCTCCTCCACCTTCTCCTCCACTTTCTCCTCCACCTTCTCCTCCACCTCCACCTGTCTGGTCGTCTCCGGCGTTTCAGACGGCTCTCGGACAGGCGTCACTGTGGACGCCGCCTCGCCCTCAACCTCCGTTGGGCTGGGGGCCATGCCAGAGCCCATGGTGTCGTCCAGTTCAGGCAGCACCATCCGTGGGTCGCGTGTGGGACCGGTTCCCTGGGTCTGATCTCCTCCGGTCGGCTCCTCCTCCCCCGCGGGTCTCTCCGTGGCCGTCTGCGCCTCCTCCGGGCCGGCGGCCGTAGCCGGCTCCCCCTCTACGGGTACGGAGATGAGCTCCGGCTCGGTGGGGGTGTCCTCCGCCTCCCCCCCGGGGGTCGAGGTCAAGTCCCGGGCGTCTGGGTCGGCTGTGACCGCCGAGTGGGCTGTGGTTTCCGGCGCCGCCGGGTCCTCTGCCTCTGGGGCTGGTGGCTGGACCTCCTCATGGACATCCTCCACAGCCCCGGGTGGCGCTGTGGTCAGGGCTGTGTGTGAAACAGAGCAGGGACACAGAACAAGGTCAACGGGGTCACAGAAACATATTTCTATCAACCTGGATGGGAGAGAGAGAGTTCAGAGATGGAGGAGATAGTTCAGAGATGGGGGAGAGATAGTTCAGAGAGATAGTTGAGAGATGGAGGAGATAGTTCAGAGATGGGGGAGAGATAGTTCAGAGAGATAGTTGAGAGATGGAGGAGATAGTTCAGAGATGGGGGAGAGATAGTTCAGAGATGGAGGAGATAGTTGAGAGATGGGAGAGAGATAGTTGAGAGATTGATTACTAGCGTGCATGTTAGCCTGACTGGCCGGTGAGAGGGTTTCACCAGTGATAAGGAATCCCACGGCTATCATTTGACCGCTACAGTATTATGGGATGGCATCAACCTCGGTTTACAGAAGTGAAGGTGTTTGTTTACAGGTTATTCCGTTGTGATGTTAACAAATCATTTTGGTCAGTAATATGATCGATTTACTGTAGATATTTCTGCAACCCCCAAAAGTGTGAGGTGCAAGCAATTAGCATGCTAATGAGGTATTACAGTACATCCGCACAGTTTTTGGGGTATTTAAGAAATAGCTACATCTATTAAGTTCTTACCCACCTAATAATGATCATATGCATAGTAGATCAAAACATTTATTTTGAGTGTTGTGCCCCTTTAACATCGAGACGACCACTCACATACATGAGTGTGTGGTGAATGGATTCTACAGTAGAGTTGAGTTGAGCCTTGTGGGGCACCCCTGGTAGATAAGTGGGGTTGGAGAGTTTGAGGGTCGAGGTGGGTGTCTCTATAAGTGAGCTCACCATGGCTTCACCCTGACAATACAGAGTTCATAATCTGTCACCATCTCTGTGGTCTGGGCCTTTCTACTGCTCTGACAAACGCCCCACAATCATAGATTCATTCAGCCAGGAAATGGGTTCTGTCAAGACGATAATAGCACAAAGGGAAAGAGGAGAAGGTGACATTTATCTTGTCTCATTTCCACAGAGTCATAAATTGAGGAGGAGGAGGGGTATGTTGATGAGGAAGAGCGGGAGGAGGATGAAGATGATGAGGACAGAGATGACATTATGGATGAAAAAAAGACCAACCTGTGATGTCCAGGACCGAATCTCCTTCTCTCTCGTTCACGCTGTCTGGATTGATGACCTTTTCACAGTTTTCCCCAGGGCCGGCTAGGGGAACATACCAAGGCGAGTGTTACGAAGAAGGAAATGACGAGTGTGCCCTGTACTGACATTATCTTGAATGCATAGAGTTTATAGGAAGCTTGACACAGCAACCACAGCCCTACACCCAACCACAGCCCTACCTCATTCAGCAGGCTGATACACAGATTAGCATGTTAAGCTCTTTAAAGGGGTAGAATGCTATTTTGGACATGTAGCCCTATTGTTTACGTGTCTGACATGGCTTGGGCATAGTCCTCCGTGGGAGCAGTGAAAACAAGCGCCAGGGGAACGCTTATGTCCATTCCAAACTCTTAAAAATATTCCGATTGCGATACATTTCACAGCAGATTCTTACTGAGACTGGTACGATTACACCCTGTGCTTCCCGTCTCGGAAAAGCACATTTATCATAGTTTTTGCAACACATTTACATATGGCCCATTTACTTCCATTGTAGCCCAGTGAGAGCCTGCAGAAAAGTGCAGCTAGCTCAGTACTAGAACGATCAGTGAAATGATGGTCTACATGTATATGTTTCAGGTCCATGGCAGATCACAAATAGTGCTAAATGTAAAAAAATAAAATAAAACACACTACCCCTTTAAGATACATGCCTTGAATGGTAGAAGACACACTAGACACTCACCTCCAGAATCATAGCAGTAGGCATCAAGTTCTTGGTCAGGATTGTAATGGTGGTAAACGATGCCGGTCATGTTTTTGGCACAGTTGCCATTTGGCTTGTGTCGCAAGATGGCGGCCTTCTGGCTGCTGATCCAGCCGTACCTGGAAAGGTTTGACAAGGACATGAACTCAGACCCGGTGGTGAACCAGTAGCTTTTATGGACCCAGTACCAGACATTACAGATATGTTTTACACCTCTGAATTATCAATAATTAGCCTACTGTGCTCATGATAAAGTGGACATAGTATGTGAATACTACCAGACCGCCGTGAAACAAGTTTGTTTTAACCTACTGATGATGATGTGTTGTTGCAATGAACTACGTCTTTACTGTACAAGAACCAGTGTTGTTAAAATGTAATTAAGCTGTTTTATTTTGGGGGTTTCGTGAAGGCGGTTCATTTTGACCCGGAGCACACGACGTGGACATGGAGAAGGTTAACACACCACTGTGTTTGGATTGCGATATCACACGCGATAAAACAAGCTCACAGTAAACATGCTGTCCCCCGCCAATGATGGACCCCTCCCTTTGTGTCAATGAAACCTTGGAAGTACAGTCAGTGTAACAAGCAAGGAAGCTTTCAGACCTCAGAACTCTGTGGATTTGGAAAGAGGCCCCTGAGTAGAATGGACTATATAAGCCATGTTTGTGTACATAGCAATACTGTATGTATTGGCATTGGGAAAAATGTAGCCTCGTGAGACCATCCGGATCTCTTGAGCTCACTTTGTTTCACTTCACTCATCAGTCTGGCAAAGCTCGATAGAGATCCGTTTGTGCCGATCAGAAAACGATCGGGGCAATCAACATCCTTTAAGGAAATACTAGCAGCTACGCCAAGCATGGTTTAGGTGTGACGACAGCTAGAGGCGACTGTTTCAAGAAAAACAATAGTGGCTCCTAAAGAGGTTAGCGTAGATGCTGAGTTAGCAGTCATGGGAACTGGACTGGAGAGTATTTCTTTATTGAAAGATCAAAGAACGGAACTGAAGGTTTTCTCTGTGGAAAATCGATTTTCACTCTTCTCCGGAAAAACTTCCGTAAGAATTTGATTTACCCGTGACAGATGGTGACAGACAGATGGTTCATCCAATCACCTGCCAAGTAGTTTTGAAAGTGCCCACCCTTTTCCAAACAGTTTCCAATGAAGCTTTCCCAGATGGATGAGTGGAACAAACCATCTGGTGCGTCCACTTAGAAAAAATAAACCGTGGCTCGCAAGCATTCCTAGTGGTGGGCTCTGGTACATGTCATAGGATGAACCAACGACGAATGGATGAACGGACAAATGGACAGTCTACAATAGTATTCATCGGGTGACAATTAGGGTTATTATTGTTTATTCTTGGACATTGGAACATTGGTGCAAGTACGGTAGTAAAACTCATGAGTAATATGACACATGAGGAAGATTCAAGCTGGATATCGTATAGACCTCTAGCTCCCAGCTGATATCTGCCCAATCGTTAGCCAGGATTGTACTGATGCAGTATGATATAGGAACAGGTGGTTGACCTCACCTGCAGGTCTCCATGCCTCGGCCGTGGGCCTCCACAATCTGGTCCGCGCTGGCCAGGGTCACCCCGAGACTCTCACACAGCTGCTTGGCCAGGTCAAAGGTCAGGGTGTAGCGATCGGCTCCCTCCACGTGGAACACCCCGTCATAACTGCAGCTACGCGACTTCACTCCTGGGAAAAGAGAGGGAGGTGGGGGTGGTTGGAGAGAGTGGGTGAGAGGTGTGGGGGAAGGTTTGGGGAGAGATAGGAGTGAGATAGTTCAGAGATGGGGGAGAGAGATAAGGGAGAGATGGTGGAAAGAGATAGTTCAGAGATGGAGGAGAGAGAGTTCAGAGATGGAGAAGAGAGATAGTTCAGAGATAGGGGAGAGAGATAAGAGAGAGATGGGAGGAGAGCACAGAAACACAACTGTATGACAATGTGTCGCACAGCAGGCATTTTGTGGCTTCGGGTCGAATATTACACCACAATGTGCCGCAATATGGTGGACAGCGTGTGGGAGAGAGGTCTGCTAGAGAGACAGAACGAGAATGAGACTTGTCATTTGTTAGCAACACAGTGCATAGCAACACCATGGCCAGCTGGAGACAGCTGGGCGAAACCGGCCTGTATCCTGATCAATATTCGCTGTCAAAATGTGCCAGTTCCCAACCTGGCAGGTTTGGTTATGGTATTATGAAATACAGTAGCATTTCACCGCATAATTCTTGATCAACTGAATAGATAGAAACCTCTCCCTGTCACAGATCTGGATTAGACCTTACATGTATTATTACACATGGACACCCGGGCAGGTTACTGCATGTAATCAACATGCTCTTTCACTTCCAGCACGCGGAAACAGAACATGGTGAACCTTCGATGCATCCCTGTTAGCAACACGCTAGCTGCTCATTCAGGCCTCAGCCTCCTACCATAGTCTATATAGCTTATTCATGTGCTATTGACAAGCACTTCAGTATCAGGTTTACTTTGTACTCCATTTCTGCGAGAGGAAAGCTGTTCAGTAGATTCAAATGACTCCATTTGCAATACTGAAGCTGGGGGCTGTTGATTATCTGTGTTGTAGCGTGGGCACACATGAACGGTCCCTCACAATGGAAAACGGAGATAAGTCGGCATTACGAATGCAGGGAAGCTAGTCTGGTTTATATGAGTCATTACATGACAAGGCCGCGCTGATGCGGTTCCAGCAGAGTGGGGGAGAGACATAACATCCGACGGGATGACAGGACTATCACTCATCCATGCTGCGTCGCCCTCGGGCATTCACAATCACATGCTGCTGTTTCACAGCCTTTTGTTTCAATGGGAGTGCGTATGGGTCTGTGTGTATGTATGTATGTATATGTGTGTGTGTGTGTCACAATCACTTCCTGGAGTTAGATATAACTGAGGTCTGGGAGGAGAAGACCACGCAACGGCTCTCTCATTAACACTAACCAGATGCACCTGACATGCCCTGCCAATCAACTCAACCTGACGCACCTGTCATGCCCTGCCAATCAACTCTAACGAGATGCACCTCACACGCCTTGCCAATCAACTCAACCTAACGCACCTGTTACCACCGTGTCTACAAGGTACAGTAGCTTCCTGCCAATTATCCACAGTGTAAATATGAACCTAATCTAGAACTGTACCTGTTCTGTCGTGCCTCTGCTCTGGTACCCTTCCCCCCTCCCCATCTCCTCCTCTGCACTCAAGCTCCTCAGTCTACAGTATCCACTACCCAGGCCTCCCTACAGGGGCCTGCAGGGGTCCGGGAAGCTCGGCAGACCACCCGAGGGGCTCATCTGGGTCTCCTGTCTGAAGAGACTACCTCATACCCAACCCTGTACGTTAAGCGTGTGCATTCATCCAGCACACATGCGCTTCAATTCATTCATCATCTAATTGTCACCATTTCCTTCATCATTTCAGTAAACGTCCTTAAACGCATATGGCTGATGGTATCGTCTTTAAACTTGTGAACTACTGTATCACAATTAGATTGAATCAGCACACACATCCTGTATACTGGAATGAGGAAGTCGTTAAAGAGAAACTCAGAAACTTTACTGTCTTAT
Organism: Borostomias antarcticus; assembly: GCF_949987555.1. Taxonomy (NCBI): domain Eukaryota; kingdom Metazoa; phylum Chordata; class Actinopteri; order Stomiiformes; family Stomiidae; genus Borostomias; species Borostomias antarcticus. The sequence goes on along the minus strand of NC_140249.1, from coordinate 14,798,876 downwards.
AACTGAAAATTGACTTCATCTGTTGCAAGTTTGAACTGAATTCACAGATAAGAGGTCCTATGAGTGCTGTTAAGGTACCCGGGTAGGCTATCTCTGTGATACTAAGTCAATAACCACAGCTGGCGTTTTGGTTCCTGAGTAAGGCAAGGTCATTTGTCCTATTTTTTTCTTTTTTTACACATTCTGCAAGAGCAGGTTGTAAGCTCTCAAATGATGTCATACAGTACATTTACATCTGAAAATCGTTGGAAGAAGATGCTTATTTGAAAGTTAGTACACCTAAAATCAACTACTGTAGCAGAGCAAGTCCTCCTCAACACACTAAAACAAGCTTAGTTTGCTGACATATAAATATTGAGTGGTCCTAAAACAGTTGTTTGTTATAATGAGAGGGTTCTTCTCATTTAAAACTTCTCCAGCACAGATGTTGGTTTGCGGTTGATTTCACGGTTGCCTAGCTACGTCTCACACCAGCTGTGGTCACAGAGCTGAGTTGTGAAGAATTGCTCTTCTTCTTGTAGTGAAAGGAAACATGATCATCTAATCTAGTTGCATTGCACTGTACACACATTCACACCCAACTCACACTCATTCACACATTCACCCACACTGTACACACATTCACACACACATGCACACACTGCGGAACAGTTATACGATTTTAAGGCAGATAGTCTTCTTACGTAGGCTACCGCGGCAACAGGCAGGGCCTTTAGAAGGCCTCACATTTTGCCCGCGGTTGAACTTTTAGTGCATGGAGGTGCGCCAAGTTAACTGGCCCGAGGAGACCAAGACATCACAGGAAACACTGCGCTTTCGCTTTCGTGACTCAGAGCCGTCTCGGGAGGGGGGGTCGCAATGCCTATTTCGCACAGGGCCTCGCATATCCCCCAGACGGACCTGCCAACAGGTGAACATTTGCATCCAAGTTAGAATCTGTCTTGTGACCCGACTCCTGGAGCCAGACGTGACGCTGCCCCGTCTCCATAGTGGCGCGCTCCCCTTGAGGCTCACGCGCCTGGCTGCAACCTCATTAGTAGCAGACTTGTTGCTAGAAAGTGACGCTAGCTAGCTGTAACCACCGTGGTTATTTTCTAGCACTATCTACCTAATGGATAATTAACAGTCTTCAATTTGGGATAGCTAGCTACATATTCTATGCTAATATGAAATAAAAAAAAGTTGACCAATGTTACATAAGCTAATGGTTTGTAATGTCAAACCAATGTTTGAAAATATGTTCATGTATGTGTACATTATTAAATCATATTATACAACGGTAAGTTCTTGTTCTTGATTCTGATTGGCTGGAAGCCGTGTTAAAATACTTTGTAACACACACCTGGGACCGCATATCATTCCATTTTCAGTATTAATGCGCCTCCCATTTGATCCAATGCATTGTAGTTGTTGTTGTTGCTTGGCAACCCTTTTGTTAGGGGAACTATTTTGCTCGGCGGAATTGAGGGAATGATGCTTCGTTTTGAATAAATGTTAATATTTTACATTGCTGTGTGTTTATTTTACACTAATACCTGTAGTAACCGCTGTATAAAAGCAATAAACCACGAGAGGCCGTGTGTTATAACAGCTAGGGGGGTTTTAGGCACTCCGCTTCGCGTCGTGCCTAACAACGCCCCCTAGCTGTTATAAAATCACTATAACACACGGCCTCTCGTGGTTTATTGCTTAATTAACAACTACTTTGCTATAATTCATGTAACCTTTCATGTAACCTTATTGCAAAGTGTTTTCTCCATAGTCTTTTGGTAGGCTACTCAAACCAAGGGCTTCAACCCTCAACTGTCAAACGTTCAGACTGGCAGCTACTGTATTGTTCTATCAGTGATGAAGTTCTCATACAGTATATTGTATTTTTCCAGCCTCACATCACAGTGCAGACGCGTGGTGTTGATTTGTCCCTCCAGAGGGGTGCTGCAGGGGGGGGGGGCTTCCACTGTCCGCTCTGCACACAGGATGGGTTTAAACCAACATCACTGAGCAAGTGTGAAAAGCATCTTCGTCATGAGCGTTTGTATGGGCCAGCCTCCAATGAGCCAGCCTCCAATGAGCCAGCCTCCAATGAGCCAGCCTCTTATGAGCCAGCCTCCAATGAGCCAGCCTCCAATGGGCTGAATGTACTGTAGGTGTGCCATTTTCTCTCTCCTGCAAACCTTGGCCAGACGACGGACGCTGCAGGCGATCGCCTACCGTCAACCCTGACCCCCCTCACCCCTCTCATCCCTGACCCCCCTCACCCCCCCTCATCCCTGACCCCCCTCACCCCTGACCCCTCTCATCCCTGACCCCCCTCACCCCTATTCTATTCTTGGCATGTGTCCATTATACAGGGTTATTTCTATTCTTGGCATGTGTCCAGTATATAGGCTTATTTCTATTCTTGGCATGTGTCCATTATATAGGCTTATTTCTATTCTTTGTATGTGTCCATTATACAGGGTTATTTCTATTCTTGGTATGTGTCCATTATATAGGCTTATTTCTATTCTTGGTATGTGTCCATTATACAGGGTTATTTCTATTCTTGGTATGTGTCCAGTATATAGGCTTATTTCTATTCTTGGTATGTGTCCAGTATATAGGCTTATTTCTATTCTTGGCATGTGTCCATTATATAGGCTTATTTCTATTCTTGGTATGTGTCCATTATACAGGCTTATTTCTATTCTTGGTATGTGTCCATTATACAGGGTTATTTCTATTCTTGGTATGTGTCCAGTATATAGGCTTATTTCTATTCTTGGTATGTGTCCAGTATATAGGCTTATTTCTATTCTTGGTATGTGTCCATTATATAGGCTTATTTCTATTCTTTGTATGTGTCCATTATACAGGTTTATTTCTATTATTGGTATGTGTCCAGTATATAGGCCTATTTCTATTCTATCAACATAATGTGTTGATTATTCCATTATTGGTGGGCAGTCTGTGGGATGAGACCAGATCCTGATCCAGGGCTGGAAATTAAGAACCAAAGCAAATGTTGCATTTGAGTTGTCATCTACCTCTTGTAGATTTGTCACACAGATCATTAGGAATGAATATCATTCAACATATCTGATGCACCATTGTTTCTCTCATTTCATTGTCATCTCAAAAGTGCTGAAACAATCACAAGTCATTAAGAACAGAATAATAACAAAGAGAATAGTATCAGAGACCAGTGTTAAAAGAACTCAGAGTCTGTGGTGCCCTCAGATTATCAGGCAGGGGCAGCTGAGCAAAACTCTCCCATAGAGCAGAGCTTAGTCCTGGGGTTTGAAGAAGCAGTGAGGAGCTCTTTAAGATAGGGTGCAGTTGAAAGTTAGACGGGTTTTGAATTCAATCCTTTAGTAAACGGGGAGCCGGTGTGAAGATGCCAGGATGGGGGTGTTATGGGTATATTTAACTCCCCTCAGGATCCTGCCAGCACTGTTCTGGATATAGCCTAATGGAGTTTTTTGCCTGGGATCCCATAGTGCATTGTAGTAGTCCAGCCTTGAAGATCACAATACAGACTTGATGATCTGTGTTGTATTGTTCTCTAAGTGAAGTCTTTCAGTATGTTGAAAAGCATTATATAAATTAAATGCATTATTATATAGTTAATGTTGTATTGCCTTTTTTAATTAACTGCAGCTTTAACTAAATGCCCCATCTAGCATCATCATGCTTCTAGCTTGACAACACTACTCCCTTATCATACACGGTTTCTGAGTGTGAGGAATAGTAAGAAAGAATGATACTTGAGTGAGCAACCTTCACTGCCTAACCTTTTTATGAAGAGAATCTCAATCAATTATTTTTTTACAACAATAAAACGTTAACAGGTAATAGCTAGATAGCTAGCTAAAACTTATAGACTAGCCAGCTGTTTTGACAATCTGAAGCTGAGCCAACACACACAATTAAATAAAATTGTAAAATAAAATTAAATTAAAATTTTTCATTTTAGTTATAGCATATTATCACTAACTAACTGGCTACCTAGCGAACTTCAGCTGAATAACTCTCAGACTTGTAACTCTGTAGGCTGGATGGTGGGCTAGATAACGTGGGCCGCTGTGTGAGTCTGAGGTCTGAACCAGCGCACGCTACCTGCACCTCTCTGAGGAAGACGGGCGCTACCTGCACCTCTCTGAGGAAGACGGGCGCAACCTGCACCTCTCTCAGGAAGACAGGCGCTACCTGCACCTCTCTCAGGAACAGGCCCTACCTGCACCTCTCTCAGGAAGACGGGCGCTACCTGCACCTCTCTGAGGAAGACGGGCGCAACCTGCACCTCTCTCAGGAAGACAGGCGCTACCTGCACCTCTTTCAGGAAGACAGGCCCTACCTGCACCTCTCTCAGGAAGACGGGCGCTACCTGCACCTCTCTCAGGAAGACGGGCGCTACCTGCACCTCTCTCAGGAAGACGGGCGCTACCTGCACCTCTCTGAGGAAGACGGGCGCTACCTGCACCTCTCTGAGGAAGACGGGCGCTACCTGCACCTCTCTCAGGAAGATAGGCCCAACCTGCACCTCTCTCAGGAAGACAGGCCCTACCTGCACCTCTCTCAGGAAGACGGGCGCTACCTGCACCTCTCTCAGGAAGACGGGCGCTACCTGCACCTCTCTCAGGAAGACGGGCGTGCTCTGAGTCAGGAGTAAACGCACGCGGTCAGCAGTTTAGGCTACAGCGCCATGGTCTTGGCTGCTATCAGAGCTGGATCAGGTGTGGGTTGTTTTCTTGTACTGTATGTGAGAGGTGAGAGGTGAGAGGTGAGAGCGCTGACCCGGAGCTGAGGAGTAGTTCTTGATTTAGTTGATTTGGGTTGACTGACTGGAATTAAGGGATGTTCTTTGTGTGAGATAGCGTCATGCGGTGCGGTTTGTGGCACAAACATTTTTCATATCTGTGTCTTCTAAAATCCCCAACACACACACGCACGCACACACACACACACACACACACACACACACACACACACACACACACACACAGGATATCACACCCAGATCTTGATGCCACTTGTTGATACAGCAGTTGCCGTAGTGACAGGCGCAAACACGGGTTGTGAAACATAGATTGTGTCGTCAGTGTGGTAGACGTGGCCACAGGCACACAGGGAACCAGATACTAGGGGCCGTGCTGGGGTCCAGATGTTCACATCAGTGCCATATGTGTCCCACCCTCCTACTGCCCCCCTCTTTCTCTCTCCCTCCCTCCCTCTCTCTATCTCTCCCTCTCTCTCTCCCTCTCTCTCTCCCTATCTCTCACTCTCTCTCTCCCTCTCTCCCTCCATCTCTCTCTCTCACTCACTCTCTCCCTCTCTCCCTCCATCTCTCTCTCCCCCTCCATCTCTCTCTCCCTCTCCATCTCTCTCTCCCTCTCTCTCCCTCTCTCTCACTCTCTCCCTCTCTCCCTCCATCTCTCTCTCCCTCCATCTCTCTCTCCCTCTCCCTCTCTCTCCCTCTCCATCTCTCTCCCTCTCTCTCTCTCTCTCTCTCCCTCTCTCTCTCCCTCTCTCTCCCCCTCTCTCTCCCCCTCTCTCCCTCAATCTCTCTCCCTCTCTCTCTCTTCCTCTCCCCCTCTCTCCCTCCATCTCTCTCTCTCTCTGCCCATATGAGGAATGATGTCATATGACTTCAAATGTACAGTTGAAATGTCTGGAGGCTTGACATCACAAGACCATTAAAAGGTCATGAATATAAACTTGTCCATTACTCGTAGGCTACGTTGTCCTAGACGATTGGCGGTATAGTAAACGCATCCCTCCAGATATTGGAACCATCAATTGGATAGCCATCATTTCCATATGGTTCGTGGATATGGTAATCATTAACTCAGAGCAGTCAACAGTGAGTGGATCTGTGTAAAACATTACCCAGTTTTCAAAGAGCTGTACGTCTTAAGACGTCTCACAGTATGATGTGGGTGAGTTTTCCACACGAGGACTCTGATTGGAGGACAGTGGGATTCACTAGAACGTTCTCAGTGGTCACGCTGAGGGGAAAAGCCTTTAGCAGTGGAATATACTGGATCAGGTGGTACGTTGTAACCATGACATCAGTGGACTCATGAATATAAACAGACTGTTCAAATAATAATCTAATGCCCTGGCCCTGTGAATAAACAAACATTTGGCCAAAAGCAGGAAGTTGAGGTTGATGCTCCTAACGGTGGTTGAAGCTGCAGGAGATATTGAAATGTGCAGTACTGTGCAGGCACCACACACACACACACACACACACACACACACACACACACACACACACACACACACAATCACACACACACAAGCACACAGACACACAAGGACACACACACAAACCACACGTCCACATAAGCACACGCACACACAAATGCGCGCGCGCGCACACACACACACACACACAAGGACACACACAAACCACACGTCCACATAAGCACCTACACGCACGCACAACTGCATGTGCGCGCGCCCACACACACACACACACAACACACACACACACACACACACACACACACACCCCTACATAGCCACAATGTCCCTGAGAAGGGGAAAAACAAGCGCTGGCCTTGCAGGCTGTCCCGAGGGATCAAAGCGGAACACAGCCTGTGTGGAGCTGAAAGGAGGCAGGTCTCATGAATCAGAGGTGCTGTCATTAGTATGCAGGGCGAGCCGCCCGGCGCCGGTTCATACGCTCCAGCGTCCTGCCAGTCCGCGCCGCTGACTCTACCAAGACGCCATTGTCACTTAATGGAGTTGAAAAGCGCTCGGGGACCGTGGAGGGTCTGGCTGAACACAGGGGCTTCAACACAGCCTGCGCCAACACCTCCAGCTGCTTACCTGGAATGACAAGCTCTCTCTCTCTCTCCCTCTCTCTCCTCCCCTCTCTCTCCTTCCCTCTCTCTCTCTCCTTCCCTCTCTCTCTCTCGCTCTTTCTCCTTCTCTCTCTCCTCTCTCCCTCCCTCCCTCCCTCCCTCTCTATCTCTTTCTCTCTCTCTCTCTCTCTCTCTCTCTCTTCCCTGCCCAAGCCATACAGGGCACAGCTACATTGCCCCCCCCCCCTCCTCACACACATACACACACACACACACACACACACACACACACACACAGTGGCACAGTCAGTCTTTCACGTTATCAGGGACTTCAGCAGCAGGCGATGGAGACACCATCCATGACAGCTGGATCCATGTGGGGTTCAGTAACAATGAGATATTTAGCCCCGCCCCCGGGGTCTTTGCAGGCATGTCCAAAATGGTGGGCTTATCACCACGCTCTTTCTCCCGTCAACATCCAGTGAAACTCCTCCCCCTATCTATCTATCTATCTATCTATCTATCTATCTATCTATCTATCTAAATACCTATCTATCTATCTATCTATCTATCTAATTGTCTGTCTGTCTGTCTCTCTCTATATACTGTATATATGCACAGACCGTTCTCAGAAGCGGCTCCTACAGGCGCGTCTGAACCACGTTGAAGCGTCCCTTTATCCATGGGTCTATAGTTAGCTCTCATACGAACTCAGAGAACCTTCTGACCAAGAGCGTGACATCCCTCCCCCCCCTGCCAACCCCCCTCTTCGCCCCAGCGAAAGCGCCGAGTCAGCGCGCGTGTTGTGGCGAGCTCTCAGCCGGCCGGCCAGTCACGGGTCCGCGCACACAGACCGGTGAGACAGGTGAAACATGAGACCCGGTCCAGGAGCAAAGTCACCTGAAGGACCCTCTCCTCCCCCCTCGTCCTCTCCTCCACCTCCCCCTCTGTCACACTGTCAACAGTCACTCCTTCGGCGCGTTTATAAAGGCGATCTCTCCGAGGAGCGCTTGTCTTGCGCCGCTTTGACTTTCAGCAGCTCTCTCAGCCTCGAGATCTCACAGTGAAACGGGACGAGGCCTGTTTACAGACAAACCACAACATGGAGAAAAACAGGGCCCTTTTAAAAGGCGCTCCCAACACAAACATGGTTGTTTATTGTAGACAAAAAGAAAATGAGCTTGCACCACAGCCTCTGAGATTCAGGCCCTAATGCAGAATGTAGTCAGTGGACCTCTCTGGCTGGAGATCCGGGGCTTTAAGAGATCACTGGGCTTGTCTTGTGCATTAAGGGTCTGTATACATTACAGAGCAGTGCGGGGCAGCTTTCACCCTATCACAAAGGCCCCAGTGTATCTGGGTAGGGGAATGAGGCGGGGGGGGGGGGGGGGGGGGTGGATGTGCCGTGGGGGGGGGGGGGTGCCGGGGGGGAGACCCAGACTCACATAGAGAGCTTTACAACGTAATTAATAGTTTAACAGCATTCTCAGAGATACAGTCCTGCCTGAAATATGAGAGCCCTCACCCCCCCCCGCCCCCCCCGTTTCAGATCGGTCGAGATGCAGATCGGCATCCAGGAGGGAGGACGCCCTTGGGGGGGGAGCAGGGCGGGGAGGGCGGACGGCAGAGGCGGGTACAGGTCCAGCGGTAGAGAGAGAGAGGGGGTGGAGGGGAGAGAGAGAGAGAGAGAGAGAGGGAGAGAGAGAGAGAGAGAGAGACTGAACACGTGTCTGGAGGGCTCTGGTAGCAGGAGACGGTCCTCTCAGCCGGCCCCCGGCACAAGCCTTCATTGTGGGGCCGCTGGATCCCAGTCCGCCGGGGCCCCTCGCCGCCTCCCACCTTGAAACGTGACGCCGGCAGGTGTGTGTGTGTGTGTGGGGGGGGGGGGGGGGGGTGCGTTACGCCAAGGCAGCCGAACCCAGGCGCTGATGGTGGTGGCAGTCGTGTTTGTGCGAGGGGCCCCTGGGCGGAGCGGACCCCCGTGCATACCTGGGCCAGGGACCCGGATCAATCGGGCCTTGTCTGACGTGACGACTGGCCCAGGAGAGGCTGGAGCTCGGCCAACACGCACGGAGCAAACAAACAGGCCGAGGGCCCAGAGCCCTATCCCTAACCCTCGCTCGCTGACCAGGCTAACCTGACGAGGGCCCAACCCTAACCCTCGCTCGCTGACCAGGCTAACCTGACCATGACTACAGATGGACAATGTTATCCACTACTACTACTACTACTGATACTGATACTACTACTACTACTGCTACTACTACTACTACTACTACTACTAATACTACTACTACTACTACTACTACTACTACTACTACTACTACCACCACTACTACAACTACTACTACTACTACTGATACTGATACTACTACTGATACTACTACTACTACTACTACTGATACTACTACTAC
>NC_140249.1:14764507-14789471 GCF_949987555.1 Borostomias antarcticus | reverse complement strand
TTCCCTCCCTCCCTCCCTCCCTCTCCTGTCTCTGGCTGCTTTTACAGTTTTCAGTGTTTCTGAAGGTGCTCCTTTCTTCCGCCTCACGGCTAGCCCCCCCCCCCCCACCCCCCCTCCACTCTCTCTCTTTCTGTGCCCCTGACAGCAACAGTTGTCGAGGGCGCATCTGGTCTTTTGTTCACTGCTGTCCGCACCGTTTTCCTTTTTCTTGCTCTCTCTCTCTCCCCCCTCTACCCTCCCCCCCCCTCTCCCCCTCTCTCTCTTCCTCTCTCTCTCCCTCCCCCCCTCCCTCTCTCTGTGACTGTGTCTCCTGGAGGAAAGAGCCAGGTAGCCTTCACTCACTGTCCTTCCGACTCTGAGGAGATGAGGAGAGTCCTGAGACTCCAGCAGCCTACTGTAACACAAGCACAACATGGTTAGGGATATCAGTTCCAGCTCCAGACACACTGAGAGAGACATACCACCCAGATGGTATCTAATAGTGCTGCCTATTCACCGCAGTCTCGCTATCTCTGTGAGAAACCCAGCCATGACATTCAGCCGGGCTGTTTCATTGAGAGAGGGCAAACGGGGACAGGTCGTTCATTCTGTAACGTTATGAAATAAACGCGTGGTCAACATCATGGATGATGTGATGTGGTTCTGTGGCTCCCTTAGCAAACACGCTTAAAGAATGACTACTAATTGCAGCCGGCTGACTGCCCGGTAGCTGCATTCATCAAACATGGGAAAAGCACTCATAGGCAGTGGCGAGGATCTGTATCCAACTTTGAGGGGGGGGGGGGACATTTACACTGAAATTTTGCAAGAGTATTTTTTGGGGGGATATCTTCCTACATGGCTGTATGGTCATTTGAATGCCACTACCCCAATCTAAATATTGGGGGGGACAATTTTAATGATCTCAAATATTGGGGGGGACACGTCCCCCCTGACCTCCCCAGGATCCCCGCCCCTGCTTATAGGACAACACAAACGCAGCTATAGTGAATGCCATCAATGGCTAATAGAAATGTGTGACTGTCATTAGCTGGATGAAAACAGATCTCATATCTAAGTGTGATAATAGTAGTAAGGGATGAGAAAAGGCCTTGTTCAACATGCCAGGCCACAGCCTTAGAGCTGAAAGTTAAAGTAAAGCCCAAATATGATCAAGGGAACTTGGGGAATAGGAATTAGGTATACGGTCGTGTACAGTATTGTCAAGGTGTAAAATAGGGACAGAGACAGTCATGCAGACACTAACCACTCTCCTAAGGTCACTACGCTACATCTTATCTTTATCACACCACTAAAAGATGACGGCGGAGAAAACCAGGGTGTTCGTTCTCCACGTGGACAGGGATCTCTGAGAATCCATCCTCGCTGAGAGATGGACTTTCTGAGAAGGCGCGTGGGTGGACGAACTGTCACCGTCTCTTGGTTGGCACTGTCACTGTGCAAAGGTTAAGGGATTCGTCGCTAGTCAGGTTTGTAAAAAGTAAGGAGTTGTGGGTAAGAATTGTACTGTAAGAGTTGGAGAAATATATCTTGAGGTAGTGCAAGTATCACTGAGTTCCGTCATCAAGCACCACTTCGAGTAAACAGTATATAACAGTCATTACTTTGATATGCAGTAGAAGCCTGCCAGTGACAAGCCATAACAGCCATTAACTATTTTTATGTTTTAGTGCTGAAGAATTCTGTCAGGCAGTGAAGGGGCCTACACACGGTTCTTGGCACAAGTGACGGTTGCAGAAGGAGGAAGAGTAAAAGGGGGGAGGAACAATAGCCCTTAAATATCGATGTGTCAACTGCCGCATGAGTCATCTTCACGCCCCACAGTTCTGAGGTGAATGATGTTTTATTGTAACTGAAATATTTTCTTTTACTCAACTTGCTTCGGCGGAAAGACAGTAGCCTGCATCAATGCAATATCAACACATTCACACAACCTCAGCTTTATCTAAGCCTCCATCTAGAAGCTTTTTCAAACTAAATTGTCCGTTCAGCACATCGTCTCCTCAGTCATCAGTCATCTCGTTATCTCAGTGAGTGTTTACGTGAGAGTTTAGTCTACATGGCTGAATAACTGCATGTGAAACGAAGATAACGTGTCAGCATTTTGAATCTTTTCAAGAATTCAGCCAGGGGAGGCCAACACCTTCTCGTGGTGCCCCCTGTCAGTAGCTGTGATTAACCACCGTAAGCGAAGCAAAGTCTGCCAACTGATGGCCACCACCCGGGCTGGTGTTCAGCTGCCACAGGCGGGGAGAGCAGCCGGCTCCCAAACCAGAATTCTGAAGTTGAACTGTAAACGGCTCACCCTCAGTAAAATCGACGTCATCGAGCACCTGGCCTGCACCACCAAGGCCCTCGTCATCCTCCTCCAGGAGACCCACTGCGTAACAGCAGATAAGCTAGTTCTCCCAAATTTCACTCTAGCCAAATTTCACCCTAAGCAGGAAGCATGGCCTTGCTACCTTCATCCATCACAGGCTGAATTGGACTTTCGTCAACCAATCCCCGACTGGCCCCGAGATTGAGTGGTTGTGCGTGGACGTTGGCGGCGTTAAAATCGTCAACGTCTACAAGCCTCCGCCCTCGCAAATCACACCAGCGTATCTCCCAGTCTTCCCTCACCACTGCCTCAATGCTGGCGACTTAAATTGTCAGCACAAGGATTGGGGGTACAGCACCAATACATCCGATGGAGAAAACCTGGCTGCTTGGGCCCTGCCTGGCCCTGCTCTCCGATCCCAAAAACGCAGCCAGCTTTGTCTCAGGTCGCTGGAAAACTGGGATGACTCCTGACTTGGCATTCGCGAGCGTCGGCGTTGATAACCGTCTCCCTGATAGACACGTGCTAGGAAAGTTGTTGACCTTGTCCCGAGCGCGCTTGAACTTCTGAAAGGCCAACTGGAAATTCTGCTGCCTCCCTACCCATAGATCCACGAGGTGCCTCCCACCACCGAACACCAACAACATGGATGAGGCGTACCGGGAACTCTGCGGCATACTGGTGAAAGCGGCTAAAAAATCCATCCCACGCAGACGTCGCAACAACTAAAAACCGTGTTGGGATGCGGAGTGTGAGAGTCTCTACTGTGCCTTCCACCGGGCCCCCACAGGAGCTGAGTCAGACAGACTTGTCTCAGTCCGCTACTGGTGGTAAGGGTAAAGCTGCGGTTTTGGACAAGCTCCATGATCATGCTGACCATGTGCCTGTCCGGCAGCAGGCAGAGCAGCTTGCAGGTGAGGCCGCGGTGCCATACGGTGTCGTAGGCAGCCGTCAGGTCTATAACGGTGGCTCTGGCCTTCTTTTTAGCCGAGCAGTGGGTCGATGATTGGTTCGACGCGGGCGTAGATGAGACGCTCAAGGATCTTGAAGGGGATACATAACAGAGAGATGGGGCGGTAACTCTTGGGGTCCCCTTCAGGCTTGTTCGGCTTAGGGATGGCAACAACTAGGGCTCTTCTCAAGATTTTGGAGATCTTGAGTTGGCGCAAGCAGGAAGAGAGGAACGCTCTTAACCAGGACTTCAATGCAGGTGCGGCATGAAGTACGTAGTACATGTGTTGGGGGGGGGGAAGACAGTAGAAGGGCCAGACTGTGTTGGGGGGGGGGGGGACAGTAGAAGGGCGTAGGAGACAAGAGCTCTCGGAGGAGGCCATTAATTCCATCGACTTCTCACACTCCAGCCACAAGGCATGGAGCATCCTTAACAACCTCACTGGTAGGTCTAGACACTCCCCCCCATCACTGCAAACAAAATCGCATCACAATTTGTGAAAAGTGGGGCATACAAGGGCAAAGACCGCAAATTGTCACGTCTCGTGGCAAAAGAAGTGTCTGACCTCTGGAATTCTTTGTGGCGGTAACATCTCTGGTGAATTCACACCGGAGGAGTTCGCTGCTGCCCACCAGCATGTAAAGCCAGGGAAAGCTCCGGGGCCTGATTCTATCTGCCCGGAGCTTATACTTCATGCCGCACCTGCATTGAAGTCCTGGTTAAGAGCGTTCCTCTCTTCCTGCTTGCGCCAACTCAAGATCTCCAAAATCTTGAGAAGAGCCCTAGTTGTTGCCATCCCTAAGCCGAACAAGCCTGAAGGGGACCCCAAGAGTTACCGCCCCATCTCTCTGTTATGTATCCCCTTCAAGATCCTTGAGCGTCTCATCTACGCCCGCGTCGAACCAATCATCGACCCACTGCTCGGCTAAAAAGAAGGCCAGAGCCTCCGTTATAGACCTGACGGCTGCCTACGACACCGTATGGCACCGCGGCCTCACCTGCAAGCTGCTCTGCCTGCTGCCGGACAGGCACATGGTCAGCATGATCATGGAGCTTGTCCAAAACCGCAGCTTTACCCTTACCACCAGTAGCGGACAGCGAAGCAGGTTGCGACGCCTTTAGAACGGTGTCCCCCAGGGATCTGTCCTGGCCCCCCTCCTTTACAACATCTACACCTACGACCTGCCGATCACAATCTCCAGGACGTATGCCTACGCAGATGACCTTGCGCTGGTGTACTCAGCTGGAGACTGGCAGGCCGTGGAGGAGACCTTGAGCCAGGACATGCAGACACTAGCGGCATACCTCCGGAAATGGAGATTGAAGCTCAGCGAGGCAAAGATGGTGTCGGTGGCCTTCCACCTTAACAGCAAGGAAGCCAAACGTGAGCTCCGAGTGCACATCGATGGAACACTCCTGCCATGCAGTGCCGAACCAACACAGCTCGTGTGGCGTTGAGGTGACCGATCCGATCAGGCTGGGGCACCAGCGCAAAAACTCTGTGTACGGCAGCCCTAGCCCTGGTCTACTCGACCAGTGAATACTGCGCACCGGTTTGGTGTCGCAGCACCTACACCCGCCTCATCGATCCGCCTATCAACGAAGCGGATATATAGCCCGGGTGACCCCTCACCGAGGCTCGGGGTGGTAAAAGGATAGCCCCTCGGCTCTGAGCCTGTGGGGGGAGAGAAACATCGAAACCCACACAAAGAAGAAGAAGCCAGGTGAACACTCACATTTGGAATTACAGGAGGAAGTTGGGTTCAAATTTGGTAATATGATTAATTTGCTTTTTTTAATGCGTTTTAACATGTTAACATTGACAGCCCTAATTATTATAGATCTTTTTTAAGTATTTTTGATTTGATTTACATGATTAATGTATTTATTTATTTCACTTCATGCATAAACATGAATAAAATACACCACCGCAGAAACAATTTGTATATAGAAAGGGTACTACAACATATTGTGGAGATGAAAATCCAAACTTGTATAAAACTAGCAGCATCCTGCTGTCTTGTCTGGACCAGTCGTACCGTGTTCCATGTGGTAGACATGTAGCTGCTGCTAGCTACCGTAGCGCTCCACAGCCCAGCTAAACGAGGGAAGCACCAGCACGAGGCTAGACCTGTAACTGCTGTAGCGCTCCACAGCCCAGCTAAACGAGGGAAGCACCAGCGCGAGGCTAACCATCACAAACACAGCCCGGTTCCCTGCTATTCAGCTAACTGGGAAGTGACTGACCATAAATACACACACTGGGAGATGAATTGCTGGAACTAGAACAATGCTGAAAGCACAATGCAGTCCAGATGGGTTGTCATGAGACCTTTTGAGTTTCCTTCTTGCTGCAAGAGGTTACCACACAGGGTCAGTTGGTTTACTGACTTTTGACTGCTAATCACACACTACTCATTCAAAGGCCAAACTGTTGGTTTGGACCAGACTAAGTAGCCGGTTTGAAAACTATCTATCAGACAGATCTCAATGTGTATCCATCCAATGCCACTCCTCCAAACTGAGGGATGATACTCATTCAAAAGCCAAACTGTTGGTTTGGACCAGACTAAGTAGCCGGTTTGAAAACTATCTAACTGACAGATCTCAGTGTATATCCATCCAATGCCACTCCTCCACAGGGGATGATACTTGCTAGGCAGGGGCAGTATGTACAGTAGTGTGAGTGGCTTTGGATGGAGGCCTGAAGGGAGGAAGGAATAATTAACCAGACTTCCCTAGTTTTGAGTTGATCAAAAGGATATCAAGGGTTAAGGTAAAGTGCAAAAGTAAATAACAAAAAAAACAATAGGTGCTTAAGAGGGACAATCCTGGTAGTACTTCTTGAAGAGGTGAGTTTTGAGTCTATGGTGAAATATGAGCAGTCCTGATGTCGGTGGGCAGTTCACTGTGAGGCCAGGACAGAGAAGAGCTGTGGCCATGTCACAACCTCAAACCTTGTTCCATCTCCTAACTGTAGCAATTAACAGGAAAACATGCCTGCACCATGTTGTGTATATATGTGTACAAGTAGACCCTTATGTATTTGCCATTTGTCTCCTTCTACAACTTCCTACTCTGCCCGGCCCCGACCCAGTGCTGCAGCAGCTTAATTTCTCTATGGGACTTCCTGCTTGAATAAAGGATATAATACCAAGGAAGGTTTCACAATCAGAGTAACTAAAGCACCATCTCTCCAACAACCCTCACCACTGTATCACTTCCTGTTTCAACGGTTAGCATGGCAACATCTGTTTGTTGCTGCAAGGTGACAACAGAGAACAAAGCAAAGGCAAATCTACTGAACACCCACACTAAACACTCATGTTTGATTTTCAGAGGACACTCTGATGTATGAATGAAAGTACACTTGACGTGGATAGGAGACCCAGATGATTAAAATGACAAATTAGAGCTTAATCTCGGAGAGAGAGAGAGAGAGAGAGAGAGAGAGAGAGAGAGGGAGAGAGAGAGAGAGAGAGCTCTATCTATATAAGAGACAGCTCATACACAGCATTCAGCCCAGTT
Organism: Borostomias antarcticus; assembly: GCF_949987555.1. Taxonomy (NCBI): domain Eukaryota; kingdom Metazoa; phylum Chordata; class Actinopteri; order Stomiiformes; family Stomiidae; genus Borostomias; species Borostomias antarcticus. Next base: position 14,782,671 of record NC_140249.1, on the reverse strand, counting down.
CAACTGTCCCCCAGAGAACAATGACCGGCCTAGTTTCACTCTCCATGAAGACAAGTTGATAGAAATGACAAAGATGGCTCATTTCTTTATGAGAGAGCCAGGTCTTGTCTGGAATATTTGCTGTTGTCGATTAATGTCTTTTTAAGCACTTAAGCATACAAAAACAAACTGGCAGGGTTAGATGTAGGTTTGAACAAAACCAAAATGACCAACTTTGTCAACAGTGAGACAATGGAATAGCCTCAGCTCTCAAACTCCCTCCACTTCACCTGTGCATAGCTGTGTACATGGGTCAAACCCAGGAAAAGTACTCAATGACTAAAGCTGTGGAATGCAACCTTTGGATCATATCTCTTAAAATGGGTCAATGTTATTTCACTTGGGTATGGGATGAAGCTTTCTTCCCATTCTTGGGTTGATAGACAGGGTGAGTATTGGATTTGAGAGACTTGGAGAATATGCAAAAAAGAGTCAGACAGAGACAGCCCTGTGTGAGCCTCCTCAACGACGTTGCCAAAGTAACCAGAACTCACACCGGGTCCTGTGCTTGCCTGCCCAGGCCTCGACTGCAGGGTGACGTTGGGGAAGCACGTGGAAGTTAACTGCTATGCCAGGCTGGCCTAAAACCCCTAATTGCACATTGGTCTGCTGAGTCATTGGGTACACTCATAGCCAGTGAGAGTTTCCGTCATGATCTCTGGGATTAATCCGTACGGACACGGAAAGAACACAAACACACACACGCACGCACAGTCGCACGCACAGTCGCACGCACCTCACATCCTCATAGCCAGGACTCCTTGTGGTAACAGCTTGGATGACTAATGGCTCTTCCTCAGCATTCCACTGTGGCAACGTACGTTTCCCCTGGAGCAGCCAGCCGCGTGTTCGGAGGAATGTGGCTAGACGCGATCACAAGATGTCCATATACGTACAGGGCTGTGAGAAAGCTGCTTCCACCAATCATTAAAGAGGGAGTTTGGAATTTTGGACATAGTCTCATAGCTTATTCCATGCTGTCCTTCTTGTGGGCTTACACATTGCTAATGCTAGCTCAACACATTGGTAAAGGGGGTAGCTAGCTAACGTTAGAGTCTTCCATATGCTTATTTCACACGGCCGCCATATTGGTTGAGTCTGACGTAATCAGGTAGGAGAATGCGGAAGTGCCCGTTGACTCGACCAGTGACTCGACCAATATGGCGGCCGTGTGAAATGAGCGTATAGGGAGAGCTGCCAACTCTCATGCATCGAGCGCGAGACTCACGCAAATTACCCTCTTCACACGCTCTCACGCAACACGTCCTGTCTCAGTCTGTTGCATTCCTGGGCCACCATGATTTATTTATGTTCATTTTGCAATGGTTGGAGTAAGGATTAGAAGTTATAACACTTGGGAAATGGCTGTAAATTGGCCTAGTCATGTTTCTTTGGAAAAAATGATACAACAAAAATTGTGCACAGTTTGCCCAAAACATTGCGGCTCCCATCAAATCTCACTCCAAACTTCTCCAGATATGATTTAACCTAGGGTTAGTGTTGGGGTTCAAACATATTGAACCTTGACCTGATTACATTTACATCTGGTATTTAGTCTCCAGTGTCCCCGTTGAGATCTGATCTCTCTGTTCAGCACAGACAACCAAATGTCACATCCTCCTCTCATTCTAAACAGTCACGAGTCATTACTGTAAGTATTTCCGCCCATGTAGTCATCGTATGTTGATCGACAACGCAATTGCAAACACTTGTGTTCAATGAGGTCCCAATGCGTCCCTGACCACCTCCGGAGGTGATAAAGCTGATCAGATCACAATCCGACCCAATGACTCTTGATTTACACCTACACTTGCATTTTAATGCAAGGTGTAAAGGAAGGGGGAGGTGCAATTCCAAACTTCCCCTTTAAACCGATGATGCACTGTTGAGTTAGACCACTGCGTCATTAATAACAAGACCTCAAGGGGTCTTTAATCTGGAACACAGCAAGTGACACACACATGCAACTTCAGGGGTCACCGGTGGAATTTGTCCTCTGCATTTTCCCATCCAAGCTGTCCTCCTCCAGGGGCAGCCAGGAGCAGTGGGCAGCCTCATCAGTGGTGCCAGGGGACCAAGTCCAAGTGCTCAGTCCAGGTCCTGGTGAGGGACAGGACTGAAGAGCATCTGTTCTTCCGTATCTTTTCCGTATTGGGTTCCTGGGAAGAAACCCTTGCAGGGACCCGGGAAGAACATGCAAACTCCACACAGAAAGGCCTGGGAGTTAGTTAGCCCACCCTGGGAGTTAGTTAGCCCACCCTGGGAGTTAGTTAGCCCACCCTGGGAGTAAGTTAGCCCACCCTGGGAGTTAGCCCACCTGAGTACCCAACAACCCTACGCCACCCTGTCATATAGGTCAGTAATTAATACACCAGGTACCAGTTTGACCTAATGGGCACTCGGCATGAGCACACTTCCGGCTGTTAACACACACCTTCCTCATACTAATCCAGAAAGTTATGTTGGGGGTGGGGGTGTTCCGTAGAGTTCATCTGCTTCTCTGAACCAAAGGAGGAAGTGTGCTATGCTGGTGGCAGTGGTGCCGTTTCCTGTGGAACTTGGTAAACCTCTCTACTGAGTAGGTTAACCTCTACTGCTCTAGAGTAGGTTGAGTATCACAAGGTTAAGAGTTCAGTGGGACCAGCAGAAGACTCCACGATCTAAAGCAATGCATAGAGCTCATCATATGGCAACAGAACTCATTATTTAAGCTAACTGGCTTGCACTGAATCAAGCAAAACATACAAACGACAAACCTGCTCACAAAATTCAAGCTATCACACAATGCACAACACAAATGTCTTTAATTGGAAAATAATTCTATTTACATCAACAATGTAGACATTGGGTGCGTTAAGTAGCTGAGCGCTCAGTGAGCGAATGCTCACTCTGAGCGCTGAGCGTTTTTCAAAACCACCTAAAACGGTCTGCTCTAACTGAGCGCTGAGTTGCTAGGAGACGAGAACCTTTCACCTGTTGTCAATCATGTGTGATTAGCGAGCAGCGTCCCAACGATTCCCAAGCCAAAACGCTCCCCTTGTTTTTTTTTGCTCAGGTGATAATGATTATGACATGGTGTTTGGCTCAAACAGATCTTAGTTCAAAACTGCTCACTTGTGCTCTGAGCAGATCAGTCTGAGCGTAACTGAGCAACCAGTTAAGTGAATTCTGATCACTGAGCGCTCAGCTACTTAACACACCCATTAATCCACTCAGAAGGCAATTTAGCAATGTTGTTACCATCAACTGGACTGTCATAGGCTAATCAGTTGTCCTGATCTGGACTGTCATAGGCTAATCAGTTGTCCTGCTCAGGACTGTCATAGGCTAATCAGTTGTCCTGCTCTGGACTGTCATAGGCTAATCAGTTGTCCTGCTCTGGACTGTCATAGGCTAATCAGTTGTCCTGCTCTGGACTGTCATAGGCTAATCAGTTGTCCTGATCTGGACTGTCATAGGCTAATCTGTTGTCCTGATCTGGACTGTGATAGGCTAATCAGCTCTCCTGATCTGGACCCATGGGTAGTTTGCTTCAGCAAAAACACAAACAATCTTTGGTAGTGAGTTCCACTTATCCAAACCAAACTTATCCAAACATTATAATACTCAATCTAGCCTCTCTATAGCCACAAAAAAACACTAGGGATAGTTTCACCTTTCATTGCGACGTGTGTGTGTGTGTGTTGGGAGGGTTCTGGTGTGTGTGTGATGGGAGGGTTCTGGTGTGTGTGTGATGGGAGGGTTCTGGTGTGTGTGTGTTGGGATGGTTCTGGTGTGTGTGATGGGAGGGTTCTGGTGTGTGTGTGTGTGTGTGTGTGTGTGTGTGTGTTGGGAGGGTTCTGGTGTGTGTGTGTGTGATGGGAGGGTTCTGGTGTGTGTGTGTTGGGAGGGTTCTGGTGTGTGTGTGTGTTGGGAGGGTTCTGGTGTGTGTGTGTGTTGGGAGGGTTCTGGTGTGTGTGTGTGTGTGTGTTGGGAGGGTTCTGGTGTGTGTGTGTGTGTGTGTGTGTGTGTTGGGAGGGTTCTGGTGTGTGTGTGTGTGTGTTGCTAGGGTTCTGGTGTGTGTGTGTTGGGAGGGTTCTGGTGTGTGTGTGATGGGAGGGTTCTGCTGTGTGTGTGTGTGTTGGGAGGGTTCTGGTGTGTGTGTGTCATGGCAGCAGGGTCAGCCTCACCCCAGCCAGCCCAGTTGACGCAGCAGCGTCAGAGCCTGAATGAGCGCTCGGCATCATGGGAGCATGACTGGGCTGCTTCAAAAGACCGGGCTTTGGGCTACAACAACAGATGAGGGCCCTGCTTGTGTTTGGGTGATGGGGTGGCAGGACGGGCCTGTTTGGACAGCCACTGTGTCACAGTCTACTGTATATCCACATGGAATGCCCTGCGTCATCTCTCCCTGGGTCCTAGTGTCCCAGTCATTACCAGTCATCCTCTCACAGGTGCAATACACGCCCCCACCAACCCTCCCCTACATTGACATGGCAACGGGAAATAATGAAGAAAACAACTGAGAAGACAGTCAAGTGAAAGATGACATGGAGGCAGGTTTTGTTATTTGATTTGTGTGGTTTTATAAAGAAAGGAGCTTGTCACAGGAAATCCTGCCAGCTATGGTTGAACAAACTTAAGGCGTGGATGAGAGCAAACAGTTTGTTTGTGTGTGTGTGTGTTGCTGTTCCAAAATAGTTGGCAAATATTATATGAACACACACATCAACACCAGCGTACTGCACAAGTATGTTCAAGTATAGTATAGCAGAGTGCATAGGTTACATTTAGAATATGAGCAAAATATTACACCTTTACTCTTCAAGTCAAAGACAGCTCTTTCATTTTGTATAGACAGCTGGCATGGGCCTCCTCTTGGGGACCTGGGCGTCCTCTTAGGGACCTGGGCCTCCTGGGGTGGGGTAGAGGATCATTTCCTCTCTCTCTCTCTCTCTCTCTCTCTCTCACCAATGTGCCTGATGAGGTTTGCTTTCCCTACATCCCAGTGAGGAGCTGCCTGTTCTCTCTCTGGCTGTGGAATCAGACCTTTTCAGAAAGAGCCTCTTATTCTGTTCGATGGACAACCACAGCATGCTCATCGGACGCACACTTCAGAAGAGGTTTTTGAAGGACATGCAGACGACGACAACATCATCGCAAACAGGAAACCACTTCGCCTCTGTGTTCTGGTCCGCGTCCGTGGATCGACCTCCGCGCGCCGGAGCCCACGCTGTACCCACCCCCCCAGCCCGCCTGTTCGCTCTCCTTGTCGTTTTTGTCGCCCACAACCGCCGCCAACCCCCCTACCCCCACCTGAGCCAGCTGCTCTGCCATTGGCTGGTGGAGAGATTGGCAGTCTCTGCTCAGGGAAGTAAATGTCACTACATGACGGGGGGGGGGGGGGGGCGAGGCTGGCAAAATGTCAGAACCAGCAAGGTTCACCTGGCATCCTCACATGCGTGTGGCATCCCTGCAGGTGATTCTGAATGGAGGACTCTGAGAGGTTTACAATCATCACAATCAGAATTCTTTTGTTGCCATGTCATTTTTTTAACATACTGTACAGGTGCATCTCAGGAAATGTGAATATTGTGGAAAGTTCATTATTTTCCTTAATTTAACTCAAAAAGTGAAACTTTCATATATTATAGATTCATTACACATGAAATGAAATATTTCAAGGCTAATTGCCTCCATGCCACGCTCCACGTTGATGCAGTAATTTGTGCAAAAGGAGCCTCCACCAAGTATTGAGTGTATAAATGAACATACTGAACATTATGTACGATCACGAAGATTAAAAAAAAAGGCTAGACATATTTCACTTTGTGTAATTGATCTTGAATACATTCAAGTTTAAAAGTTTCTTTTTTAATTAAATTACTGAAAAAATAATGAACTTTTTCACATTGTTCCAATTTTTTGGGATGCACCTGTACTACTGTGAGAATGTGCTTTTGGTTGTGATGGTTACAGTAACATGGAACATTGGGCAGAGAGCAGGACGAGACGGGACAGTGCAAAGACAGGCAGACAGTAGATACAGTGAGTGTGCAAAGTTGAATGTGTGTGTGTACAGTGTGTGTGACGTGATGTGTGAATGCGGTGGATGTTATGCACAGTACATTTAGCAGTCGTGAAAATATTTCAGTGGAGTTGGGGGGGGGAGGAGTCAGGAGGAGTCAGGGGTGGAGGAGTCAGGGGGGGCGGAGTCAGGGTGGTGGAGTCAGGGGGGGAGGAGTCAGGGGGGGAGGAGTCTGAGGGGGACCTGGGCCTCGTTGATGAGGCTGGTGGACCTGGGCCTCGTTGATGAGGCTGGGGGCCGTGGGGAAGAGGCTGCCTCTGTGACGTGAAGTCATCCCTGCACTCTGATACTGGTCCATCAACAGCACAGTAACTCACTCAGGACTGGATCATATACTGAGAATATGAATATCTACATAATCACAGGAGGGACAGGGCAATAATGCATGTTTGTACAGTACCTGCAGTTCGTAGTGTCTCTGTTAACAGTGCCTCCATTGCCTTCTGCTCCCAAGATTTCAGGGTGTGTAGTCTTGTGCATCTGGCATCTCAATGAAGGGTCTTGAAAGGAAAGTACACATACCCCTCAGTGGAAGAGACCCCCCAACCCCACCACAATTCTCTGACCCCCCCCCCCACACACACACACACACACACCCTGTGAGCCTTTGATGAAGCCTTCTACATCCGATCCCCTCTCCCCTCTCTGCTTGTGCACAGAACCCCCTCTGGCCAGATCTTATCTGGCAGCCTCATCGGGGAACCAGACAGTGTATCTGCACCAGCAGCTGCTGCCTCCCACTACAGACAGGCAGAAGGGTCCATTAGGATGAGCCGGATTCAATTTTTAATAAAAAAAAGAGATGCAGGAAGAGATTGGGTTGTCTGCTGGTGAGTTGGATGAAGTTAAGGCTTCCTGTGTGAGAGCACAGCAGCATCATAAAAAACGAGCCGCCATTTCTCAGAGTACTTAAACGTGTGGCGGCTACACGGTATACACAGATACCCGCGCTATCTAAAGCAATACCTGAACAGCACTGCTTATGATTCACAGCGGTAATGTGAGTTTAATGGCTTTCTTGCCCGTCTCTGTAGCTAGGTAGGCTAGTTATAATTCCAGCTTAAATTATCAGTGGCGTTTGTCCTTCTCTCTCTCTTTAGTTATTTTTTAACTCTCTGGTGCACCTTCCATCGCCGTGGTAACTAGGAGCCGGCGAAGGGGTGTGGGGGTTATGGGTAGCGGAACAGTGGGCACACTATAGAGACCAGATGTGTGGTGCCAATTGCCTGTATGCCCCCTGCCCCCCCCCCCACACACACACAGAATGCACACATCTCCCCTCGCTACCAAAGCAACGGCTCACACCTCAAAGAGAAGAGGAACAAAGTGTTCTCTGAGGGTGGCTGTCCGCTGAGTGAGCGATGGAAGGGTCCTGTGTGAAGTATGTGCGTTTCGCTACGCCGCTCGCTCGTTGTTACTATGAGGCAGGGAATGCTTGACTGGGCTCTGGTCGCTCGCAGTCATTGGTCAGTCAGGTCCGTGTGCGTTGGTTGTTCCCCTATAGGGAAGCTATGATACAACCCTTTCCTCAAACAACTCGTGTTACTATTCATCTGAAACCACACAGGTTCTCAACCTTTTTTGAGCTCTGGCATATTTTGAAAAAACGTTCAAATATGCCCACTCCACCGAAGGTGACTGATTTTTGAAGATTTCAACAGAGTGTAACGAGCTGACATTCTGTCTGATATCAGGCTACCCCCCCCCCCCCCCCCCCCAACAATATAGATTATTACTGATATCAGGCTACACCACGCCACCTCCCCACAACAATATAGATTATTTAGTACTATGGCCGGCGCTATGGGCGGGCCTTAGGGGGCCTGGCCCACCCCAAAAGTGTTAGTGTCCCTCCATTGGTGGCCATAGCTTAATTAATGAATCATTCATTGTTTTTTTTAATCATATTTTTCTGTTAAATAATAAATAACAACTTAAGATTCCTTATAAATGAAACTGTTTTTTTTTTTATTGCAAGTGTGATTTCAGTTGGGAGTGGAGCTGAGCGGTGCACTCCAGGCCTGCTGACCGTCATCACAGCTTACAGGCCGAGCGTCGCCCTAACTAGCCTCGCCGTAACTAGTCTTGCCTTTACTAGCCTCGCCCTAACTAGCCTCGCCCTAACTAGTCTTGCCTTAACTAGCCTCGCCCTAACTAGCCTCGCCCAAACTAGCCTCGCCCTAACTAGCCTCGCCCTAACTAGCCTCACCCTAACTAGCCTCGCTCTAACTAGCTTAGCCCTAACTAGCCTCACCCTAACTAGCCTCACCCTAACTAGCCTCGCCCTAACTAGCCTCGCCCTAACTAGCCTCGCCCTAACTAGTCTTGCCTTAACTAGCCTCGCCCCAACTAGCCTCGCCCAAACTAGCCTCGCCGTAACTAGTCTTGCCTTTACTAGCCTCGCCCTAACTAGCCTCGCCCTAACTAGTCTTGCCTTAACTAGCCTCGCCCCAACTAGCCTCGCCCAAACTAGCCTCGCCCTAACTAGCCTCGCCCTAACTAGCCTCGCTCTAACTAGCTTAGCCCTAACTAGCCTCACCCTAACTAGCCTCGCCCTAACTAGCCTCGCCCTAACTAGCCTCGCCCTAACTAGCCTCACCCTAACTAGCCTCACCCTAACTAGTCTCGCCCTAACTAGCCTCACCCTAACTAGCCTCACCCTAACTAGCCTCGCCCTAACTAGCCTCACCCTAACTAGCCTCACCCTAACTAGTCTCGCCCTAACTAGCCTCACCCTAACTAGTCTCGCCCTAACTAGCCTCGCCCTAATTAGCCTCGCCCTAACTAGCCTCGCTCTAACTAGCTTAGCCCTAACTAGCCTCACCCTAACTAGCCTCACCCTAACTAGTCTCGCCTTAACTAGCCTCGCCCAAACTAGCCTCGCCCTAACTAGCCTCGCTCTAACTAGCCTCGCTCTAACTAGCCTCGCCCTAACTAGCCTCGCCCTAACTAGCCTCGCCCTAACTAGCCTCGCCCTAACTAGCCTCGCCCTAACTAGCCTCGCTCTAACTAGCCTCGCCCTAACTAGCCTCGCCCTAACTAGCCTCGCCCTAACTAGCCTCGCCCTAACTAGTCTCGCCCTAACTAGCCTCGCCCTAACTAGCCTCACCCTAACTAGCCTCGCCCTAACTTTAAAAACATCTACCGCAACGTGTGAAACTCCTTTTCAACACTTAGAAACGCTTTCTCGGGGCATCGACATAATATGTTGCACAGACACAAGTTCAACATGCTATCAGTCAGAGGGAGAACGAGAGAGCTGGTTTGCGTCAGTGCTGCTCAAATAGAACAGCATATCGTATCACGCAGTTTATGCCCCTCTTAAGACTGAGCCCTAGTGACGGGTCTGTTTAATTGGCCTATATAAGAAGCCATAACAATCATTTATATTGTATTCATATTTAACATTATGATCTTAACATGGGCCAGTTTCAAAGTTTTTCCCCACTCCCCACAAATTGTATGGCTTCTATGACACTTAATTTGCTCTCTGTATGAATCATGTGTGAATCATTGTTTCAAGAAAGTATGCGTTAGCTCTGCTAACATTAGAGTTGTGAATGTGTGAATAAGCCTAGCCTACTGGCTCATATTTTTTGTTAAATATGATGGGCTTACACAATATTATTTAAACATATATATACATTTAACAAAAATACCATTTAAAAGAAATTATTTTTAACACTTTCCCAAGGAGCCCCTGTAATTATGCCAGGGACCCCTGGTTGAGGAACACTGCTGTATAGAATCAGCTTGACTTCCTGGTAAAACAGATATGATCGGTATCAGACCAATGAGGAGAGGACAGGTTTTCACTGCATCCAATCACATTTAGCGCCTGCTGTTGCCATGTGCCCAGTCCCAACAGAGCTCACCTTTGTTATCTCGATCAGCTGGGCGGTGAGGAGGGGGAGGGGTCAGAGGAATTCTCACATTAGTCCCCCCCCCCCCCGTGAGAGATTACATGGGCGAGGACCGCCACCCTACAGTCTTCTAACCACCTCCACAACCCCCCTGCACGCCATCTGCACGAGAACACGCTAAGCACACCGCAACATGGGACTTGTTTGCGTGGCGCTTGACCTTCTACCAGCGCCAACACACACACACGCGTGTAAACAGCTGTTTTCGCACACGCTCGGAGCGCGGACACATCTGTCCCTGGGAGCCCCATGGCACACTTGGCCCAGTGAATTATCTTAATTGGTTCCTCTATACAAGAACCATTACGTAATCCCAGGCTTTAGACGCTAATTAAAACAAACACCGCCTCAGAAACATCTGTATGGGTGGTAGGCTCTGCGCTACACCAGGGACCTGGGAAACCACGCTATAGAAATGCTCCCAGAGTCCTTTGCAGGTGGAACAGAAACGCTGCTGTTTATTGGTTTGATAAAGACGGGCCTACATGCTTGGTCCCCCCCATTTCTCTGTCAAAGGTCATGACAATATTTAAATGTTTAATAAGTTAGAACACATAATATGAACACAGACAATCATGGGTGAATTCAGTGTTTTCTTTGTATTTTTTTTCTGTAGACCGGCAGCAAAAGACAGAGTACAGCCGATAATTACAAGGAGTCTTTAGAAAGAATGTCCCGGATCTCAAAGTGTTATCCTGTCAAGGTGGATTCACTCACACAGGAGAGATGCTGTTGAAGTGCTGTTGATGGAAAATAATAAATACATGAGAAAAATGTACAAAAACCCCATCTCGGTCTATTTATCAGCATCTGCTCCACTGTACCGGTGAATTAGAACTCTGCGAGACATTGAGTAGCTGGTTTGGGACTTGAAATATATGGGACTCCATTTTATATACAAACAAGGTGCCATTGGTATGAGTTAGAACAGCTTTCCCCACAGGTTGACAAGGACATACAGCTGTGCCACGTCCTTATAACATTCTGGCCATTCGGCCAATCACCGTTATTATGATATCTGCCCCAGTTACAACCCAGCTCCACCACCAGGCCTGGTGATTATACAGTGGTAATACACACGACATAGCAACGGTCATAGATAGTAAGAACAATATTTACAAGCTTTCAACACAGCTAACCGGCTAAACGCAATCCAGTCCGGTCGTGACTTTAGCGATGATAAACTGAATCAGCTATCTAATACCGCTGCCGTCTCAAGCATGACACAGGCTTCGTTATGGCTGCTAGCTCTCGCTCTCCCTCCCTCCTTCTCTCTCCCTCCCTCCCTCCCTCTGCTAGCTCTCTCTCTCCCTCCCTCCCTCTCTCCCTCCATCCTTCTCTCTCTCCCTCCCTCTACTAGCTCTCTCCCTCCCTCTGATAGCTCTCCCTCCCTCCCTCCCTCCCTCCCTCCCTCCCTCCCTCCCTCCCTCCCTCCCTCCTTCTCTCCCTCCCTCTGCTAGTTCTCTCCCTCCCCCTGCTAGCTCTCTCTCTCTCTCTCCCTCCCCCTGCTAGCTCTCTCTCTCTCTCTCTCCCTCCCTTCACTCCCTCCCTCTCTCTCCGTGCCGGGGTCAGGCCAGGGCCATGCGCTGCGGCCGCTCCAGGTTGGCCCGGAACATGTCCAGGAAGCGTGAGGCCATCTCGTCGTCCACCAGCCGCCCGTCGCTGGACAGGGTGACGGTCATCAGCTGCTGGGTGCGCAGGGCGGGCGTGGCTCCGCCCCCTTCCCCCTCCGCCGGCCGGAGCTCCGCCCGGGAGCACCCCACGGCCAGGATGCACGCCTGGGGGGGGTTGATGACGGCGCTGAAGCCGCTGACGCCGAACATCCCCAGGTTAGAGATACTGTGACGGGGGAGAGACAAGGATGGAGGGATGAGGAGAGATAAGCGGGGGAGGGAGGGAGGAGGGACGTGGGAGAGAGTAGTCAGGCTCGGCAAGACGAGACGTGCAGACAATTAACCACGGAGAGAGGGAGGGCCGGCTGGCTGCGTTATGCGTCCACTAGTTCCTGGCGCGCGGAGTGTGACCGGCAGAGAGAGAGAGAGAGAGACAGAGAGAGAGAGAGAGAGAGAGAGAGAGAGAGAGAGGGGGGAGAGCGAGAGAGAGAGGGAGGGAGAGGGAGGGATGGGTGGAAGCAGAGAGGGAGGGATAGGAGGGAGGGAGGGATGGACGGAGAGAGGGATGGAAGAAGAGAGGGATAGAGGGATGAAAGGAGAGAGGGAGGGACAGAAGGAGGGAGTATGGATACATCCTCCAAGAGAAGACAGAAGGAGCTTCATCTCTAGAGGGATACATTGTTCTTCCACGACACAGTAGCCCCGTTTGTGTGTGAGAATGACCTCATTATCTCTAATGAGTTAAAAAGGCCTCCCTTCCCCTCGGCTGGTTCATGGCTCAGGGGGTAACTGATGGCCCTTGTCACATTCAGTTCACGCCTGTGTGCGGAGTAGATTTATGCATAATATATGTTCCGTCCGTGACGAGGGGTTATAACTCCTTTAATGGCCGACATTTATGGCTGCTTATCAGGAGAGCGCCGCTCCACGCAAGATGTCACCCGGCTTGGACGCCAGACGGAACAGCGTGATGACAGAGGCGAAAGAGATATGTCACAGTCACTGAATTAATACACGAGTGGCCTTAGAACCGATGGCTCTGGAGCCTAGAGGCCCACAGGGCAGGAGCCTCTCTCCTGATTCCTTAGCATGAGGCAGCTTGATGTACAAGTACACCCCCTGGACATGACGCTTGCGACCCCCCCACCCTACCCCCCCCCACCCTACCCCCCCACACACACACACGCATTACTGCATTGATTTCCAGCCCCTTGTATTCAATAAAGTATATTACACAAGGAAAATATACAGAACAAAACGGAATAGATATAGTTTTAGAATTCAATCATCAAGACATTGTCATGTTTTAAACTGATTTAAAACGTCCTTAATTTCCTACGCCATCAGTCACCTCCTAGGAAACGGGGGATGGAGTTGAGTATTTTCAGATGTATTTTGGAATAATGTAAAAGTATTGCATCAATGCATCGCAACATGTATCATATTGCAATGCACTGTGACACAATCACATCGTGACCCCGTATCGAGATACGTATCGTCCTTGGTGATACCAAACTCTATACTCAATGGCTGGACGTACAGTGAGCTACTTGACATGCGGAATACCCCTGCCTATATAACTCACAGCTTCCTCTGACTGCAGTGTGTGAGGTGATAATCTGTGTGAGGTGATCATCTATGTGAGGTGATAATCTGTGTGAGGTGATAATCTGTGTGAGGTGTTAATCTGTGTGAGGTGATAATCTGTGTGAGGTGATAATCTGTGTGAGGTGATACTCTGTGTGGTGATCATCTGTGTGAGGTGATAATCTGTGTGAGGTGATAATCTATGTGAGGTGATCATCTGTGTGAGGTGTTAATCTGTGTGAGGTGTTAATCTGTGTGAGGTGATCATCTGTGTGAGGTGATAATCTGTGTGAGGTGATAATCTGTGTGAGGTGATAATCTGTGTGAGGTGATAATCTGTGTGAGGTGATCATCTATGTGAGGTGATAATCTGTGTGAGGTGATAATCTGTGTGAGGTGATAATCTGTGTGAGGTGATAATCTGTGTGAGGTGATACTCTGTGTGGTGATCATCTGTGTGAGGTGATAATCTATGTGAGGTGATACTCTATGTGAGGTGGTAATCTGTGTGAGGTGATAATCTATGTGAGGTGATAATCTATGTGAGGTGATAATCTGTGTGAGGTGATAATCTGTGTGAGGTGATAATCTGTGAGGTGATAATCTGTGTGAGGTGATGAGGTGACGCGTGTGTGAGGGTTAGCGTTACCTGAAGGACCCTCCCTGGTACTCCTCAGGAAGCAGCTTCCCATCACGAGCCTTCTGTGCCAGAGCCTGAGGAAGAGCAGGAGGAAGAGGAGAGAGGAGGAAGACGAGGAGGAGGGGGAAGAGAAGAGCATATTAAAGTAAAGGCAGCATATTACACTATTGTCTCCAGGGGTGTGATGTCTTATTGGCGGTTGAGAGAGCTGATTGCCTGTCACTCCCGGTATTGACTAGAACTGGCTTTGTTGTTTAAATGGGGGAGTGGACATGACCGAGTGAACAGATAGGAGAGTCGTTCTCTGGTGTAATGGGGCCTCAGAAACCAACACAAACAACACTTAGATAGACATGCTGCCAGAGCATGAATGTGTGTAATGAGAATAAGGACGTCCGTGTGTGTGTGTGAGAGTGAGTGTGTGTGTGTGTGTGTGAGGGTGGGGGGGGGGGGGGGGGGGGGGGGGGGGGGGGGGGGGGGGGGGGGGGGGGGGGGGGGGGGGGGGGGGGGGGGGGGGGGGCGGTTTCCAGGCCTTTCTGTGTGGAGTTTGCATGTTCTCCCTGTGTTCGCAAGTGTTTTTCACATTAAAAGAGTAGTAAAGGGAAATGCATGTTTACCCCCTGTTTTAAGGTTACTTATGATCATATACAATGGTTCAGATCAAAACGTTGACAAAACTAGCACTTTTGAGAAAGTATGATAATTGCTCTACCACCGTTTTGGTCATACAATGGATGTGGGTGGGCACCGTGAAAAATCATTCAAAAAACATGTTAAACTCTCAATTTGAAAGACAAGAAACTCATCGAGGTGTTAGTTGGCGTTCTATATAACTATTTAGTCGCAGCAAATACGTGTGTAAACTTCCGCAAACTAGGTACCTAAAAATATTTACCATAGAACTATTTAGTCACAGCACATACGTGTGTAAACTTCCACAAACTAGGTAGCCTAGCAACATAAACAATAACAATAGCTACCGTAAGTAGTTCCGCTTCCTGAATCCCCTCTGCGGATTGATCTACACATCTACAATGGTCGCTTCAATACAAGTCAATGGATTTCATAAAATGATCAATAAAACCCTACAGGATTCATAATTTGCGGCGAATTTGATGTCAGAACACCAACGGACACCAATTACCCCCTCGGTGAGCTTCTTGTGTTTGAAATCGAGAGTTTAACATGTTTTTAAATGATTTTTCAAGATGCCCACCCACATCCATTGTATGACCTAAACGGTGGTAGAGCAATTATCAGACTTTCTCAAAAGTGCTAGTTTTTTCAACGTTTTGATCTGAACCATTGTATATGATCATAAGTAGCCTTAAAACAGGGCTAAACATGCATTTTCCCTTTACTACTCCTTTAAGGACCCAATACAAAAGACATCCAGAAGTACCGATTGTCTGAGATGTCTGCTCCCAGCTGTCCTTGGGGGAAGGACGTCGGGGTGAGTGAAGAGCAGACACAAAATGGCTCCAGCCGTTTTGTGTGTGTGTGTGTTTTGCCGCCTACACCGTGTGATGTGCGTGACAAATGAAGATGTTTGTTTGTTGTTGTTATTGAAATATTCCCCAGGGCCCAGGCTGGCGCGCTGGCAGGCGGGAGCTCACGGCCTCGTCCAGACCACATGTTGTATCCAATCAGGGCCTGGTCAGGGGTTCCAGCCCGGGCGCAGCCCAGACCAGCGGTACCGCCGCCTCGTACCGCCGGGCGGAAGGACGCATGCTGGGGGAACGGGGGCGGGGCGTGTCCACCAAGGTGTGGAAAACACATCGTTAAATACCGCTTTGAATACGAAGTGTGAAGAGATTATCCACTCGTGTACTAATGTACGAGTCTGCATGCTTGATCAAGGACTGTGTGTGTGTGACTGTTTGAGCTTTGGATACACTCCTTGTGTGATTAAGATCGAGTGAAATTGTGTAATGGTGCCTCAGAAACCAATACAAACACCTTACAGATGGATATGCAGGGTATGGATGTGTATAATGAGAATAAGGGCAAGTGTCCTTGTGAAATCGTAGTTAAGTACTGTGTTGCTTGTGTGTGTGTGTGTGTGTGTGTGTGTGTTACTGTTTGAGCTTTAGATACACTTCTTGTGTGATTGTGAGAGAGTGAAATCGAAGTTAACTGCTGTGCTGCTTGTGTGTGCGTGTGTGTGTATGTGTGTGTGTGTGTGTGCGCGCGTGTGTGTGTGTGTGTGCTGGGTACCCAGCTGCCGGCAGCCTCCAGGGAGCAGGGACTGACCGCTGGTGCTGGGCCCTCCACCTGGGGCCCCGGGGCATCTGAGGCCCCTGAACCAGCCTCACACAACGAGCATTCACCGATCTACCACAGTGGTCCTGGACTCTCAGGTCTAGCTGCTGGGACCAGCTGATCTCGACCGGTCGCTCTGTTACACAGGCAACATGGAGAGCGCGTTTGACTGACCAGTAGTCTTCTCATCACATATACATCTAACGCTAGTCTCAAAGAGTGTCCTACTCAAATCAAAACAAGGAGTTACAACACATGATGCATAACAGAGGCGATTTCATGGATCGATGCAAGTTGAAACTGGTTTGATCTGTAAATTAGTCCATTGCAGGAAGACCTTCTGTATTTCGCAAGAGTGCGTGCTCTGACCAGACACAGCAGATAGCTGCTGAGTCAAGCCTTGATTAAAAAAACACGCCCACTCTTGGTTGTGACAATAAGAACCCCTCAGTGTGTGCTTAATGGCTGACTCACCCCACCTGAGAGGAATCGTCTAGTCTTTGCTTTCAGAAGTCTTAGGCCTGATTCATAGTCCACGTAAACAACGCAAGCTACGTTGTGAACGCGAGCTCCAACATGACTCGAGAGCTTGCGTTCTGTGTTTTGTTTTGTGGAAACGCAAGCAATTGCACTATTGCGTGCGTCAAGTGACACATTTCGGCATGACACACGCAAGGACGCAACGAGATCTCGCGTTGCTTGCGCTTATGTAGTTTGCGTCGACTATGAATCCGGCCTTAGACCAAAGACACGCCATCTCCGGACTGCGGTGACGACGCTAGACAACATATCGAGAGCTTCATAATAACTCACGCCAGCACGCAGAGACAGAGGTAGTATTTTTGGGACGGCGTGAAACCAAACGACTGCAACGGATACACACCAGCTTACTGACGTGGTGGCCTCGCCAGAGGCACAGCCACAAAATGGCCTGAGCCCTGGAACTACAGCTACCATAACCCCTCCAGAGATGAGCCATCACACCTGGCTTGATTGGGCCTGATTGGGCACACCTGGGCCTAGTCAGCAATCAGCCAGGGAAGGACTGTTGGAAGTGAAAAACCCAGAAGCCAGAAGAGCTTGGAGAGAGAGATGGAGGGGGGGGTTGCTACATGCCTCCCGGACCGAGCATTTGATTTAGATTTATGTGAACCTTTTGGGTTGTAAAGTTTGAGTTAAGTTAAATAAAAGAGCCGACCCAGGGCCTTGTTGCAAGTTGTCTCTGGGTCTCTGTGCGCCGCTGCTGGGCTAAAGGTCTTAAAGGAGTAGTAAAGGGAAAATGCATGTTTAGCCCTAGTTACTTGTGATCATATACAATGGTTCAGATCAAAACGTTGACAAAACTAGCACTTTTGAGAAAGTCTGATAATTGCTCTACCACCGTTTTGGTCATACAATGGATGTGGGTGGGCACTGTGAAAAATCATTCAAAAACATGTTAAACTCTCAATTTCAAAGACAAGAAACTCACCGAGGTGTTAGTTGGCGTTCTGACATGTAATTCGCCATTAAGTAATATTCTAGTTCATCTGGAAAAGCTTTTAAAAATATTTCGCATAGAACTATTTAGTCACAGCACATACGTGTGTAAACCTCCGCAAACTAGGTAGCCTAGCAACATACAATAACAATAGCTACTGTAAGTAGTTCCGCTTCCTGAATCCCCTCTGCAGATTGATCTACACATCTACAACGGTCGCGTCAATACAAGTCAATGGATTTCATAAAATGATCAATAAAACCCTTCAGGATCTTCATTCATACTTGGACACCAATTACCCCCTCGGTGAGCTTCTTGTCTTTGAAATCGAGAGTTAAACATGTTTTTGAAAGATTTTTCAGGATGCCCACCCACATCCATTGTATGACCAAAACGGTGGAAGAGCAATTATCAGACTTTCTCAAAAGTGCTAGCTTTGTCAACGTTTTGATCTGAACCATTGTATATGATCATAAGTAACATTAAAACAGGGCTAAACATGCATTTTCCCTTTACTACTCCTTTAACTGGACTCTCCTTCCCCTGGGGCGGC
>NC_140249.1:14754507-14759507 GCF_949987555.1 Borostomias antarcticus | reverse complement strand
AGGTGTGGAGGAGGAGGAGGAGTGAGGCGTGGAGGAGGAGCGAGGAGGGAGGAGCGAGGCGTGGAGGAGGAGGGGGAGCGCCCGCTGGCAGAACACCGGGGTTGACAGACAATTCTGTCTGCTCCCGTTACGTCAAAAACAGGAATCCCGCCTCCCCCCGCCCTCCTCTCTCTCTCACTTCCCTCCCCCCTCTCTAAGCCCCGCCCCCTTCTCTCCCCCTCTCTCTCAGCTCCACCCCCTTCTCGCCCCTCTCTCTCAGCTCCGTCCCCTTCTCTCCCCCTCTCTCTCAGCTCCGCCCCCTTCTCTCCCCCTCTCTCTCAGCTCCGCCCCCTTCTCTCCCCCCTCTCTCAGCTCCGCCCCCTTCTCTCCCCCTCTCTCAGCTCCGCCCCCTTCTCTCCCCCTCTCTCAGCTCCGCCCCCTTCCCTCCCCCCTCTCTCAGCTCCGCCCCCTTCTCTCCCCCCTCTCTCCGCCCACACACTGCAGCTCCGCCCCCCGTCGTAGTCATGCGGTACCTGCTCCCCCCCCCCCCCCTCTCTCACTCTCTCAGAGCCGCCATCAATGTGACACACATCGGAAAACGACACGCATGATTATCTTGGGTGAGTGGACGCATGTGGGAGGAACAAGTCCCTCGGCTAATGGGATGTTTCGGCAGAATCCAACCCGCATGATCCTTCCCCCTCCCCCCCTTAACGCGGATCAGCGCTCGTTAGCGTGGGTCCTTGAAGGGTGCCACAAGTGGTCCGTGGCGGGTGCGCATGTGACTGTTTCCACCACAAACTGGCCCCTGCAGGGCTGCTGACATGTTGGGTCTGGGTGCTGCGTCGATGATTGAGCCCTGTACGGAAACCGTACGGTTGGTGAGTGCACGCATGTGTTTGAGTGTGTGTGTTTGTGTGTGTGTGTGTGTTTGAGTGTGTATGCGTGTGTGTGTTTGAGAGTGTGTGTGTGTTTGAGTGTGTGTGTGTGTTTGAGTGTGTGTGTGTGTTTGAGAGTGTGTGTGTGTTTGAGTGTGTGTGTGTGTTTGAGTGTGTGTTTGAGTGTGTGTGTGTGTGTGTGTTTGAGTGTGAGTGTGTGTGTGTGTTTGAGTGTGCTGTGTTTGTGTGTGTGTGAGTGTGTGTGTGTGTTTGAGTGTGTTGTGTTTGTGTGTCTGTGTGTGTGTGTGTGAATAATCTGAGTGGACGAGCTTGTGTGTTTGTGTGTGTGTTTGAGTGTGTATGTGTGTGTGTGCGTGTGTGTGTTTGAGTGTGAGTTTGTGTGTGTGTTTGAGCGTGAGTGTGTGTGTGTGTGTGTTTGAGTGTGAGTGTGTGTTTGTGTGTGTGTTTGAGTGTGTGTGTTTGAGTGTGTGTGTGTGTGTGTGTGTGTGTGTGTGTGTGTGTGTGTGTGTGTGAATAATGGGCATGTAGGAGCGTGCGGAGCCGTGCTGTGTGGGGGTCGTACCCTTGGCCAGCTGCTTGCGGAGCTGGATGACGGCGCCCAGGTCACAGTCCACGGAGGCGTAGGCGTGGGGGATGGTGGTCTTGGACTGGGTCAGCCGCTGGGCGATCACACGCCGGACGCTCGAGGAAGGGATCTCTGAGAACGTGCCCTGGGGGGGGAGAGGGAGGAGAGGGAGGAGGGGGAGGGGAGAGCAGGGGAGGAGAAGGGAGAGGAGAGGGGGAGGAAAGGAGAGGAGGGGATACGGAGAGGAGAGGAAAGGAGAAGAGGAGGGTAGGAGAGTAGGAAGGAGGAGGTGAAAGTGAAGGAGGTACGTTAGAGGAAACGGAGGAGGGTCATTCAGTGGGTCACAGTCCCGGTCAGTGTTTGACGCATTTTACATATTTATGAGCCAGTGTCCATCGATACGTCCATTACCGGGATATTGGTTTTCATCTGGAGTCACCCAATATGCCCTTTAAAATTAGCACAGCTTTGGACTCAACAAAATCAATCCAAATCAATCAATCGCTTGTAATTAGCTAGTCAATAGTGTCCCGAAGGGCATTTTGCAATCAAGTGTAGTCTCCAACCGAACCTAATCTGAAGCTAATTGCTAAAGCACTTCAGAATGCAACAGGTGTGCTTTTTGTCCACTGACAGACTCTTAGGCAATCGTTTTTCCCATGCTCGCCAATCAAGGCGGGGCATGGCTGCTCGCTGAGAGCGCCGTGGTGAGTCAGCAGAGCCCCGTGGAGCCGGCTTCGTTGGCCTGGCCGTCTGCCCGTCTCACTGCCGGGAGGTGTGGCCTCGGGAGACAGGGCGAGTCCAGACGGCACTCGCCTCCGTCCGTCTCTTCACGAAACCCCGGCGCTGAGGTTGGAAGGGTCAACACCCGGCCCGCCCCCGAAACCCCGCCCCCGAAACCTCGGCCCTGACGCCGGCTCCTCTGACGGTGACGGAGGGGACCGCGGGGAGTCTACCCGACGTGTCGAGACGCCCGCTTCTCCTGAAAGACGTGTGTGTGTGTGTGTGTTTGTGCGCACTGTGATAGGGGTGGTGTGTGTGTTCTCACCGCTGCCCCAGGCTTTCCCGGAATGGAGAGTGGGGGGTAGAGGGGCCTGCTGCCGGGGGGCGGGGGCGGGGCCAGAGACCTGGGGGCCGCCGGAGCTGGGGCGGGTGGGGCCGGAGCGGGCGTGGCCGCCTCGGGCGCCGGCGACTTCTTCAGGAGATTCAGGACATCCCTGAAAGAACACGATGACATAGTTAGGCACTGGGGGGGGGGGGGGGGGGCACGAGATTTCAGTTAGTTCCAAAACAGGAGGGCGTTTGACAAAGGAGGAGGATAACGACCCGTCGGTCGGTGACTCATTTTCAGACCATGACAAACGCGACACCTTAATACGTGAATTAATGACACACGTCTAGATACTCGGAACCCTACCGCCCACATGAATATAAACTATGAGCACTTCGGTCTGGATCTTCTACGAGACCAGACCAGCGCGGGCGCTGAGTCAGCGAGGGAGGAAAGCCCTGATTGGGTCTTTGAAGTGGAGTGAATAGTCTTCGCGCTGCCGGGCCGCGCCCCTGCAGTACCTGCCTCTGTCTCCGCACGCACGCACGTCCGCAAATAAAAACCCGCCTCGCGCTTTTCTGCGAACGCCCGGGCGACCGTTATCCCAGCCCTGGACAGGCGCGCCAGTGTTGAGGCCGTGTGTTGGGCCTGTGTTATGGTAAGCCTGGAGGAAAGCACACATGATGTTCCCTGTATCCCAGAGTAAACAGCAGCCCCTGGGCTGTGGACTGTGACTGGACCTATTGATGCGAGTCCGGCTCGGACGGCGGAAAAACACGACTCCCGAAATGTGCCTGAAACGCCGCCGTCCGCCCGCCGGCCAACATATTCAAAAATAAACATTCCTGAACCCGGCGCCCGGAACACGGGGAAGGAAAACACGACCGACGGCAAAGAAACGAGCTTTCGGGCCTGAGACACCAACTCCGGCTGATCCAACGCTCCCCAGCGCGCACGTGTCTGCAGCCAGGCGGATATGAGCCTGTCGGGAGAGGACGTGGCGCCATTTCAACGGACGCGCTCCCATCACAGAAAGGCTGGATGGTTCTGATATTTAGTCTGTTGAGGACAGGGTCACGGTGGGGTCACGGTCACTCTTCTGGGTGGGGGGCGGCCTGGCTGTGCCACGACCCCCGGAGGTAGAGAGAGGTCACTCTTGGGGTTTCCTTCCCAGGCGGACGGCACAGAATCGGCGTGAACTTCTCTGCCGCAGCCAGTCACAAGCAAACAGACAAATAAACGGCACACCTTTAGTTTTTATAGTTTCGTTTATTTAACAGAAAAATTAAGACCGCCGATCGATTACGTCATAGCTGAAGTGCACCTCCCCCCCCCCCGGGAGCCCGGGTTCAGGTGTGGGACGCGCTCCCTCCCACGCCGGGGAAAGGGAGCGAGCGCGTCGGGTGAGTAGGCGTGCGGCGAGCTAGGACAGGCATAAATAACGGGAAGCAATTAAAAAAACAAACAAGAATCTGAGCTATGAAATGACGGTGGGGGGGGGGGCTGACGGTCGGGCAGGTATCAGGTGTTCCTTGGCTCTCTGGCTCCAGCGCCAATCTGCCCCCGACCTCACAACACAGTAGGATACTGAGGGCCCCTCTCTCCTCCTGCCTTCCCAGTCAATAAAGCCTCGCTCTCTCTCTACCAGTCCCTCACTTCCCCCATCTCTCTCTCTCTCTCTCTCTCTCTCTACCAGTCCCTCACTTCCCCCATCTCTCTCTCTCTCTACCAGTCCCTCACTTCCCCCATCTCTCTCTCTCTCTCTCTACCAGTCCCTCACTTCCCCCATCTCTCTTTCTCTCTCTCTCTCTCTCTCTACCAGTCCCTCACTACCCCCATCTCTCTCTCTCTCTCTCTCTCTCTCTCTCTACCAGTCCCTCACTTCCCCCATCTCTCTCTCTCTCTCTCTCTACCAGTCCCTCACTACCCCCATCTCTCTCTCTCTCTCTCTCTCTACCAGTCCCTCACTACCCCCATCTCTCTCTCTCTCTCTCTCTCTCTCTACCAGTCCCTCACTTCCAAATCTCTCTCTCTCTCTCTCTCTCTCTCTCTACCAGTCCCTCACTTCCCCATCTCTCTCTCTCTCTCTCTCTCTCTCTCTACCAGTCCCTCACTTCCCCCATCTCTCTCTCTCTCTCTCTACCAGTCCCTCACTTCCCCCATCTCTCTTTCTCTCTCTCTCTCTCTCTCTACCAGTCCCTCACTACCCCCATCTCTCTCTCTCTCTCTCTCTCTCTCTCTACCAGTCCTCACTTCCCCCATCTCTCTCTCTCTCTCTCTCTCTCTACCAGTCCCTCACTACCCCCATCTCTCTCTCTCTCTCTCTCTCTACCAGTCCCTCACTACCCCCCATCTCTCTCTCTCTCTCTCTCTCTCTCTACCAGTCCCTCACTTCCAAATCTCTCTCTCTCTCTCTCTCTACCAGTCCCTCACTTCCCCATCTCTCTCTCTCTCTCTCTCTCTCTACCAGTCCCTCACTTCCCCCATCTCTCTCTCTCTCTCTCTC
>NC_140249.1:14739507-14749507 GCF_949987555.1 Borostomias antarcticus | reverse complement strand
CCGTGTGTGTCCAGGATGTGCCTCGCCGCCGGGCTCAGACGCAGCCTGTGAGAGAGAGAGAGAGAGAGAGAGAGAGAGAGAGAGAGAGAGAAAGAGAGAGAGGAAGAGAGTGAGAGAGAGAGAGAGAAAGAGAGAGGAAGAGAGTTAGAGAGAGAGAGAGAGAGACAGAGACAGAGAGAAAAAGATAGAGGGAGGAAGAGAGAGAGAGAAAGACAGTGAGAGAGACAGAGAGAGAGAGAGTGAGAGGAGGACAAGGCCAAATCACGGTTCAGACAGAAGGACCAGCATGCAGCAGGAGCAGGACCACAAAAGCACAACTGTGACGCGAACTGCAAATAAACGTCTGACCCGACGCGTCTGCCCTCGCGCAACAACCCCCGCTCAGCTCTGAGGCCATGCCGCGGCACGCCTCCCGTTTCTCCCAGTCTACACTGGCTGGGTGATTTCTCCCGTCTACACTGGCTGGGTGATTTCTCCCAGTCTACACTGGCTAAGTGATTTCTCCCAGTCTACACTGACTGGGTGATGACGGCGCCGTTGGTCAAAGGAAGTGGACGACTGTCGAAGCGGATTGCCTTTTTTTTTTTTTTTTTTACATTTTTTAAAGACCCAATCCGCCGTCCGGCTCCGGGCTGATAATCAGCCGACAGACGCGCCGCTGTTCGCCCGCGAGCCTCGTGACCTTCCGCCCCCGCGTGGCTTGAGGCGGGGGAAACGTCGGAACATGCGTGGACACACACACAAACACACACACACACACACACACTCACTCAGCATGTTGTGTGTGTTGGCAAATCAAACAGGCCCTGCTTGTGGGTTTGTTTTGGACATGTCCCCCCCGGCCTTCCGGACGACTGTTTATTGTGTCAATACGAGCTCCGCAGCCTCTTCCCTGTCGGGACCTGTGAGCGGTGTGGGGCTGTCTTACTCAGCCTCTTCCCTGTTAGGACCTGTGGACGGTGTGGGGCTGTCTTACTCAGCCTCTTCCCTGTTAGGACCTGTTGGCGGTGTGGGGCTGTCTTACTCAGCCTCTTCCCTGTTAGGACCTGTGGACGGTGTGGGGCTGTCTTACTCAGCCTCTTCCCTGTTAGGACCTGTGGGCGGTGTGGGGCTGTCTTACTCAGCCTCTTCCCTGTTAGGACCTGTTGGCGGTGTGGGGCTGTCTTACTCAGCCTCTTCCCTGTTAGGACCTGTTGGCGGTGTGGGGCTGTCTTACTCAGCCTCTTCCCTGTTAGGACCTGTTGGCGGTGTGGGGCTGTCTTACTCAGCATCGCTACTCTGCTGGGCGGGCGGGCTGGTAAAGGTTCCATTCAGGATTTCGACCACACCACAGCACCGAAACTGCTCTTGTTAAGGTCTTCAATGACATCCATTTAAACACAGACAATGGCAGAATTTCAGCGCTGCATTCGACACAGTTGACCACAACATATTATTAGGCCGACTGGAAAACTGGCTGGGAATTTCTGGCACAGTGCTAGACTAGTTTGAATCCTACTTGAATGACAGGGACTACTTTGTGTCTATAAGCAATTATAAATCTGAGAGGACAAAAATGACCTGTGGAGTTCCCCAAGGCTCCATTCTGGGGCCTCTTCTGTTCCCAACATTTACATGCTCTCACTATCTCAACTTATGAAAAACAACATATATTACTATAGCTACGCAGATGACACACAAATGTATATCACCATAACACCAGGGGACTATAATTCCATACAAGCGCTGAGTAAGTGCATTGAACAAATCAACGATTGGATGTGCCAGAACTTTCTTCAACTAAGCAAAAATAAAACTTAGGTAATTGTCTTTGGAGCCAAAGAAGAACCATTAAAAGTCAGCGCTAAGCTCCAATCAGTAATGCTAAAAACCACAAACGAAGCCAGAAATATTGGTGTAGTCATAGACTCTGACCTGAATTTCAACAGTCACATTAAGACAATTACAAAGTCAGCCTACTATCACATGAAGAATATATCAAGGATTAAAAGTGGATCACATCACTCCAGTTCTGAGGTCCTTACACTGGCTTCCTGTCTGTCAAAGAATTGACTTTAAAATCCTGCTGTTGGTTTATAAAGCACTGAATGGTTTAGGGCCAAAATATATTTCTGATCTGCTGCTACGTTATGAACCATCCAGACCTCTGAGGTCATCTGGCACAGGCCTGCTTTCTGTCCCCAGAGTTAAAACAAAACATGGAGAAGCAGTGTTCAGTTTTTATGCTCCACATTAGAGGTCTTCTCGGGTCCAAAAAGACGGACCCGAACCCGAATGGATCCGATAAATTCGTTCCGAGATCCGACTGGATCCGATCATTTGAAAAAAATATATATACCGACCCGAATTTGTCCCGAGACATTACAGACCCGATCCGATAAATGTCCGAGAGCAGGAGTAGGACAGAGACCCGAGTTCGGGTCGGGGGATCCGACAGACTATTTAAAGTTGCTACTAAAATGCCACACTGCTAAAAACGTTTATCAGGTCGTAGTCTCCCTACAACATATGGTAGCCTCATACAATCAATCAAATAATCGATCAAAACAGAAAGACCTAACGTGAAGAACTAGTCTAGGCTATATGAAATCAATCGCTATTTATAACAGCGCCTACTTTCTTCTCCTCTTTGTTGACAATATGCATGAAGTTGGCCCAGACAGAAGAGGTGCCGGTGGGTTTGACCTCTTTATATTCATTATTCTGTAACTTTAGTTTAACATCAGACAAGCTGCTAACGGTGTCCATCTTTCTTTGTTTGCTATTTTCCCCGCTCTGTCTCAACTCGCAATCACGCATGCGTTTCTCTCGTGAGATTCAGCGCTGCGCGCCAAAAGAAAATAATGATTAAAAAAAAGAAACGATTCAGCGCTGCGCTGATCACGGATCTTCTCAGATCCACTCGGGTATTACACATAATGATAAACAGACCCGGGACCGACGGTAATAGAATGGGATCCGACCCGGACCCGACTGACCATAATAAAACGAGGAAACGTGGACCCGAACCCGTACGGGTCTCGGGTCCCTCGGGTATACCCGACCCGTGAAGACCTCTACTCCACATATCTGGAACAAACTTCCGTCTGCTGCAACTCAGTTCTTTTAAATCAAGACTGAACTTTTCTTTTTGCCGCTGTGTTTTATTAAATCAAATAATTATTCACTCATACACTGCACTAACTTGTATTCCTGAATTTTATTTTTCCAGCATTTTGTTTTAAATGTTCTTTTTTCGCATTTCATTTTATATGACCTTTTATGTGTTTCTTCCACTCTGTCTTGATGCTTTTAATGTCTCATGTAAAGCACTTTGAATTGCCTTGTTGCTGGAATGTGTTATACAAATAACGCCTTGCCTAAAGAAAGGTGCGCCGATAATCAGAATGGCTTCCGACGTGCCACGGATGAGACTCAGCTAGCGTGACTGACTGAGGGAGGAGGGAACGGAGGAGGAGGAGGAGAGAGAGGGAAGGAGGAGGAGAGAGAGAGGGAAGGAGGAGGAGATAGAGGGAAGGAGGAGAGAGAGGGAAGGAGGAGAGAGAGAGGGAAGGAGGAGGAGAGAGAGGGAAGGAGGAGGAGGAGGAGAGAGAGGGAAGGAGGAGGAGAGAGAGAGGGAAGGAGGAGGAGGAGGAGAGGGAAGGAGGAGGAGAGAGGGAAGGAGGAGGAGGAAAGAGAGGGAAGGAGGAGGAGGAGAGAGGGAAGGAGGAGGAGAGAGAGGGAAGGAGGAGGAGGAGAGAGGGAAGGAGGAGGAGAGAGAGGGAAGGAGGAGGAGAGAGAGGGAAGGAGGAGGAGAGAGAGAGGGAAGGAGGAGGAGGAGGAGAGAGAGGGAAGGAGGAGGAGGAGAGAGAGGGAAGGAGGAGGAGAGAGAGAGGGAAGGAGGAGGAGGAAAGAGAGGGAAGGAGGAGGAGGAGAGAGGGAAGGAGGAGGAGAGAGAGGGAAGGAGGAGGAGGAGAGAGGGAAGGAGGAGGAGAGAGAGGGAAGGAGGAGGAGGAGAGAGAGGGAAGGAGGAGGAGAGAGAGAGGCGAGACTCACGGTCCTGAGGGGTCCGCTGCTCTGGGTGCGGGCGGAGGCGGTTGGGCGGCGGCGGTGGCGGCGGCAGGAGGGGGAGGAGCCAGGCCGGGAGGAGCCGGGCCGGGCGCGGCCGCCGCCGGGGGAGGGACCTCCACCTGCCTCCAGTCCTCTCCCTCTTCCACCATGAGGGCGATGAGAGTGCCCAGGGGCACGCCCCGGCTGCCCTCCTCCATCTGCAGACAGACACACGCAGGAGAGAGACTTGAGCTGGAGGCGCATTTTTTGCGAGATGTAAAGAGACTAATCGGTATCTCTCACAAACGAAAGCTTTCCAAATAAGACGCATGCGAAATCTGTCATATCGGGATTTTTCACGCAAGATTTCATAATGGAAGCCTTGAGAACGTATCTGTGCGTTCAATGTCAGACAGATGAGCGCCTATCTAGCCTAAACGCACTCCCATGAATACTGCTCCGGCTATCTCAATGGCCTTCATTCACATTATTCAGAGTAGCATTTACAGGACAATATGACAGATTATAAGCCGTCCAATGTAGACGATGAATGGATGGTGAGGGGGTGAGGCTCGGGGTGGTGACAGGATCGCCCCTCGGCCCCGAGAGGGGGGGAGGGGAGAACCACACCTAACCTGCACCAAGAACAATGAATGGATTTCAATTCGATATGAACCGAATGTTCGAACGGCCAGATTAACGCGTCGCTATAAAGGCGTTCGGCTATTTCAACAGCGTTCATTCACATCAACAAATATTTGAAGTAGCCTAGCATTTACAGGACAATATGACCAATTATAAGCTGTCCAACTTGCCGAGCGCGTTCAATGTGCAGACGACCGCGCGCGCGGTTTGTTTTCGCCTGAATAACTTGGTTGAGAGGATAGCCTGTGGCTTGGGCGACGGCCTTCGGGTGTAGCGGTCCTGAGAGAGCTTGGTAAACAGACCCGACGTAACTGTGTTATAGAACAGGTGTGCTGCTGCTGCTACCGCGTGGTCGGACCGAGGTGATGGCGTTGTACCGAGGTGGGTGAGGGAGATGGGAGAGCAAAGTTAAATCCCTGCGGGCCGACACACCGACAATGTCATGTTTTCACTTCATACTCAGTCGACTGGAGGAGTGATGGAGTCGGGCCAGCTGAGAGGAGAGACAGCAGGGTGTGTGTGTGTGTGTGTGTGTGTGTGTGTGTGTGTGTGGAGGACGACAGAGCCAGAGAACAGAGACGGGGATGAAGGCCTCTTGACACGCCAGCCGTTAGGGTTACCACCTCCCGGGTCACAGCCTCCTCAATTCACCCCATTCCCCATTCTGACGAAACGTACCGAAAGCAGGCGGAGCGCCTCTAACGGACGAGGGAACGGGCGCCGGTTCCCTCGCGCCCCTCGGTTCCCCATCCCTCACTGTGTTAGCGCCGGCCTGCGACAGCGCGGCCCACCTCCTCCTCGCCGGCTAGTTTCCCTGGGTCAATATTCATTAGTTCTGAATGAGGGGCCAGGCACAACAGAGAGATGTCCGGGAGGCATTAGGTCAGCGAGCGTCACTCCTGTTAGAGGTGTAACTCCGGCTGGGGGGAGGGGGCAGGAGAAACAGGCCAACTGAAAACAAAACACCACACCATCTCGTGCAAAGGAGGAGGTCTCTGTTTGAACGACGCTACGCTCCGCCTAGATCACAAACAAATGAGAAGCAAACTAAATGTAAATCAACCTAGTCTTGCCGGCGTTCACATTCGGAGACCTGCGTTGGCGGAAACTAGGCCTCCTCGCACACGCCCTCGCCATGGCGCCCTCCCCCTGCCTGCCTGCACACGCCACGGTCGCTCCCCTGAACACGGGCTCCAGCTAACCAGAAACAACAGCGCCAGGCTGGGAACACCTGTGCTCACGGACCTGGGTCTGCTTTGTTTAGCCTTTATTCAACCAGGAAGATCCCATTGAGGTTACATTAGGCCCGGGTCGGTCTAATAAACTGGAGGTTCGTAGAGTGGGTGGTGTCTCGATCCGCAACTTGGCTGTTCTGGCTCGGGGGGGTGGGGGGTGGGGTAGAAAAACGGCCTCAATGTTGTGTGGACCTAAGGGGGCCGCTGTGTGGCACGCGCACACACACACACACACACACACACACACACACACACACACACACACACACACACACACACACACTGAAACATGGCACTACCAACATGAGTTGGAGGAAGCTCAGTCTGCCGTGTTTGTTGTGGGCCTGTGTACTTTTCCTTCACACGCTGGGGGCTGCAGGTGTGTGAGATGGTAGTATAACCCCCCCCCCCCCCCCCCCCCCCCACTCTGCGTTGGCAGGTGACTCATGGCACCACGTGGATGCTCAGGGAAATCAGGGGCTTCTGGAAATTTCCATAGAGAGCTCCACCCTCCACTCCTTGTTTTCCTCCCCCAAAAGGAGACGCACAGACACACGACCTGGGAGGGGGAGGGGGTATGGCGTTAGCAAGGGTTAAACCAGACAGGCTAGGGTGCTTATCTTCCAATTCTAAACCCATTGAATCAGTGTTGGGTTCATACTGAATCAGGCTCCGCCCATGACGGCGCTGACGTCTCCCGCGCTCGGTTCCGCTGCGCCGCGCAACGTTCGCTTCTCTCCAAACAGCCGCGGGTTGAATAAACAGCGCGTCTGCCGCGCCAGACCGAAAAACACACACGAAGCCAGCCGAAACCGAAAGTACATTTTCCTGCAAACGAACGGTTTCTCGTCTTCTGTTACGGCTTGGAGCTTCACGCGCCCCGAGGCCCCAGGCTCCTGAACAATGATGGAGGAAGGGAGGGGGGATATAAACACAGAGTTTTGCACATTACTGTTCTGCTTGACAGTCGGGCTCAGCGGAGTGTTAGCGCTGGGTTGTTCCCAGCCCCACAGGCAGATCCCCTATAAACACTAATTAGAGGCTGGGGCTGATTTAATAACGCTGGCTCACAGCGGCTGCTATGTGCTGGGCGGCCGTCTTCCACAGCTCTCAGCTGATCAACATTATTGTTCTTCCCACTGTCACTTTTTTTCCCCCACACTGTTCTTCACAGATGGCCTTCTGTCTTCTGCATGGCCGTCTTCCGCCACGCAACACGGACTGGCTCGCGCGCGCACACAAACACACCCACACACTACGGGGCTCAACACTGCCATCATCTGGCTGCTAAAACGGACACGGGAGTCATCTCGTCTCTGCGTTTAGGAAAGGGCTGGGAGTTTGAGTCCTCGGCGGGGAGAGCGAGAGAGAATATCCAGGCTCCTGCGAGTTCGTGACGAGTCAACGCGCATGACAGGTTTACTTTGTCACCTCGGCGACAGAGCTGCCAGTTCGCTGGTTTGAAGGGAGTGTGGCGGCGCTGGGCGGTAATGAGCTGGTCAAACGACGACTCTGGAGAAGCAGCGTGTTCACACCTGCCCCGCATCCCCCCCCCCCCCCTCCCGACGGTCTCACCAGAGACCTATAAACCACACAATTAGTCTCTCTGGGCGGGAGGGAGTGAGACAAGCTCTGTTTTACTTTGGGACTAAGTATATACGTTATTGATCTGCTGGGAGAGGGAGGCGGGGGAGAGGAGGCGCGG
Organism: Borostomias antarcticus; assembly: GCF_949987555.1. NCBI lineage: Eukaryota > Metazoa > Chordata > Actinopteri > Stomiiformes > Stomiidae > Borostomias > Borostomias antarcticus. The sequence continues at coordinate 14,741,893 of NC_140249.1, read as the reverse complement.
TTTGATTGAACCTCGTCACGGGCTTTAACTTGTTACCGGGCAGACTAGACTATAATAAGGGCCAGATGAGGGTTATTAGCCGCCGCAGACAGCCTTTTGATTTGAGCTGCTTTCTCACTGTGACAAATCGAGAGCGTCTGAAAGTGTCTGTGTGGTCACACGGGGCTGTGATGTTATAAAATACTCCATGCGTAACGTTAGACGGTTAACCCCTTCATCACCATTCAACATACAGCACTTGCTAACTATAAAACTCCAGAGAGGCACATACAGTACTATGAAACTCCAAACACGTTGTGTGCCTCAAATCAGAGGGAATTTCAGCCCAAACCGTCGGACGATATCTTATCACAGGAGGATATTAGTTAACGGCCTATTACCTCACTAGCGCACAATCAGGACAGAGGCCAAAACACGACGTCTCTGAAGCCGAGCCCCGGATGGTTCGCTAGCATGGGCGCATTGTGGACACAGACTAAACACTCATTACCCAGTGTGAACGGCTAAACACACTGTCCCGTTATAAGTCCATGGGAGACGCAGCACTGAACCAACGTTCAACCACATAACCGATAGCCAGCGTGTATCTTGTAGACTGACAGCGCAGCCACCGTACAAATAGGCTAGCCGACCTCTCCAACCATCGAAAATACCAACTACAATAAAGACACAAGGAGGCAGTGACAGACTGAGATGACGCCTGCCTCGCTTCATCAACGTGAGGCGCCCTGGGAGGAAGACACCTGACACTTCCAGCCCCCGACTGACCATCAGCCCGGCCGCTGACAGACGCGACCGGACGGGTCACAGCGACACACAGCCCTGCGGCTCCGAACCGGGACTAAACCCGGGAGAGGACGAGCCGGTTCTTCGCAGACCGACTCGCGCGGTGGTCATGGGGGGGAAAAGACCGGGCGCCGAGCCTACAGACCGGATGTTACATCGGTGTTGCCTCAAGCACTTGTTTCACGATTCTTATCTTTTGGATTATTATAATATCGACACGGTGGAAATAAACTGTTGAAACGGGTTGATTAGCATATGATGAGCAGGGGGTGGATGATTTGAAGGTCCTCTTGACTACACACGGTGTGTCTGGGGAAGATTCAACATTCATGATTTGTTTATGAGCCATTAATAGCCTATGGTTCACACATACTAGTAATGTGACCAGGGTTAAGGCACACGGTGTTCAGACAACACAGGACAGGGTTCAGGACAGGACTGTGCAAACACATAAACAGTGTAAATAAAATACAGTGCAATGTGCAAATTACGATATGGTAAAAAATACGGGGATGCACAAATGCAATATACATACTATACACAGAATGGAGTGTGTTGAGTGTGTGTATGTACAGTGAGTGTGCAGTGTAGTGTGGTGAGTGTATGAGTGCAGTGTAGTGTGGTGAGTGTGTGTGTGTGCAGTGTAGTGTGGTGAGTGTGTGTGTGTGCAGTGTAGTGTGGTGAGTGTATGAGTGTGTAGTGTAGTGTGGTGAGTGTGTGTGTGTGTGTATGTGTGCAGTGTAGTGTGGTGAGTGAGGTATGTGGAACAATCAGAGGTCGGGTGCAGGTGGTGCAGGGTGTGTGTGTGTGGGGGGGGGGGGTCGTGGGGGGGCACAAGCCTTGTTGATGAGTCTGATGGCCGTAGGAAAGAAGGCGTTTTTGTGGAGCGCAGATTAAAGCCGACACGGGAAAACCACTGTCAGGCAAGCACCGTGATCCACGTCTGACATCTCCATCTATCCCTCCCTCCCTCCCTCCCTCCCTCCCTCCCTCCCTCCCTCCCTCCCTCCCTCCATCCATCCATCCGGCCGTTCATCCACCCCTCTGCCGTCTACCCAGCAGCGACTCATCTCCACTCCCCCTCAGTCCGTCTCCGTTCATCCCTCCATCCGCTGCTCCCTGTCATTCATTCAGCGATCCATCACAGGGCACAGACTGACTGGCCGCATCAGCTCTGTGTGCGTGCCCGCGCGTGTGTGCGTGCGTGTGTGTGTGCGCGTGTGTGTGTGTGGGGGGTGGTTATAGTCTTTGATTGATTGTATCCAGGGAAGGTTTCCAGATTGAAGCCCTGAGGTCAGGGGGGGGTGGAGGTGTGGGAAGCTGGGTAATCTGAGCGTTGATGTGCAGGGTATCCCTTCCCCCACCACCACAGATCCCTAACCCCGCCCAAAACTACACCGGCGCAGCTCCGTCACCCTGCCCTGTCCCCCCCCAATTACACTCCTAATTTAGAAACCGTCTCCGGCACGGTGGGCTAATAATGTTCTAGGACCCAGGGGGAGCCAAACCCTATATTAGACCCTGCCTCAAACACACCACCGCCATCACTGCTACCCCAACCCTCCCCTCCCCCCTCCCTCACACACACACCTCCACTAAC
>NC_140249.1:14689507-14737007 GCF_949987555.1 Borostomias antarcticus | reverse complement strand
CGCGTCCCGGGCTAGGAATACATTACCATCTGCTTAGCCGTGAAAGGGAGCCGCAATTAGCGCTCGGCGGTAGCGTCTCCGCTGCGCTCGCGTGCTACGCTTCCACGGACGGACGGACGGACGGGGGGGGGGGGGGGAGGAGCGCGGCGGTGTAAATCACAGCTGTGGGGACGAGCGGCGCCTGACGGATGAGAATGTTCTTTGCGGGGAACCGGGAGCGGCCTCTCCATATTTCCCAGAAGGCCCGGGGAGTCGTCCGTATTGTGTACACGGCTGTGATGAGGCGCGATTGGATCAGCGCTATCAATAAGAGCCTGGATGGGGCGAGGAGGAGGAGGAGGAGGAGGGGGGAGGAGGAGGAGAGGCTAGATGAGGTCGAGGGTCAGGGGTCACATTGACCAGGTATCTATTTCGAGCAGGCAAGTATGGGCGGAGTCATCTATAGCCGTCCTAAAAAAAAGCGACATCTTCCAAGGACAGGGCATCATTGAGAAATACAACGTACCCGTAGAGTGAACCACATCCTCAGATCAACAGAAGAGGGAGGAGGGGGAGGGAGGAGGGAAGGGGGGAGAGGGGAGGGGGGGAGCGGGGAGGGGAGGAGGGGGGAGGGGGAGCGGGGAGGGGAGGAGGGGGGAGGGGGGGAGGATGAGGGTCTCCTAGTAGTCGTGGGGGGTGGGAGTAATGACCTCGGAAGCCCCAGAGAGCCTGGAGAAGCGAGAACTAGATTGGATTTGTGTGTGTGTGTGTGTGGGTGTGTGTGTGTGCATTTGTGTGTGTGTGTGTGTGTGAGTGGTTTTAGCACCATATGACCCCAGGGGCTAGGCCTGCAGAGCGATATTAAAGTTTAAACAGGCGACCCTCTGCCCTCTCACCTCTGCTCTAGAGGGGTGATAATGAGATGAAACGGTGACAAAATGGCTGCTTCGGCTGCAGGGAGGTTGGGTTTGAGCAAAGCCTGGATGGCCAGCGCCAAAACGAGAGCAGAACAGTGACTAACAGCACCCAGCCAGGGCTGACTACGCCCATTAGAACCGAAAGAAGGCAAGCGCCGCCGGAAATACCCGGAATAGGTTGCGGCTTCGAACGCGGTTCTATTCCATCGGCGGGGATGCGTGGCCTTTTGCAAGAGGCGGAGTCGTAACTCCCGGTTCCTCCGCTGGCCGGCGACGGGAAAACCCACCGGGGCGCTCTGACGGTAGCCGCGAGGCCGCCGCTCCACCAGGAGGAGGCGTCTCAGAACGGGCGGGGCTACATCTGAATCCAACCTACATCCAGGATCTGTTTCGAGTCACATCCGACAGCGACGCGAGATAGCTGAGTGCGCTAACGCTAAAATGACAGAACAATAGCCTCGTTATGCACGCAAAGCAAGGGAGAATGTTTAAATAATCCTGTATTTTCCACACACAGAGACCTGGGCTTATTTTACAAAAAGTGCAAAACATGCATCTGTAGGTTTCTAGCTTCAACAGTGAAAATCCAGGCGCCCCTGACCCTTCGGCGACCGAGCCTGTAGGGATGGCGGCTCGGGGTCGAGGCGAGGACAGAGGGAGGCTGATGGGAGGGAGGCGTGGGCGTCCTGCGACGGACGGCGGCGCCGACGAGGTGGCCGGCGCTCCCCGCTGGTGAACAGACGACACGCGGCCCACGTTTCTCTGGGCTGATCGGCCGGCGGCGCCGGGAGGCGTTTCGGGCGCTCTGTCGCCCGCGGAGACACGATGCGAGTGCTTTTCTCCGTGGTAACGGGGCGAGAGAGGGGAGGGGCGTGGCGCTTCAGTATTCCGAATGATTACTCACATCTGAACTGGAAATGATCATTCAGGACATAAAGCTCATCTCATCTCTACCAGGCTACATGGAGATGTTTCATCTGCATCTCCATCATTGCTTCTGTGTATGAAATGCACTATATAAATAAAGTTTGATCGGATTTGATCTGAGCATACTACTATTGGGGTCTAGGCTGTACGGGACACAGGCGCATGGTATGAATGTTGGCTAAATGGAGTCTCTCTTACCTGCCTTCTTCAGCCATTTGACAATGTTGCCCTCCTCCATGGTGGGAGACAGAGCGGGCATCTGCACTTTGACTGGGGCGACCCCTAGAGGACAACAACGAGAAAAGATCACAAATGAGTTCATTTACCTACAACAGAGAGGAAAGTAGGTCTCGGCAACTAGGCAAAACTAGCAATTCCGATCTGAGATGATATACAGAAGGATTAACAAGAATGGTTTCTCATGGACTGGGAGGAGGGAGGGGGGGTCAGGGGAGGTCAGGCTGGTCTCCTGCCAGCTGGAGATCACAGGGGTTCAGCCGCAGAGATCAGACAGCAGCGGGCGTCGACAGCAGGGAGAGGCGCACGCAAATCAACGGCGGCCGAACTGTAGCCTACGCCCCCTGGGGCTGGAGCCCGCCGTGCCGCCCGACGCAGTTAAGATGGCCGCCTGCCCTCGTGGCGCGGCGCTGGGGATGACAGCATGAGACACGCTGACCTGCAGGGGCCACTGGTAAAAAGCTGGCGACGCCCCTTAACCAGCCCTTCAGTGGGGTGCTTCTGACCGCTTCTGACCGCCCCCGACCGCCAGAAACCAGCATGAGTGGGTGGGGGGGGGGGGGTATTCATACTGTCCATCCCACTTCCGTCCGCTCAGCTCGTTCTGAGCCTACACTGGCGTGCGAGCGGCGTGGGGCAAGTAGCAAGTCCAGTCTACTTTTTTTCCCCTCAATCTCCCCTCAAAATGAAAGGTCATTCATCATAATTCATGAACTGATACTGTATGATGTGAATCACGTTTTGACTGAGTGTATGTGAATATCCTCTTCTCTTGAATTCAGACCTGCCCTTCAGTTTCTGCCCATGCTGGCAGACGGTGATGGCTAGCTGGCGTTTACACTGAGGGCTGCGACTTGTAGGACGAAAGCTTAGTAAATCAGTTCATGATTTAGCCAAATTTGGGAATGGAGACAGCTCTCTCTGATTGGCTCAATGGTGGCCTATGTCCGACGCCAATTCAATGTATTGAAGCCGGCAAAAAAATGAGACCTCTCGCGTTCAACTCCAACATCAGCACACCGTATCGAGGGGGGGGGGGGGGCGTCCAGTTGGGACCCCCTGCTGTTTTCGTCAGACTGACAGGGAGCTGGTGTGAACTGGGTTTTATGAACCCTGACCGGCATGGGCCTTGTAACTAAGAAGAGTGCATAGGGTCTTTCATTAGATGATCAGTCCACCACTGGACGCTTTTTATAGGAGCCTGGAGCGAGCGGAACGTTCCGGCAGAGTTGCTAGGCAGGCGGTCTGTAGCGGACTGATATGGATGACTTCATCTAGCCTATAAAAAGTCCAGGCAGCATAGCTCGTAACGATGTCCCGTAGCTTCGTCCTCGCTGAACAGGGAGTGTTTGGGACGGTTACTGCCGCTACGTGCTCCTAATGAACGCTCTCCGGTTCTAGAACACAGCGGGGGGCAGTTAACGCAGCTGGCAGAGTGAAAGCAGGAAGGGAAGCAGGAGTCCCTGGAAGATGATCCACGCGGATCCAGTCCGTCTGGAGGTTCGAAGCAGCCTATTGGGAAAGGCACTTCGGGTAGCGCTGTTTTTATTTTGATTTCACTTAAATTGAACCTTGCTGTAGTTGCTGCTGGTCATACAGGGGCATCCTTCTGAGTGCATCTGTGCCTTGTGTGAACCTGGGTCAGTTCATCTGAGCTAGCATGTGTTTGGGGGAGGGGGCCATTGTCATTGAGAAACAGATCGTTAGAGTGAGGAAGCAGAAGGGCAGTGATCACTATTTGAAGGGGACAACCTGCCTCGGGCCGGTCTACAAACATCAGTAACAGCTGCTCATTAAATCCCACTCGCACAGCCCAGCCAAAACCATGTTTAGCTATTCCCTTTTAAGCACTGCGTAGAAAGACCAGGAAACAGTCTAATTTAATAGTTGGCTGGCGAAATATTCATGTTGCACGCAGGAAAACATAATTCTCCAGAAGCAGATCCTAGAACGAGAACAACATTCTCATGTTGGTGGGGAAGTCTTCTGGGCATGTTTGAGTGAGTCTTCTGGCCATAATCCTAACAGACAGAGCCCTTAGGAGTGAAGGTAAGGGTGTTCAGTCATGGCACGTGTGTGTTTTCGTTCTCTCCACCGGGCGCTCAGAGGGCAGCGTGTGACTGGGGGCTCTGGTCCCCCATGTCCTCCATCACATCCCAGTCAAGCAGCGTCTGACTCACCAGTAACCTCAGGACTGGGGCCTGGATTTATAGCCTGATTCGTTGAGAAAACCCAGTCTGCAGGAGAAACTCTTTTAAAAAGGTTAGGTACAGGCTTGGTGTTGGCAAGGCCAATTCCTAACATCCAAGCACACTGACAATAAAGAGATGCCTTACAATCATTTACCACAATACAGTGCCCTTCGGAATTATTGGCACCCTGGGTAAAGACGGGCAAAACACTCTGGATGAAATGCACCCTGGGTAAAGACGGGCAAAACACTCTGGATGAAATGCACTTCATTGTTTATCAAATATTTCCTCTTTGCAATATGAGAAAATTCTATCATTTTTATGGTGTCACCATTGCTCAGAGAAAAGCCAAAACCTAACTTAACCCTAACTTTAACTTAAAGGGATATTCTGGAATTTGTGAACTAGGGCCTCATTTTTGACATACCTATGATGTTTATGACTGATGGAGAACATTTTCAGTTAATTCCATGCTGTAGATATCTTTGGGTCGTTCCAATTTCCACTGGTGGCTAATTCTAGTGCAACACCATTAAGTAGAGATTGACTGCAAGTCAAAAATGAGGCCCTAGTTCAAAAATGTCAGAATAACCCTAGCCAACATTGTAAAAAAGCACTGAATACTATCAAGTGGACCAGCACTATAGGCTTGTTTTGTTTTCAGTTGGCTAGGATATGTGCCTGATAAAAGGACCCTGTTCACACTAAATCCCACCCATGTTGACTGGATATTAACGTTAGTTGAATACTTGAATCCTGTGAACACAGACGGACACAGTTCCATTGGTGCTTGTTCATGACAATAACCTCTTGTGGTTAGAAGTGGTTCCAGTGTATGCGTTATTTTCTATGCAGAATTAGATAAGACCAATAATCGAATATTTGATTTTCTGAAAAAATTAAGAAAGAAAGTTGAATATCATTTCTGAGCTCATTCGACAGCCCTACTACACCGGCTGTACTGTAGCTGTACCCCTTCTATCCATGACCATATGAAGGGACTTGGCCTGTGTGTCACCTCGTATATATACCCCAGTGAAACAAAAAGCCGTGGACGATCACTACAAAAAGTAAAATATAAATGGTAATCTACTTCAAATAGCCTAGATTGTGTTCTTAAGAATTTCTAGGGGTGCCAAAAAATGTGAAACGTTTTCAGAATAAAAATTGTTACTTTTTTTCTCTCTGAACAATGGTAGGCAAGCATAATACAACTGTCATTTTCTCAGTCATGCTGAGCATAGAAAACATTTGATGAACAATAAAATCAATTCTATCCAACATGTTTTCCTCATCTTTACCAAGGTTGACAGTCATTGTGGAGGGCATTGGAATGTGTATATGTAACAGTAATACTCTCGTCTGCGTTGGGTTGTCTCGTTCGTTTGACCCATGTTGAAGGAGTAGTAAAGGGAAAATGCATGTTTAGCCCTGTTTTAAGGTTACTTATGATCATATACAATGGTTCAGATCAAAACATTGACAAAACTAGCACTTTTGAGAAAGTCTGATAATTGCTCTACCACCGTTTTGGTCATACAATGGATGTGGGCGGGCACCTTGAAAAATCATTCAAAAACATGTTAAACTCTCAATTTCAAAGACAAGAAACTCACCGAGGTGTTAGTTGGCGTTCTGACATATAATTCGCCATAAAGTAAGATTGTAGTTCATCTGGAAAGGCTTTTTTAAATAGTTAGCATAGAACTATTTAGTCGCAGCACATACGTGTGTAAACTTCCGCAAACTAGGTAGCCTAGCGACATAAACAATAACAATAGCTACCGTAAGTAGTTCCGCTTCCTGAATCCCCTCTGCAGATTGATCTACACATCTACAATGGTCGCGTCAATACAAGTCAATGGATTTCATGAAATGATCAATAAAACCCTACAGGATTCATACTTTGTGGCGAATTTGATGTCAGAACACCAACGGACACCAATTACCCCCTCGGTGAGCTTCTTGTCTTTGAAATCGAGAGTTTAACATGTTTTTGAAAGATTTTTCAAGGTGCCCACCCACATCCATTGTATGACCAAAACGGTGGTAGAGCAATTATCAGACTTTCTCAAAAGTGCTAGCTTTGTCAACGTTTTGATCTGAACCATTGTATATGATCATAAGTAACCTTAAAACATGTGTTTTCCCTTTACTACTCCTTTAAGGGATTGTCCCCATGTTAAGGGATTGTCCAGGGTGGGACACGAACCTGCAACCTTGCGCTTGCAATTCAGATGTGCCAACTGCCAACAACTACGCCATGAGAGATATCCCTATGGGCAGGGTCATTAGCACATCCTTTATACTAGGGGAGTGAGTTTCAACAGCTATCCGCTCACAATACCTCAGAGGACTCCACTCGCTCCACGAGGGGTTCATGAGGACTCAGGATTCACTCGGTTACATACTGTGGCATCGCGAGTCTTCAGGAACCGACACCCAAAGCCCGACCCGCTCCCCACGCGTGCCCTGGGGCCCGGAAGGAACCAGAGTGTTGCTGCTGGAGATAATTATTTTGTGTTTCCCAGTTTAATAAATACGTTAAGGCGTGGAACAGCTACTCGTTTGGACACGTTGCTGTGCTCCACCTCTGTTGCCCTACCTGGGAGGTTACAATACGCTTACTGTTAAAATAATAGTTTGGAGATGACGATACACCTGATTCATTTCAACCCTTGCAGCGTGGCTATGGTGCCTATTAAGTTACTGTACAAAGACATTAACATTTCAGAGAACAGGGTTGAGGTTAAAACATTGAATTATCTCTGAGGGAAGCTTCACCACTGAAAGAACCCAACCTGGCCCCTAATCACTGGAGTCTATGTCAACATAGTCTCACGGGCCAGATGGGTCTACTTCCGCTCCAGATTGTCTACTACGTCTGGTATTCAGGCGCTGAAATTTTGTTGAAGGAAGTTGGGGAAAAACGGGCGGATATCCCGTCAAAATTCCGTAGAGAGTAGTAGACTGTCCGGACAGGAAGTGATGAGTTTCTTAAAGAACTTCCTTTTAGAAATTCTAAGCGGCTGAAGTCCAGACTCTCTCCTCCGTAGAGAGTCTGGCTCCGAGGCTAATGTCAACATAGCAGGCTAAGCCTATATATATATAATTTATTTCATTATTTATTAATTAAATGTATTTATTTAAAATCACTGGAGTCTGTCAAGCCCCATTTATGTATGCATGTATGTATATGTATGTATGTATGTATGTATGTATGTATGTATGTATGTATGTATGTATGTATGTATGTATGTATGTATGTAAAACCATATTTTGAAACAGACTTTGTTGGCTTCTTTCATTCGGTTGTGTGATGCTGCCCTCTGGTGGATATCCAGTATAAAACCGCTTCAACATACAGTCCAGGGGCCTCATTTATCATTGTGGATACACCCTTTTTCATTTACACCTGATTTTTGTACTTGCTTTTCTCTGCACTTTGTAGTTTGCTTTTCTCCCCCTCCACACACCATTGTATCCTTTACAGTAAGGTTGGCTGGCCATCCCTGGCAGCTCGGCGAGACTATCATTGGCCCTTGTTCATTTTCAAGACGTTGACCGGCAAACAGCCACCGTATATAGCTGCCCTGTTGGACAGGAACGCTCCAGCCCATCAAACACGTTCTAGTGACTGGATCACACTTAAAGTTCCACGGACTAGTACAGGACTTGGCAGGACAGCATTTACTTATGCAGCCCCAAAGTCCTGGAATGACATTCAGTCCAAGTTAAAGTTGGAAGTTCTTCCTAACACTTACAGAATTGAAATGCCTGATTTCATGTGTTTATGATACATGCTGTAACTGTTTTTAACTAAGTGCACTGTACATTGTTTTGTTGTTCTAGTTTGTTGTACACTCAGCAGCTCTGCAAATGAGATGGCCTCACCTCAGAGCTCACCTGAGTATAAAGGGTTCAATCAATCATGTATCATGCCAAATCTCAATGGGAAATATTGTGAGATATATAAACAATATTTCCTATTGAGTTTTGTCATGATACATCACATTATTTGCAGAGAAAAGCAAGTACAAAAATCAGGTGTAAATGAAAAACGGTGTATCCACAATGATAAATGAGGCACCTGGCTGAATGGGGTTTAGAGTTAGCCTAACCACACTTCCATACTTTGGAGATCTGTTTGTTACACACATAAAGCCTGGGGCAAATGGAGAGTTAATCTGTGTCTGGGAAAACACCCATGGATGAACTATTGAACTATGAGTTTATGTTAGGTCAAATATCCTAATGTTTTCTCCTACTTGTTAAGTAAATCAAGGTATATGGCAAAGTTATATAGCCGACACTGTTGATTTTCCTTTCACGACTTATGAAAATAAAAACATTTAGCTAGAGTGAACTTAACAGGCTAAACGTTACACTACGAGACCCCACCATCCACCACGTCACCTAAGTTACAACGGTTATTTTCCTAAACAGATAAGTCACAACCCGAAACACTTGAAAAACCAACATTAGCTACAGTCATTACATCATTTAGTTGACGCTTTTATCCAAAGTGACTAGCAATAATTGCATTTAACGTAGGAAAACCCAATGTACTACTACTTGCCAGAACTCACAAGTGCATCTCCTTTCTAAAACAAGTGACTAAGAGCATAATCTAGTGCTGAAGGCAAAGTGCAAGAATAGCACTCTTTTGAAGAATAGCAATCTAACATCTGGGTAGCACATCAGTCAACACCCATAGTCATCACAGCTCATTCAAAGGGGTTAATGTGGAGGCATTTAATTGTTAACCTTAAGTTAGTTAAAGCTAGCTAACTAACGTAAGTCTATCTTAGGGACATTCATTTCCAACAATTTCAAGGGTAACGTTAGACGTATGCTAGGTATTCAGTAGCACTAGGTAGATAACTAGCTCACTTAGTGCTAGCTAGTGTACAGCTGGCTCACTGTGTATCTGATATGACACTCAGCTAACGTTGGCCATGGTAAATGCATAAATTACCTGGATAATTACTTATCAACCAGCTCTAGTATAACTGGACATGAGTAGCACTTAGTAGCATTCAAGGTTAGCCAAGACAGAGCTCGCTTTGCTGGCGAGGTAGCACTAGCTTTCTAGCTAGCGGAGTTGTAGCATGCGGATAAAGCGTATAAAATGTCAACACGTACCCAAAAAAGATGGGGAGTGAAAGAAATGTCTGACATGGGTTTGGCACGATGAACATTGTTTGATCTTTGACAATCTTAGACCGAAAATAATGCCTTGACGACCCAGTCGCAAGGAGGCCGCCATGATTTCGTCCTCCGCCGTAGAGGAGTGCCCGATCTAGTGCCGGGAAAAACAATTGAACAATCGTCGCAGGAAAAACAAAACAAAACTCAAAAAGGTCGTTAAAGCAAGGCCACATGTATTCATTGAATATATTGGTTTCATTATAAATAACGACTGGAGAGTAAATTAATCAATGTATTGCCAAATTCTAACAAATAATAATAAGGCTGAAACAGAGGCGCCTTTGCTCGGGTCCTTCGAGGACCAGCTTTTTTGCTCTTTGGTCTTTAGTTTGTCAATTTATGAAGACCATTAGCGCCACCTCTTGGAAGGGATGTCGAAGGGAAATGAATTAAAAATAAATAGGGAATGATCACTATTATTTTGATCAGGTCTATGTTCTTTGGGACTGGCACAGGCCTTGCTCACCAGCATAACAGTACAGTAATACGTTTAAAATAATCATTTTGTATATTGCAAAACCAAGGAACGTGAGCCTATCCTTAACAATGGTGACCCCTCTTCCCTCTCTCTCTCTCACTCACTTGCTCTCTCTCTCTCTCTCTCTCTCTCTCTCTCTCTCTCTCTCTCTCACATACACACACACACACACACTCAGTAATTTTGAAAGTGCCTGCCCTTTTCTAAACAGTTTCCAACGAGAGTTCCCAGATGGTTATGCGAAGCGAACCATCTGGCACGTCAGGTTACCTGTAAATGGCCTATGTTCTGAAATTTGTGCCATGCAAATTTGCCAATGATGCGGGCAAACTTCCCTCACGTCCAAACATCGGAAAAAGTATACAGAACAACCAAGAGAGAAGGTGTTATAAAAGTGACTAGGCTATACAGTACAACCAAGAGAGAAGGTGTTATAAAAAGTAAGGCTATACAGTACAACCGAGAGAGAAGGTGTTATAAAAAGTTACTAGGCTATATAACCAAGAGAAGGTGTTATAATAAGTTAGGCTATATAACCAACAGAAGGTGTTATAAGAAGTTACTAGGCTATATAACCAACAGAAGGTGTTATAAGAAGTTACTAGGCTAATATAACCAAGAGATAATGTGTTATAACAAGTTACTAGGCTATATAGAGAAGGTGTTCTAAAAAGTGCAAATCAGGAATACGAAATACAAGTAATGCATCATAGAAGACATTATAGGCTAAGTCACTCCTTGAGGCTATGATAAACACATGTAGGCTATTGTTGCATTAGTGGTTAGGCTGAATGTTTTTTTGTTTTTGTTTTCCCCCCATAATTGTAGGGTAAATGGAATGCACCATAACGTTATATTTCTCACTCTGTGGATAGTTGAAGCGATGCATTCTGTAGGCTACCTCAATAGAGTCCGCTAAATTACCATGTTTAATGCTTTATGTATACTATATGTTAGTGTGAAGTGTGATGATTTCTGTACAGCCAAGATCGAACCCAGCATGGGCAAGTGAGCGTAAAGGCACCTACTGCCAAGCAACACAGTGACACCTGTTATATAGACTAGTGTCTCAACTTGCATTTAAACGATTATGTAAACTTCAAGCATTCAAAGTAAACTGCAGACACTTTCAGGTGGATGAAAATAAAATGCCTGCACATTACAATGATTGACTTCATAGAAAACTATATCTCGCCTATAGACTATAGATTTAACATGTCACTGGCTGTATAACTCGGATCTCAAATGTACATCTTGTAAACTACTGTCTGCATACTCTGAACCAGCCCACTCCTCCCTCCACTACTGCTCTGCTTGGCTGTTAATGAATGTGAATGGGAAGTCTTCACAAAACTAGCCACGTTTTGGAAATTGGAGAGGAAAGATGTCAAGCAGAAAGAGGAAACTACAGGTGGTGCTACAGTAACCAATTCAAAAAGCCAGTAGGAGAGCACAGCACATGAGAGGTGGTGGTGGGAGGAAATGTAGGGGGGGGGGGGGGGGGGCGCGGAAGGGGGAGAGCAGTTGAGGGGGGGGGGCACTCTGAGTGCAAGCCCCTCTAGTTACACTTGTTTTTGCTCATCACTTTCAGAACCAAAATCCTTTTGGTGAAATCACACAAAGACGGTGTGGACACAGCCTATCATCCTCATGTGAATATGCTTTGCTTCACACACCCTCAAGCAACTTTTCTTGTCCAGTACCGAAGGATTTTGATGTGTAGTCATGGGGAGCGTTGATAAAAATGATCAATTATTTAGGAGGACTCCTGGAATGCATGAGAAAGAGGAAGTGTTTTATTTATGTGGATATTTGCATAAGGGGAGGGTGGTTTCACTACTAGTACATTATGTAGTTGTAAGCAGGAACTAAGACTTGGAATTCAGATTCTGATGTCTTGGTTCCCTCTAGCATCTCTCATAAGGTAATCCACCAAATTGGCATATTATGCCACTAGTCACAATGCCTGTCCAAAATTAAATTACATTTTAAAGAAGTAGTAAATGGAAAAATCATGTTTAGCCCTGTTTTAAGGCTACTTATGATCATATACAATGTTTCAGATCAAAAAGTTGACAAAACTAGCACTTTTGAGTTGATAATTGCTCTACCACCACCATCTAGGTCATACAATGGATGTGGGTGGGCACCGTGAAAAATCATTCAAAAACATGTTAAACTCTCGATTTCAAACACAAGAAGCTCACTGAGGGGGTAATTGGTGTCCATTGGTGTTCTGACATCAAATTTTCCACAAAGTATGAATCCCGTAGGGGTTTATTGATCATTTTATGAAATCCATTGACTTGTATTGACGCGACCGTTGTAGATGTGTAGATCAATCCGCAGAGGGGATTCAGGAAGCGGAACTACCTACGGTAGCTATTGTTATTGTTCAAGCGGAAGTTTACACACGTATGTGCTGCGACAAAATAGTTATATGCTAAATATTTAAAAAAGCCTTTCCAGATGAACTAGAATCTTACTTTATGGCGAATTATATGTCAGATCGCCAACTAACACCTCGGTGAGTTTCTTGTCTTTGAAATTGAGAGTTTAACATGTCTTTTGAAGGATTTTTCACGGTGCCCACCCACATCCATTGTATGACCAAAACGGTGGTAGAGCAATTATCAGACTTTCTCAAAAGTGCTAGTTTTGTCAACGTTTTGATCTGAACCATTGTATATGATCATAAGTAACCTTAAAACAGGGCTAAACATGCATTTTCCCTTTACTACTCCTTTAATTTAATATAATTTTAATTACCAACATATAGTTTTAAATTCCAGAGTTTAAGGTTTAATGGATTGCAACACAGACAAAAAATCTATATTTACTTCATCTGGTTGCATTCGTCTCCTTCCTGCATTTCTGTCTGACTAAGCGTGGGTGGGATGCTTCAGAGATTCTTCAGTCCTGTGGAGTAAATATGAGTGAGTATGATAAGAGCTCCTGATAAGCAGCGATTGTACATCTGCAGTGAGAAAACAATCCATGTACAGAGCTGGGAATGGGAGCTGATGAGCTGTCTCTCTGCTCCATCCATGCTTATCTGCAATCACTTCCCTGTTCTCCTGACACTATATATCTGATTGTGTTAATGTGTGCTCTTTTAAATAATAAAATATCTCCTACAAAGCTCATTCAAATTGGGACATAATCTTGTCTATGTGGCAAAAGATATGAAGAAGCACAGCACAGAGATTGCATAGGTTGTTCTGCTGAAGGCCTGTATTACACATAATAGCTGTTCAGTTGCTGCCCTAAATTATTTATAATACTGTATAAGACACACTGCCATATTCAAGACCATTCATATCCCTGTACAGCGATATTCCTTCACACTTGTGATATCCTCTGATATCCTCTGATATGCTCTCTACTGATATGGAGACAACAAAGTCAGAGTTATCTTTGCAGTGTTGCTTGGAAACCAGACATTGGCTAGGGATGCATACATGGATACCTTACACTGAGGGTAAAAGCAGGTCAAGATTACAATGTGAGATTATGCCCATTTTGATGACACTACCTTTTATTAACACACATGTGTGTGTGTGTGCGTTGTGTGTGTGTGTGTGTGTGTGTGTGTGTGTGTGTGTGTGTGTGTGTGTGTGTGTGTGTGTATCTACAGTATGTGTGCGCCTTTGTTTATGTGTCTGTGTTGTGATAGGATTCATTGCAACCGGTTTGGCGGCATGTCAGCCAGTACCTACTACCCACCATTAGTGCCCCAGCCAAGTCCTGAACCAAGTGATGGGAACACTTGTTTTACAGGTTACCCTCACCAGGAGGTGACAGTAGCTTGTGTGTCTGCAGATGCAGTGGGCAGACTAGCTTGGGCTAATAATAGCATGACGTAACAGGCACTGTAGCAAACAGAGTCAACACAAGATTCACTTCTGCCTCTACCGTTTCACTGTATGCAGTAAGGTTCCATCACCCACCAATGTCACTGTTACACAGCAGTTCATTTATACTGTAGCAGGTATACTAGTTGGCTGTCTCCTTTGCATCCAGCTGGCAGTGGCCAGTTAGGAAAATTAGACTGAGGTTTCTTTGCACAGCATAGGTTATGCCAGTCACGACTATTTGCCTAACTGCTTGGTTATCTCTTTGAGAGTCCCATCTTTACACATTTCCCTATGTATCAGACCCAGAGCAAAATCAACATGCACACAAGTGAAATCATACCGGATTTCAGCAGTTCCCACAGACCAGCAAGTCTACTGATAAGATGGATAGAATCATTCATATCATATTTTTATCTGCATACT
Source organism: Borostomias antarcticus (assembly GCF_949987555.1). Classification (NCBI taxonomy): domain Eukaryota; kingdom Metazoa; phylum Chordata; class Actinopteri; order Stomiiformes; family Stomiidae; genus Borostomias; species Borostomias antarcticus. The sequence goes on along the minus strand of NC_140249.1, from coordinate 14,722,786 downwards.
GTTATAGACTGCATGGGCATAGGACAGCTTGCTTTCAGTATGAGGTATGCATATTCAACATTAGATTCAACTTTATTGTCATCTCAGATAGCACAAGTAGTCCAGTCATTATATGACATGACCTCTCACAAAATGCAACAGAAACTCTTCCAACTTTTCTAGTCTCATGAATATGTGGTGCCACAATTTCCCAAAATTTCCCATCGCCAATGTGCCATCGCACATTTCTCATGTTAAAAAAAACAATGTATGCAAGGCTTCTTGTATTTATCATTTCACATTCCATGTATTCCTCCAAAAAAAAATTAATAGGAGACATTTACATTTTTAATTTATCCTTTATACTTTTTCAAGAAATTGTAGTGTTTGTATGACTACCCCAAGTCAAAAATTAACCCGCATGCTTTTAATCTCATAGGAGCCATTCGAGGGCTGGAACCAGGGTGGAATAAGTGGCATTTGATGAGCTTTACAGGGGAGACAAAACAAAATTTGACCAAATTTTAATCAACTCTATTTATACATTTGCAACCACAGCATTGGAACCACATACTGTACATAGTTAAATGAATAAGTACTCAAATAACAATATTATTCTAACATTTAAAAAAAAAAACATTGTAAACTAGAAATGGTTCTCAGGGAACATAGACCTCTGCTCATGAATGTATGGCGTGGCTCTGTGCGTTGTGAGGTCGTGGGTTTTTACTACCTTAGCCCGCAGCCAGCCTGGAGCAGTCGGGTGCACTCCGGGCTCTCCCCCCACACCCCCCAGGCCAATGCCAAGGAGGTGTCACATCCAGTCGATTCATCACAACGAGCCAGGTGAGAAGGGAGTTTTCCAGGCACCAGATCAACAAAGCAGCAGGCTCTGATAACATCAACTCCAGCAATGTGCCGGACAGCTAGCTGGAGCTCCAGCACCTTTTCAACCTCTCCTTGAGGCTGAAGAAGTTTCCAGAACTGTGGAAGATCTCCTGCATTGTTCTGGTGGCCTAAAATGCACGCCACCGTGTTCTCAACGACCACAGGCCAGTGGCACTGATGTCACATCCTGAGAACTGGGTCGGTTGCATATAACACACTTAGGCTAAGGTTGCCCTTAACTTTTCATGACATCTAAGGGTGCCTTAGAAAATAATGTGTTGCATAAAATCACCCTAAGGATGTTGGACCCTTTGATTTCTGAGTGTTTGCCCTTACCCCCCTAAGTATTCCCTTATGCGTTGCTAAAAGGTCCTTAGCCACCATTTCCCTGAGAATGTTTTAAGGGACCCGTGTCGCTCACTTAAAGGTAAAATAATAGTTTAAAAATAAGAAGTAGCCTACTTTGTGAAATTTGTGACAGTGGCTGAATTTATGATGATTGAAAAGGAGGAAGAGATTCCCCGGTGTATTTTTCAGGACAGGGAGAACCCGCTGGACACAATGACAGACGCGCAACTTGTTAGAGAGTATCGATCTGACCGTCTATCTGTAAAATAGCCACAAAACTTGAACCGGACATTGAACATCTAACCAAGAGGAACCATGCCATTGCAGCGGTCCTGCTAGTGATGATGGCTTTACGATGTTTTGTGTGTGGGAGATGTTTTCAAGCGAGGCGTAACCATGGTAACTGAAGTGCACATATGCTGTATTATGACAATAATTATTGTGAAAGCCTAAGTCTAAACACTTGGGCAAGGTGACACCCTACAGTAAGTGACATTATGCAACACTCCTAAATGAAGCCCTCAGCTAAGGGAAATATTTTCCCTAATGCCGGGCTCAGACTACAGGATTTTTGGGCTGATTTATCCCCGATTCACCCCTCCCGACAATCGGAGGAGAAATCTGGTCTGGAACGTTGGTCGGGGCCGATGATCGGCCCAGATTATCTTGTAATGTGAGAGGTTTACAGATCCAATCTTAAACCTCCCGATCGGCTCGCAGACCCATCGGGGCGGCCCCAATAATATCAAACATGTTTGATATTTAAGATTATTACGTCCCGACTTTACAAGTGAGACGGCGAGACCAGTGGTTCGTTGCTCCCTCGGGCACGATAAGATCCTGTAGTGTGAGGAGCCGTTATTTTCAAATCTTGCTGTGTGTGCTTGTTTGAGATGCGCAAGAAGAATATCTGTTAAGATTCTCCTTATGTCCGTGATGTAACCCGATTTCGAAATTGGTTAGGATTTTAAATATCCTGTAGTGTGATCCCGGCATAAGGGATTAATTTAAGTGTGAAACCTAAGTGTGTTATATGCAACCTGGCCCAGGCCTGAATCAGCGTGGATGTTGCCATCATCTACCTGTTCCACAGAGCTTACTCAGACCTGGAGAGGCCGTGAAGCTCAGTGAGAGTCCTGTTCTTTGACTTCTCCAGTGCTTTCCACACCACCCTGCCCCTCCGGCTGGCAGAGAAGCTCCCAGACATGCAGGTAGACCACGACATGGCGGCCTGGATCACAGACTACCTCACCAGCAGGCCTCCATACGTCCGGCTGCAGGGCTGCCTGTCCGATGTGGGGATGAGCAACACCGGTGCCACCCAAGGAACTGTACTGTCACTGGGCTGTGGCTCAAGAGGTGATCAGTGATCGTAGGGTCGGCGGTTCGAATCCCTGCTCCTCCTGTCGACTTGGGCAAGAACTGCTCCCAATGAGCAGGCTAGCGCCTTGCATGGCAGCTGCCGCCATTGGTGTGTGAAAGTGTGAATGGGTGAATGAGAGGCCATTGTAAAACGCTTTGGATAAAAGCGCTATATAAGTGCAGTCCATTTACCCTTCCTGTCCACCCTCTACACCTTTATCACAACTCTAGCCACAGAGGATGAAACTTGCGGGCCACTGCCAGCTGGTGCTCTGGGAGCCAACACACGGGCACCGATTAAGAGGACGTCCCACACCAACATACGTGGATGTACTGAGGAGGGACGCAGGAGTGGAGAGTTCTGCAGAACTGGCTGGATGTATGGACGGCCGAGAGGATTGGAGACTTCGCTGTTAAGCTCGCCAGAGAACGACCTAGTGATGATAGCCACAACTCTCACCCTCAAGCACTGACATTGTGTTGAAAACTCCCCAAAATCCATCTCCCCTAAGTCCTGACCCTATTGAGTCATGGATCTGGCGGGATTTTTGACAAAGTAACTACCTCTGATCTGACAGTTTTAGTGATTCTAGTGTTTCTATAGGCCTATAAACACGATTAGACAATGCCTCTCTTTTTCAAGAACTATAGAGCCAGTCACAGACAAACAATTTTATATACTGTATGTGCTGGTGATTCTTAATATCAGGTCCCTTGCTGGCAAGACATTTCTCATAAATGATCTTATATGTGAGCACATACTAGACTGTATGAGTCTGACTGAAACTTGATTGGATACCAATGGATCAGCAGCCCTGATTGAAGCTTCTCCCCCCAACTACAGTTTCTCTCAGTCTACCAGAACTGGTAAAATGGAGGAGGAACAGCTACCATAGCAACTGATGCTCTGAGCTGCAGGAGCATTTCCTAAATTATTTTACCTCATTTGATTTAACCCTAACCCAAGAAATGCCTTTTTAGCGGATATTTCAGAACTCCTGTCTTTGATCCACACAAACTATGACAAGATTATTATCACTGGCGATTTGAGTCTGCATGTAGACAATGAGAGTGACTCAAAGGCCAGGGATTTCATTAACCTCTTGAATTCCATGGACTTCAGTCAACATGTTACTGGACTTGCCACACCCTTGACCCCGTGATCACAAAGAATCTTCAAACTGTTTTATCTTCTATCAGTGACCTTAACATCTCTGACAATTTGTCTGACAGTATTGTTACCCAAAGCTGTAATTAGCACTCAATGTTTTGTTTAGAAGCTCTATCTGAACTCTGTAGCAGCTGATCATTTGCAAATAATGATGAATGCAAATAATGTACAGTAATGACGTGGAAGTGGGCCCTCACACGTTAATGATTAAGTGACCGTCTCCTCTTTAATGCTAAATTGGGGGCAGCCCTTGACAGTGTAGAACGATGAAACTGAAGAGGTTTTATACAAAGAGCTCCATGGAGGAACGAGTGGATTAATCAACTTCAAAGAACACTCAGAAGAGCTGAGCTCACACGGAGGAAGACCAAGGTCCAGGTCCACTGAGATGTTATCAACCAACGCCTTTACTCTTTTAATAAAGCCACCAGAAATGCTAAGCCTCAACCTCTTGAATCCCAGCCCTCTTCCTTCAAGTGTGAGGAATTTGTAGCATATTTTAGAGACAAGATAACTGACATTAGGATGAATATCACCCAGTCAAGACCACAGGTTTTGTGTGATGACCCTTTTCCTCAATGGAGCAGTGTTATGTACTCGTTTATACCGGCTGACAGAGATGTTGAGCAAAGTGGTGTCACAACTTAAGTCGTCTACCTGCCCCTTCCATCCTATTCCAACCAAGTTCTTCAAGACTATTTTTAACTCTGTATCTGTGGACACACTAGCTATTGTAAATTGTTCCCTCAGTACAGGCATCTTTCCATCAGCACTTAAAACTGCCCTGGTAAAACCCATTCTGAAGAAAAGCCAGTCCTCAGTAATTTTAGACCAATCTCCAACCTCCTCTTTTTAAGTGCAATTCTAGAAAATGTGTATTCAAACAGATAAATGATTTCCTAGCTATTGTATCCTGAATATTCTTTTGTCAGATTGTCACCCTCATCGTAGCAGAGAGACAGCGCTGGTGAAGGTTGTTAATGACCTCAGAATCAATGCTGACTCTAAAAAGCTCTCTGTCCTTGTTCTCCTGGACCCGAGTGCAGCGTTTGACACGGTAGATCATAATTTAGCTTTTAGAACACTTGAGAACTGGGTCGGCTTATTTAACTGGCAGAGTTTTTCGTCGCCCTTTGTGACCGCAGCTCAAAAAACATTGAGATGACATGTGGGGTCCCACAAGAATCAATTCTAGGGCCCTTATTCCAGTCTGTACTCCTATGCGATGTCATGAGAAGGAACATTAGCTGTCATAGCTATACTGATGACACCCAGCTCTACATTTCTCAACTACAGCTCAGTTGACCATTTGATAGAATGTATTGCTGACATAATGTGTGGATTTCACAGAACTTCCTCCAGTTAAACCAGGACAAACCTGGAGTATGCTCATTGGTGAAAAAGTTGAAAGAGAGACTAGATACTGTAGATAGATAGAAATCGGATGCTATCGGTGCACTTAAAAACACTGAATACCAAATGCCAGGCCAGAAACGTAGGTGTCGTGCTGGACTCAGATCTTAGCTTTGAGGTCTATATAAAGAATGTGACAAGGCCCACATTTTATCAGCTAAGAAACATTGCCAGGGTGAAAACTTTCCTCTCCCAGACTGATACTGAATAATAATGGGTCGGTCGTGAACGATACGGCTCTATGTGCTCGTTTAAGTGAATGATGGGAGCCGGCTCCCGACTGAGAGCCGATTTATTTTTTTGTAAATTAATACGAGACTGTAGGCTAGCATTGCGGCTAGCAGACATTTTCAGAGATGATGAAACGAAAATATTTTCTGCTGCTGTAACTATCTACATAAGTAATATAACCACTATTTAGTCTATTTTTTCTGATGTTAGTAACTATGTAGGCTAACACTAGCTAGGTTATGTTAGTTCACATTTTTCCTGTTTAGGCTAGCCTATGCATTTTCAGCAATGCTTTTGCGATTTCTCTGTTCAGAATGCACATGCATTTTCTGCAGGATTTTTTTTTTTTTTCTAGTAAAATGTTTTTATATGTTGTAAAAAATATTGTTAAAGCAAATACGTCTACCTCTTAACAGACCATTAAAGCAATACATAGCGTTTTCTCAGTTTTTCTCAGAACTGCGCCCCCACAGGCTCTGCGAGTAAGTGCACTGTCGTACTGTCGTAACATTATCAGATTGTCTTTTTCTTTTTCTGGCTTCCTCCGTGATGTTTCGCTCCGATTTTCTCACCTCCGCCATGATATCATTGAGCTAAAAAACGCATGATATCCATAGATGCCGGAATAGTTAGCTACTACTGTGTTGTTTAAGCACAACGTTGCGCATGCGCACTTCGACTGAATGCTGCGTCCTGGGGGCGCGAGTTTTAAAAGGTAATAATAAATGTCAATGTATTATCTTTCTGAGTAGACTGTTTGGATGATTCAGCTTACTTTTAGTAAATCTAATTGGAGAATTAGTACCAGACATGTTTGTAAAGGTTCAAATATCGCAATGTATTGCTTTAATATCTATTTATCTAAGCACTCATTTCATTTCAGCTCAGTGTAGAGAAATGCACTGATACTAACAAACAATATATGCTAACAAACACCTTGCTGTGTGCATCTAAGATGATGCTGTCGACACCATGTATCCATGACAACACTGGTATAGATTCAGGGGCCTACCTCCCCCCATGAATAAAATCTTAGGGGAAACACTGACCATGCACCTAAATACATGTCAGACATGCTTTTAAAATATACAACTAATAGGTTCCTCAGGTCCTCTGGCACTGAGCGTTCATGGGGGTATGGGGATGTGCTGCTGGTGGACTGTCCAGCAGAACAACGCTACACCATGGACAGAGTTCAGGAGAGGGCTGTCAGGATAATGACCAGGTCCTCAACCAGCCCTCTGCGCCTCCCAGACCTCCAGACTGGAAGAGAAGAGGCTTCTGTGAGGCTGATCAAAGACATGAACCAGCCTTCCCATCAACGCCACAGCCTCCCCCCTCCTAGCCAGGGAGAAAGGACCAGCCTCCCCATCCACTCCACAGCCTCCCCCCTCCTAGCCAGGAAGAAAGGACCAGCCTCCCCATCCACTCCACAGCCTCCTCCCTCCTAGCCAGGGAGAAAGGACCAGACTCCCCATCCAGTCCACAGCATTCTCCCTCCTAGCCAGGGAGAAAGGACCAGCCTCCCCATCCAGTCCACAGCCTCCCCCCTCCTAGCCAGGGAGAAAGGACCGGCCTTCTTCTTCTCAGGAAAAGCACTCAGTCACTCACACAGATGAGAACAAATAGACTGAGAAACTCCACCATCTCCTGCAACATCAGACGGTTTAACTCTCTCTAAATGATAGAATGTTTTAATGATGTTTATCATGGTAAATGGACTGCACTTATATAGCGCTTTTTCACCTTAGCAGCACTCAAAGCGCTTTACAATGGCCTCTCATTCACCCATTCACACACACACACACACACCAATGGCGGTAGCTGCCATGCAAGGTGCTAACCTGCTCATTGGGAGCAATTTGCGGTTAGGTGTCTTGCTCAAGGACACTTCGACATGTGTACAGTCGGAGCTGGGATTCGAACCACTGACCCTTCGATCATTGAACGACCCGCTCTACCAACTGAGCTACAGCTGCCCCTGATCATGATGTTTATGTATTGGATGCTTTGTATTTTGTGTATTTTTCTACATTCTGCATAATTCAATTTGTAAAGATTGCAAGGCAGAATTATGAAACTCAACCAAAAAAAAACAACACTTTTAATGGTTCCTAGAGCCAGGACTAAGAGGGATGGGGAGGCAGCCTTCAATGACTGAGACTTTTAAGCAAGATCTTAAAACATACCTTTTTAATATTGCTTTTACCACATAGCTTTACTTGTGTTAATATCTTAAACTGTTCTTAATTTGTATTCTTTATTTTTATTTTTTATTTTTTAGGGCCCGAGCACTGGCGGTGCGAGGCCCTATTGAAATTCGAAGGATTATTATTATTCTCCTTCTCCTTCTCCTTCTCCTTCTCCTTCTCCTTCTCCTTCTACCTTCTACCTTCTACCTTCTTCTTCTCCCCAAACAAATGCCTTTTTGGCGGCTTAAACATCAATGAAAACGCACAAAACTTTGCAAATGCAAATCAGTCCCGGTGAAAATTAGATATCTCATGGGTGACGGAAATGGGCGTGGCAAAACGGCTAAAGAGCGCCCCCTGGAAAATCTAAAATGGCGAGCCCCACCTTTCAGTTTGATGTAGGCGAACGAAATTCGATGGGCATATGTAGTTCATCGAGACACACTAAAATGTCTCTTGGACCTATACCCAACATCCAACAGGAAGTCAGCCATTTTGCTTTTAATGTGCCATTTTGTCCTTGTTTTTACCATTTCCATGCCTCGTACTTCAACGAACTCCTCCTACAGATTTCATCCGATCAACTTCATATTCGGTCAGCTTCATCTTAAGACCTTTGTGATCAAAAGTTATCAAAACCAAACACCCTTGCCGTGGCGCCCTGCCAAAGTTTGACATTTCGCCATAAAACACGAAGTCCTTTTATCTCCTCCATACATTATCCAATTTGTCCGATATATCTCACGCTTCATGACGGTTCTGTCCTGAACACATCTTTGTGTCAGTATTGCGTCATACTTATAGCGCCACCTATTGGTGAAACAGGAAGTCCTCATAACTCCTACATACATTATCCGATCTGCACCAAATTGCTGACGATTCATGAAGGTCGCATTCTGAACACATCTATGCGTCGGTATTGAGTCACACTTACAGCGCCACCTACTAGTGAAACAGGAAGTACTCATAACTCCTACATACGTTATCCGATTTACACCACATTGCTCACGCTTGATGAAGGTCGCGTCCTGAACACATCTGTAGGTCAGTATTGAGTCATACTTATAGCGCCGCCTACAGGTCACGCAGGAAGTCATCATAACTCCTACATCCATTGTCCGATTTACACAACATTTCTCATGCTTCATCAAGGTACCGTCCTGAACACATCTATGTGTCGGTATTGAGTCACGCTTAGAGCGCCACCTACTGGTGACAGGAAATTTCTCTCAGTACTGGACACTGAAATAGCACACCCTTTAACGGCGCAGCACCCCGTGGGGTGCGAGGGCCTGCTCAATGCTGCTCGCAGCCCTAGTTTTTTTTTTTTTTTTAATCTTTCAATTTTATTGTTTCTTTTAAATCTGTTCTCATTGTGTTTACATGATTTATGTTTTTATCCATCTCCATCCATCCATCCATCTTCATCCGCTTATCCGGGTTCGGGTCGCGGAGGCAGCAGCTCCAGCAGTTTTTATCCATCTCTTTTTATGTAAAGCACTATGTGCTACATTGATTTGTATGAATGGGGCTATAGAATTAAGATGACATTGGCATTGCCATTGGAATGAGCCACCTCCAGAAGTTCTAGGATGACTCCTCTATCGGGGGCTGCCTCAGTGAGGACGAGGTGGAGGAGTACAGAACTGTGATCGGGAGATTCGTTAGATGGCCTGAGGAGAACCAGTTGCAACTCACCATCAGTAAAACCAAGGAACAGGTGGTGGACTTCCAACGAAGCAGGAGGCCCCTTACCCAGGGGGACGAAATTGAGATGGTGGACTCATACAAGTTCTTTGGACTTGAACGACAAACTGGATTGGACAGACAAAACCGAGGCCCTCTATAGGAAAGGACAGAGCAGACTGGTCTTAGGAGGCTCAGGTCCTTCGATGCTCTATCAGTCTGAGGTAGCCGTCACACTGTTCTTTGCCATGGTTTGCTGGGGAGGCAACATCAGGACTGGGGAGACCAACACGCTGATGATGAAAGCCAGCTCTGTTGTGGGGAAAAAACTGAACAGTCTGGAGGTAGAGGTTGAGAGGAGGATGAGGAACAAACTGACAAGCTGGACAACCCATCCCTATCCCGTCCATGACGAGCTGTGGCTGATGGAGAGCACCTTCAGCCACAGGCTCATCCCACCCAAGTATAAGACAGAGTGGTTCAGTTCCTTTGTGCCAGCAGCCATCAGACTATATAACAACAGCGCTAAAACAATAGGATTAGCCATGCTAAAGGGTCATGTCAAGGTCAGGACAGCTATATACCTTACCTTCATCATTCACAGCTGACTTTGACTGATTTGACTCAGCTTGCTCTTCTGAGAAAGGTTGAAAGTTTATTTCTCTGCATGTTTGACCTTGATGTGCTATATTTATATATTTTGCTCTAATCCTGTCTCCTCTGTCTCTTTTCTTGTGCGACAGTTAGGAGACAGTTTTTCAAGCTTCTACCAGTTGTACCTGATATTGAAAGTTTTGTATATATATATATATATATATATACCCTATATTGCCAAAAGTAGTCACTCACCCATATATATATCGTGGTATGGTAGCTTCTCTGTATTATTGCTGTGCTCTTATAATGTGCATTGTTTTGTTTTTTTTGCATTACATGCACTACTGTACACTTGAACCAACACCTGGCAACAGTCAAACAATTGAACACTGCACAACTGTGTAGTTCAACATTATATTTTACACAGCCACAGTCATCCATGATCGCATGGGATACGTAGATGAGGATGATACTGATCGACTGCTAGATGACAGATAGTAAATTGCCAGTTTGGGAACCTTTAAATGTCTAGCTGAGTACCTGGGACTGGAATGAGGAACTGATTAGCACTGTAAGATACTGTAAGGACAAGCAATTACAACGTGTACGAACAAAATGTACGAACTAGCATAGCACCAGGTAAAAGGAAGGTTTACAGAATGTTAACATAACATAACTTAATTGACATCCAGTGACAATCTATGTTGGTCTATTGCATGTCTACTGTATGTTACGTCCACTGTTTTATGTCCATTATGTCTAATATGCTACGCACAGCTTGGAGCTCCCTAAAAATAATCTCACTGCATGTCATACCTTGTATCTCTGTGCATGTGACAAATAAAACTAACTTGAACTTGAATCACCAAATAACAAATCACAAAGCTCATATTTATTAATGAATCGTTTATTTTAAATCAGCATACAGTACATACATTTACCAATAGGCCCATTTATAATTATTTAATTTATTAACAATTCATAGTAAACAAGCCTTGAATGGCTTCAATGTACATCTGGATTTACAATTTAGCTGCAAGAAACAAAACACTCCACACTCCACAATTGGTATGAAAGAAACTGTTGATTACAAAATGTTAGAGGAGGAAACCATTAAAACTTCAGAATCAGACTTTGTTTATTGCCATTGTACTTTACATACATAGGATTTTTTTCAGACACCATGGTGCTTACAGCAATACAAGAAGTAAAGTGCAGTGATGGACTACAAAAAGTGCAGTAGTCAGTTTAGTGCAAAAGCAGCAGGGGTGGGGGAGAGAGTCAGAGGGGAGAGTCAGAGGAGAAAGAGTCAGAGGGGAGAGTCAGAGGAGAGAGAGTCAGAGGGGAGAGTCAGAGGGGAGTCAGAGGGGAGAGTCAGAGGGGAGAGAGTCAGAGGGGAGTCAGAGGGGAGAGTCAGAGGGGAGTCAGAGGGGAGAGTCAGAGGGGAGAGAGTCAGAGGGGAGAGAGTCAGAGGGGAGAGTCAGAGGGGAGAGAGTCAGAGGGGAGAGTCAGAGGGGAGAGAGTCAGAGGGGAGAGAGTCAGAGGGGAGAGAGTCAGAGGGGAGTCAGAGGGGAGAGTCAGAGGGGAGAGAGTCAGAGGGGAGAGAGTCAGAGGGGAGAGTCAGAGGGGAGTCAGAGGGGAGAGTCAGAGGGGAGAGAGTCAGAGGGGAGTCAGAGGGGAGAGAGTCAGAGGGGAGAGAGTCAGAGGGGAGAGAGTCAGAGGGGAGAGAGTCAGAGGGGAGTCAGAGGGGAGAGTCAGAGGGGAGAGAGTCAGAGGGGAGAGAGTCAGAGGGGGGAGAGTCAGAGGGGAGCCATGTTTACAAGGCTGACGGCCGTGTGGAAATTTTTTTCCTGTGTCAAATAGTTTTAGTCTGTAACGACCGCAGCCTCCTGCCAGAGGGAAGCGGTGTGAAGAGGCCATAGCTCGGGTGGGAGGGGTCGGCCATGATCTTTCTGGCCCGTTTCAGCGCCCTGGAGTTGTGCAGGGCCTGGAGGGAGGGCAGGGCGCAGCCCATCACCCTCTCCACAGAGCGTATCACCTGCGGTACATTAGTCTTGTCCTTGACCGTAGCGGCGGGGAACCAGGTGGTGATGGAGAAGGTGAGGATGGAACCAGGTGGTGATGGAGAAGGTGAGGAGGAACCAGGTGGTGATGGAGGAGGTGAGGATGGAACCAGGTGGTAATGGAGGAGGTGAGGATGGAACCAGGTGGTGATGGAGGAGGTGAGGATGGAACCAGGTGGTGATGGAGGAGTTGAGGATGGAACCAGGAGGTGATGGAGGAGGTGAGGATGGACTCAATGATGGAGGTGTAGAATTTATCATCATGGTTCGTGGGAGATTAATTTCCTCAGCTGCCACAGAAAGTATATCTTCTGCTGAGCCTTCTGAGCCTTCTTCATCAGGGTGCTGACGTTCAGTTCCCCGGTCCCGGGGCATGACAGCACCCAGGAAGAGGAAGGAGTCCACGGCGGCAACCGGGGAGTCATGCAGGGTGATTGGGGGGGGGGGGGGGCTGAGTTCTTTCTGAAGTCCACCACCATTTCCACTGTCCTTCCACCAGGACAGCAACTGTTCAATCTCCCACCTGTAGGCGGACTTGTCTCCCTTGGAGATGAGTCCTATGAGGGTGGTGTCGACAGCAAACTTCCAAGAGCTTCAGAGACTGATGGCTGGAGGTGCAGCTGTGTGTGTTCAGTGAGAATAGTAGGGGGGAAATAACACAGCCTTGTGGGGAGCCGGTACTGCTGGATTTGGGGTTGGAGATGTTCTTCCCCAGCTTCACGCGCTGTCCTGTTGGACAGGAAGTCCGTGAATGGGATTTAGTTCTCTACTTCGAAATTCTTGGTATAACCAGGGTCTTTTTGTAAGAAAGAGATGACAATTAGCCTAGAATAAATATGCAAGTATGTTTGATACTGAACACTCAATATAAAAGACACAACCCAATTATCTCCACGTTGCTTATCTGCCACAGTGTTGCTCATCAGGTGGACTGAAGTATTGGGGGTGGACAACTGTGAAAGAAAGAAAAAAGGTTCACGATGTGTTGAAGGAACATTGAGAACTTTACTGAGATTTAGCACTCTACGCTTTAATGTGATGTCTGTATGCAGCTTTACATTTTGACCCAACATATTTACCTGAACTGGCTGGAAGGTCGTATTGGCCTGGAGCTTGAGGTTATCAGTGACAGGTCCAATTGCAGACATATTTGTATATGGGCACTCCAACATAACGCTACACTCCAGAATTCAGTTGCAGGCGGAATTCCGGCGTGTCCTGACTGAGTTCCACTCTGGGAAAAAGGACTGGGGGAGTTCCGCCAGCAGAGATTCTACAACTGTTTAACAACAGCATCCCGCTAGACGCTCCCCAGTAGAAACCCTCCAGCTGTGTGTCCCTCTGATTCAGACGGTGCCATACCATTGTTCCGACATCTCATTAGTCCAACGTCTCACTAGTCCGAAACATCCCATTGTCGGTCGGACTCTTGAGCCGTCGGAACAATGGAATGTCTGACGATCGGTGAACAAGTTTCGGACTAGTGAGACGTCGGATCAATGATATGTCGGAACAGTGGGCAGTCCCCGATTCAGACCTCAAAGTCTGGACTCTAGTCCGGACCAAACCACAATTGTCTCCGGAGTCTTAGCAAATTATACTTTTCATAATTTCTGAGACATCTCAGAATCATCATCAAAATTCTCAGTTTTCTCCGCTGCAAGCAATACTTTGAATGTCCTCTGCGTTTAGGGGTTGGCGTTGGCAGTGTTACCAGATTTCAAGGTTTTCCACCCACGTAGACTACCTTTGATAACATTGGGCGGTTAGGAAATTGTCTGAAATTGAAATCTGGCAACACTGCGGTCATGTGAGTTGACAGCGCAAATGGAGATTTGACTGACCAGCTAATGTTAGTTTCATCTGCAGTTAGCTAGCTAGTAGCTAGCCTGATGTAATTTTTAGCCAGTTATTTCTAGTGTTGCTAAAATGGCATGTTCAAAGGTAGCTGAAAGAAAAGACGACAGTGCAAATAAGAAATTCAAAGATGAATGGATCGAAAAATATGCCTTCATCCTTCCTTCAAAGAGCACCATACTGATGTTCTTAATATTACAAGAAACGGTGATGTTAGCTCTTGTGAAGTGATAATTTGAAACACTTCTATGAAACATAACAGTGATTTTGAAGCAACCTTTCCTCAGAATTCAGAGCTAAGAACCAGAAAAATCAATGGGATGAAATCAGACAGGAGACAGGAGGATAGAAAGGAGACAAGATCAGAGGAGAGGAAGGAGACAAGAGGAGAGGAGACGAGAGGATAGGAGAGGAGATAGGACTTGAAATTGATTGAGTCATCTTTGTTGGGTGTGTGTGTGAATCAGTTGGGAAACGCAAGTGTTTACCTAGGTGAAAGTCATGTGGAACACAGATAAGTTATTTATGTTCCACTTGCAGTAATTCAGCCATGTAAACACCCACGTAAACGCTCGCTGAGATAAGACGGTCCGAAGTAAAGTTGGTTTCATATTGGACATTCAACAGACGTTCACATTCGGCGTGGGGAGTTTAGTATCAAAAAGCTTCCAGATGGAAGTTTAGATAAAAAAAGTGATCACATATTGCAGTGAAGACATCTCTGAGTCTCTGCCCATCTTTCGTCGCAGGCTCAAACCTCTCCTCTTCAAGAAGTACTACAACAATCCTCCCTCCTAAGCACCTATTGTATTCGTTAGATTGCTATTCTTGCACTTTTCCCTCAGCACTAGATTATGCTCTTAGTCACTTGTGTTAGAAGGAAGATGCACTTGTGAGTTCTGGCAAGTAGTAGTACATTGGGTTTTCCCACGTTAAATGCAATTATTGTTAGTCACTTTGGATAAAAGCGTCTTCTAAATTATTGTAATGTAATGTAATGTCTTTCCACCGAAGCTGCTCCAGCCCCTGAATCTTGAATGTCAGGCTACTCACCACTTTGTCCTGCATGTCCCCCAAAATACAAGGAAATAGTAGTATTTTAAACTCATGATTAATCATGACTAATCACAGCCTATTAGTGTGATTAACTCAATTATTGTTTTAATGGATTGACAGCCCTACAGAGAGAGATGAACAGGATGAACCAGGCGATGGTGCATGAACCAGTGCATTTTAATCTCAGGGGGTCATGGATGAATGCTCATGAAGGAGATGGTGTGCTTTGATGACTACAGGGCATGTAAATAGTATAGGGTTTATTACTCTATTTCTCCATAGTGGTCTTTTCACATATCAAAATCACATATAAAAAATGTATCCATGTTGCTTGTATTTTTATTTGGGGCGGCATGTAGCTCAGCAGGTAGAGCGGCCGTCTGGGGATCACAAGCTCCCCGTTTGATCCCAGCTTCCGTAGTTTGCCGACGTGTCCGTGAGCAAGGCACTGAGCCCCAAGATCGCTCACGTGTGGCATGGTAGTGCAGTACTTTGTACTGTCGCCTTACAACAGGAAGGTCTCCGGGCCTTTCTGTGTGGAGTTTGCATGTTCTCCGCGTGTTCACAAGGGTTTCCTCCCAAAGAACCCAATATGAAAAACATGCAGAAGTCCCTGACCATGACGGACAGGAGGACAGGAGCACTTGGCCGGTCCCCCGGGCGCGTCCCCTGCACACTGCCTACTGGCTGCTCCTGGCTGCCCTTGGAGAAAGGGCAACGGGATGGGTTAAGAGCAGAGGGATGGGTTAAGAGGGATGGGTTAAGAACAGAGGGATGGGTTAAGAGGGATGGGTTAAGAGCAGAGGGATGGGTTCAGAGCAGAGGGTTGGGTTAAGAGCTGAGGGATGGGTTAAGAGCAGAGGGATGTGTTAAGAGTAGAGGGATGGGTTAAGAGCAGTGGGATGGGTTAAGAGTAGAGGGATGGGTTAAGAGTAGAGGGATGGGTTAAGAGCAGAGGGATGGGTTAAGAGTAGAGGGATGGGTTAAGAGTAGAGGGATGGGTTAAGAGCAGATGGATGGGTTAAGAGCAGAGGGATGGGTTAAGAGCAGAGGGATGGGTTCAGAGCAGAGGGATGGGTTAAGAGCAGAGGGATGGGTTAAGAGCAGAGGGATGGGTTAAGAGTAGAGGGATGGGTTAAGAGCAGAGGGATGGGTTAAAAGCAGAGGGATGGGTTAAGAGCAGAGGGATGGGTTAAGAGCAGAGGGATGGGTTAAGAGCAGAGTTAAGAGCAGAGGGATGGGTTAAGAGCAGAGGGATGGGTTAAGAGCAGAGTTAAGAGCAGAGGGACGGGTTAAGAGCAGAGTTAAGAGCAGAGGGATGGGTTAAGAGCAGAGTTAAGAGCAGAGGGATGGGTTAAGAGCAGAGTTAAGAGTAGAGATATGGGTTAAGAGCAGAGTTAAGAGCAGAGGGATGGGTTAAGAGCAGAGTTAAGAGCAGAGGGATGGGTTAAGAGCAGAGTTAAGGGTAGAGGGATGGGTTAAGAGCAGAGTTAAGAGTAGAGGGATGGGTTAAGAGCAGAGTTAAGAGCAGAGGGATAGGTTAAGAGCAGAGTTAAGAGCAGAGGGATGGGTTAAGAGCAGAGTTAAGAGCAGAGGGATGGGTTAAGAGCAGAGTTAAGAGCAGAGGGATTGGTTAAGAGCAGAGTTAAGAGCAGAGGGATGGGTTAAGAGCAGAGGGATGGGTTAAGATCAGAGTTAAAAGCAGAGGGATGGGTTAAGAGCAGAGGGATGGGTTAAGAGCAGAGGGATGGGTTAAGAGCAGAGGGATGGTTAAGAGTAGAGGGATGGGTTAAGAGCAGAGGGATGGGTTAAGAGCAGAGGGATGGTTAAGAGTAGAGGGATGGGTTAAGAGCAGAGGGATGGGTTAAGAGCAGAGTTAAGAGCAGAGGGATGGTTTAAGAGCAGAGTTAAGAGCAGAGGGATGGGTTAAGAGCAGAGTTAAGAGCAGAGGGATGGGTTAAGAGCAGAGTTAAGGGTAGAGGTATGGGTTAAGAGCAGAGTTAAGAGTAGAGGGATGGGTTAAGAGCAGAGTTAAGAGCAGAGGGATAGGTTAAGAGCAGAGTTAAGAGCAGAGGGATGGGTTAAGAGCAGAGTTAAGAGCAGAGGGATGGGTTAAGAGCAGAGTTAAGAGCAGAGGGATTGGTTAAGAGCAGAGTTAAGAGCAGAGGGATGGGTTAAGAGCAGAGTTAAGAGCAGAGGGATTGGTTAAGAGCAGAGTTAAGAGCAGAGGGATTGGTTAAGAGCAGAGTTAAGAGCAGAGGGATGGGTTAAGAGCAGAGGGATGGGTTAAGATCAGAGTTAAAAGCAGAGGGATGGGTTAAGAGCAGAGGGATGGGTTAAGAGCAGAGGGATGGGTTAAGAGTAGAGGGATGGGTTAAGAGCAGAGGGATGGGTTAAGAGCAGAGTTAAGAGTAGAGATATGGGTTAAGAGCAGAGTTAAGAGCAAAGGGATGGGTTAAGAGCAGAGTTAAGAGTAGAGGGATGGGTTAAGAGCAGAGTTAAGAGCATAGGGATGGGTTAAGAGCAGAGTTAAGAGCAGAGGGATGGGTTAAGAGCTGAGTTAAGGGTAGAGGGATGGGTTAAGAGCAGAGTTAAGAGTAGAGGGATGGGTTAAGAGCAGAGTTAAGAGCAGAGGGATAGGTTAAGAGCAGAGTTAAGAGCAGAGGGATGGGTTAAGAGCAGAGTTAAGAGCAGAGGGATGGGTTAAGAGCAGAGTTAAGAGCAGAGGGATTGGTTAAGAGCAGAGTTAAGAGCAGAGGGATGGGTTAAGAGTAGAGGGATGGGTTAAGATCAGAGTTAAAAGCAGAGGGATGGGTTAAGAGCAGAGGGATGGGTTAAGAGCAGAGGGATGGGTTAAGAGCAGAGGGATGGGTTAAGAGTAGAGGGATGGGTTAAGAGCAGAGGGATGGGTTAAAAGCAGAGGGATGGGTTAAGAGCAGAGGGATGGGTTAAGAGCAGAGTTAAGAGCAGAGGGATGGGTTAAGAGCAGAGGGATGGGTTAAGAGCAGAGTTAAGAGCAGAGGGATGGGTTAAGAGCAGAGTTAAGAGCAGAGGGATGGGTTAAGAGCAGAGTTAAGAGCAGAGGGATGGGTTAAGAGCAGAGTTAAGAGCAGAGGGATGGGTTAAGAGCAGAGTTAAGGGTAGAGGGATGGGTTAAGAGCAGAGTTAAGAGTAGAGGGATGGGTTAAGAGCAGAGTTAAGAGCAGAGGGATAGGTTAAGAGCAGAGTTAAGAGCAGAGGGATGGGTTAAGAGCAGAGTTAAGAGCAGAGGGATGGGTTAAGAGCAGAGTTAAGAGCAGAGGGATTGGTTAAGAGCAGAGTTAAGAGCAGAGGGATGGGTTAAGAGCAGAGGGATGGGTTAAGATCAGAGTTAAAAGCAGAGGGATGGGTTAAGAGCAGAGGGATGGGTTAAGAGCAGAGGGATGGGTTAAGAGCAGAGGGATGGTTAAGAGTAGAGGGATGGGTTAAGAGCAGAGGGATGGGTTAAGAGCAGAGGGATGGTTAAGAGTAGAGGGATGGGTTAAGAGCAGAGGGATGGGTTAAGAGCAGAGTTAAGAGCAGAGGGATGGTTTAAGAGCAGAGTTAAGAGGAGAGGGATGGGTTAAGAGCAGAATTAAGAGTAGAGGGATGGGTTAAGAGCAGAGTTAAGAGCAGAGGGATGGGTTAAGAGCAGAGTTAAGAGTAGAGGGATGGGTTAAGAGCAGAGTTAAGAGCAGAGGGATGGGTTCAGAGCAGAGTTAAGAGTAGAGGGATGGGTTAAGAGCAGAGTTAAGAGCAGAGGGATTGGTAAAGAGCAGAGTTAAGAGCAGAGGGATGGGTTAAGAGTAGAGGGATGGGTTAAGATCAGAGTTAAGAGTAGAGGGATGGGTTTAGAGCAGAGTTAAGAGCAGAGGGATGGGTTAAGAGCAGAGTTAAGAGTAGAGGGGTGGGTTAAGAGCAGAGGGATGGGTTAAGAGCAGGGTTAAGAGTAGAGGGATGGGTTAAGAGCAGAGGGAAATGTCGTCAGTGGACACTACTGTCACTCCGTGTGTGTGCCTCATCATTGTGTGCTGTGGAAAAAAACTTAGTAAATAAAAGTTTGTTGTTGTTTTTTATTTTTAACCTTTATTTAATGAGGCAGATTTGACAGATTGTAATAAGATGTTGCTTATGAGAAAGAGAGCCTGACAATAACTTCAGTCACATCCGGAGGATACACAATAATAATTTAGTTGATTCAAGAAAGAAACTCTTTGAGAGCTTCTCTGCTTATTACTATCCCTGTGGGTAATTCCATAATGCAAGATAAATATAGTAATTCCCTGCAGGGTTTCAGATTAATTTGATTCCTTCATTTGCATTGCATCCCTGTGGCAAATTGGACAGTGCAGTGAGGTAGAAAGTGTGGACATCAACGTCCTCCATCAGCTGAGAACCAGCACATAGTGCCCCATTACCATGTTCTCGAATTCCATGCCACTCCTGACTAAAAGGATAATTATGACAAACTCCTTGAAACTCATGTTAACAGTTGCTAGCTGGGAGCAGATGCTTTCATAACACAATTCAGGACAGTTTAATATGCACTGATATCCAGTCCTTGATGTTCAAATGAAATAAAGACATTTGCAGGGTGTCTGATACTTAGTTATCATAATATTCAGAAAAGAAAGTCTAAGGACCATCACAGACCATTCTCACGAGTCACACTGCAAACAAGTTGTTTTATAGTGAGTGTGAAAGCAAGAGATAATGCATATAGATTTGATCTTGAGAAATGGGCAGATTATATTGTCTTTAGTCTGACTCTGAATGATGTTTTGGGGATAAGCCTTGTCATTAGTTTATTACTGCCAATCAGTGGTGACGGAAGATTTTTCCAGTCCAATCAGATTCAATCCAGATTACGTGTATGTGAAACAACAATAACAACAACCTGGCAATCTCTCCACCCAAGATGATTGTGATTGGTTTACAGCACCCCCCCCTCCCCCCTCATCTCCAAATGGTAATGAGATCCAGCCAGACCTTTCTCCAATGCTGGCACAGCGTAAACAAAGTGTAGAGATAGGTCTGGCTATGCAAGACTATGTTGTATTCAAGTACCAGTTTCGTACCACAAGTACCACAAGTATGTAAGAGAAATCACTGTTATGTAAAGGAGGATTAAAGAAAAGACAGATTAGGATGCAAAATTGGCTGCAAACACAGACCTGAGAAAGGAGACACTGTGTGGCTCTTATCTTAATGGCCATCGGGGTCTAGTCATGCTGTCACCCAGACCTGCTCACAGCACGACCATGACACACAGAGAACAATGACCTCCCTGGGATCTCACACTATCAGGGATGCTGTAAACCAGTAATGACAGGCACTAATTATCTCCGATGGTTGTCCATTTAGCCAGGCATGTAAGAAGGGTCCAATCTAATATCTGGGGTAAGTGCCGATATCCCCCCTGTCTATCGACAAAGGGGTATTGACCAAATGTAGAAATAATCGGAACAGCCACAATAGCTGGCAGGAAGGACTGAGAAAGATGAAACTTGCTGCTTGATTATTTTGAATCTGTCCTCTTTTGTACATTTCTGGTACGACAATTGACTGAATTGTGTAAATTGTTACAAAATGTAGTGATCTCGTATCGAACTGATTTGAATGTTCATCTTGCACATGCAGAAAAAGTACTGTATAAGAAAAACTTTATTCTTGAAAACACATATTAACACACGTCTTTGTACATTAATGACCTTTGACAACACAGCCTTGACTGGCATTGTACAATTCAGATATAATTCATCTTAACCAAAGTGTAGGCCTTTTCTACAATATTACTAGCCTGGAAGCCCCTCTTCATCACTAGCCTGGAAGCCCCTCTTCATCGCAAGGAAAAAAAACGTTTTCACGATAGTCTGGACTTCTAGCCGCCCAGAACAATTTGAGTTTTTCCAGAAAATGGGGCACCAATCAGGAGACTGCATTTTAACTGCTTTTCTGCCCCCAGTCCCTGATTGGTTCCTGTAGATGATGACATGAAATACCACAGGAGTCCGCTAGTAGAATGAAGCAACGAGCGGTAACGTTAACGTTAGAAGAATAAACAGCCATAAGTGCAATTATTGCAGAAATGGACTCAATAATAACAATTAAACAAGAACAAGAGTACAAGGTATGCACTAGCAGAGTTTCTCAGCGGAAAATATGTTTTCACTGTTCTTCCGACTGGATTTGGCAAAAGTTTGATGTATGTTTTGTTACGCTGATTGGCTGAAGGAGTTTGTCAACACAAGTACTCCCGCCCACTCAAATCATTCTGTGCAGCTGGAAGACCAGACTATCATAAAAAACATTTCTTGTTTTTGCGAAGAGGCCTGGCTTCCAGGCTCCACATTACATGTTCTTGTACAACAATCTGTTCTATACTTCTCATGTATTTGCAGGCTGAGCCAAACAGATGAACTGAAAATGCTGCAAGATACTTTATCAGCTTGTTAGGGATTTCTACCTGTGTTTGCTGTAACAGCTGCATATGAATTAGGGCTGCACGATTATGGACAAACATGAATGGTTGTGATTATTTGCCTGATATTGTAATTGTGATTATTACGTGTGATTCATTTTTCACATTTAAATACTTTTTTTATGGTGCCACCTTCATATATAACAAACAGAATCAATCTGTTACATATACATAAATCTAAGAGGAAATGTACAGTCTGCTATCTGCTATCTGTCTATCATTGAAATCACAGTGGGAACGCATGTGATTGGTCAGACAGCATAAACACCCATAATTCCTCTGCGTGCCCTCAGCACACTCAATGCAAAGCTCAATTGTTAATTGCAGCCTTTTGCGATTAGTTACTTGCAGAGGTCATAACTGTGATTATGATTAAATGTGCAGCCCTAATATGAATCCATCGACATGTTTCCCAAAGAGTTGTTAACAGTTTGTAAAACAATTCCTTTATATCTACAAAGTTTCTGTGAGTCTTCCCTGTTCACTTCTCAGGCTGTGTTTACACTTATACGGTTTCCCTTTAAAACATGTCACTTGTGCAACATGTCTGTCTTGTGTTCACACTACTCCGGTGGTTTAGAGGCCCTTTTGAAAACACTTTGTTTGGATACTCCGAATTCTGTTGTAGTGTGAACAGGCAGGAACTGTGACTATTGAAACAGATGAGCAGTCACCCATCTTTGCTTTATTACGCCCCATATCATGTGACCG
The DNA here is from genome assembly GCF_949987555.1 of Borostomias antarcticus. Lineage (NCBI taxonomy): Eukaryota > Metazoa > Chordata > Actinopteri > Stomiiformes > Stomiidae > Borostomias > Borostomias antarcticus. The sequence continues at coordinate 14,700,733 of NC_140249.1, read as the reverse complement.
TCTTCTGGAAGAATGCATCAGCCTTGACTAGGCTACCAGTGTGGTTAATTCAATTTATAGTTAATTCAACATTAATAATGATGTTGCTGATCTTGTTGCCTGTGCTAGCAGCTGCTGTGTAGTTAAATTCAGCATTTTATAATACTAATAATGTCTACAATGTCAACAGCTGGTGTTGTCAATTATTCTGAGTCTCTTGGTTTAATGTTATATTTAATAAGATAGACCTGCTAGCTAACTAGCAAGTGCTAGCTAACGTTACACTGGATTGCCAGACAATGCTATACGTTCTGCAATACACCCCTATATCGCACCTTTGTGGCTAACATGTTGGACGTCACATTGTGACATTGTACTCCATGTTACAGTCTGATCAAAACCTTGTACTATAACTCCATTTTGGTAAGGAAACCATATTACTGTAAACATTGCCTCAAATGTAAAGTTGTCAAAAAAGCAACATTTTGAGACATTGTTGCTTGCTGCAATGTCATTTGTAAAAAAAAAAAAAAAAAGAAAAAAAGAAGAACATAGAAAACACAGTTACATTAACTAGTTTAATACATAAAAGTTACTAAAACAAAATCACATAAATAAGTCAAACTTAACATGTTGGCTCCAAAAGACTTCACTTTTCGGACTCTCTCCATCCTCGGGCGTTCTTTCCAAACTTGTAAACCAGTCTGCGTCCGTCGACACGCTCCAGAATCTCCCTCTTGTAGTAATATCTGGCATGATAAATACAATTCAACACACATTGTTAATCTTTCTCTATCATTTCAGTTGTCAAGATGATTAATGTTACTGCAACTCTACTCAGTGTTAGGGTCTCAACAAACTGTGTGTGTGTGGGTACTGTGTGTCAGTGGCGGCTGGTGACTCAAAAAAACTGAGGAGGACAGGAAGAGAGGCGAACCGCTCATGGGCGCCGGGGGGCACTTTCCCTCAGTCTGTTATTATTTGAAATATCAGCTTTATAGTGGATTTACAATCAATTTTAGCATATATGAAAAACTGAATAACACTTTCTTTAAAGGAGAATGCTCGTTTTTGACAACCTGGACCTTATTTACGACATATTATAAGACGTTTGACTCACCGAGATCACTTTGGTGTAGTTCGGAGGCCTCGCTTTGGGGAATCACAACTGTCGATTCATAAAATCAGATTGATGAAAACAACCGTTTAGCGGCCGAAAATAGATTTTTAGAAACTGCATTCTCGGTGCCCCCTCCACCGCCATTACATGGATATACTGGCTCGCGCTGGATTTTAAATTTCTTCTACATGCCTCCGAACTACACCAAAGTGATCTCGGTGAGTCAAACGTCTTATAATATGTCGTAAATAAGGTCCAGGTTGTCAAAAACGAGCATTATCCTTTAACTACATGCAGCATTTATTTATCATATTCATGATAAAATATTACAAAACAACAATAAAACATTGTAAGCAATAGTTGTTGTAATGGATTGTAGCCTACTCTTATCTAAAGAGAGAACACAATTGATATTGGTGAGGTGCTGGAGATGTGATATATGATTTTTTTTTGGATTAGGGGACACTGAGGTGTGCTGGCTCTCAAACAGTTAGTTGGCAAATAGATTTGACAACTGGACAATGGAATAAGTTGCACAGCAAATGCAGTATCCAACAGTTCGCTCATGGCTAGCTAGCAACGGTACAGCTATGGGATTAGCTCATTTGGGTTGCTGTCAAAGCTGCTACTCTTATGTTGCTATAGCCTACAATTATCAGAATAATATGAACATTCAGTTGAACGTTTTCCATCCACTTATCCACTACTGGATGAGGTATAAGCACCGCAAAGCGATCAATTCTCACGCAAGCAGGAGCCAGGCTGTGGATTTCTCCGATCCGGTGTTGCAACCCACTCTCTAGAAATGTTTTGGACGAGTTGCCGACAGTTTGCGCCTCCAGCCAATCTGCGCGCCTGCCTATGCCGTAGACTAACGCGCACCTAGTGTGGGGCCTTTCTCGTTCGGTGTTGTTTCGCCGGTCTAGAGCGGAAGCGCGATGACGCATCCCATAATCATCCGGTCTGGACCGGAAGACGAACAGTTGTTGTAATGTTTTTACTGAAGGCTGCACATGGTGAAGTTTTGAGTAGCCTAGATAACATCCGCGATGGCATCACCAGGCATAACACCGACCAAAATTGTAAAAGTAGATGCGAGGAGAAAGCATAAAGCAAGCGGATGTTGGAGCTTTAGAATTTCAATAATGGGTTTTTATCCATAAGGAAAACCTGCTTTATGAACAAAACTGAGATCATATTAATTATGAATAAATAAATTCATATATTTATATTTTAATCCCTCTCTTCTCTCCAAAAACCGAGGACTGTCCTCCCCTGCCTCAATGGACGCCACTGGTGTGTGTGTGTGTGTGTGTATGCATTTGCGTGCATGTATGTGTATGTGTGTGTGTACTGTATGTGTGTCTGTGTGTGTGTGTGTGTGCGTGTGTATATGTGTGTGTGTACTGTATGTGTGTCTGTGTGTGTGTATATGTGCGTGTGCGTTCGCACGCGTGTGTGTGTGTAAGAATGTGTGTGTGTGTGCGTGCACATGTGTGTGCGCGTGTATGTATGTGTGTGTGTGAGTGCGCCCATGTGTGTGTTCAGACCTCATGGCGCGGCTCAGCTTCTCGTAGGTCATGCTGCTGTTGTTCTTCTTCTTGCCCCACAGCTGAGCCACCGCCTCGGACTTGAGGAAGCGGAACACGCCCTCGGCCCGGTCCTCCCACTTGATCAGGCCTGGGTTGCGCTCGGGGTTCAGCAGAATGTCCCTGATGAACTCCCACAAGTGGGTTCCCCGTGGGTCTGAGGAACCAGCGAGAACAAGGAGCTTTCAATTAGAACACATAACCTTCTGGACATGTTCTCTCTGAATATGTCTTCTTCACAACCACAGCTATGACCAGAGAAGTACTTTTGATTTTTGAGAAGATGAAGGCAAAAGGATGCCTTTATCCAGCCAATATGATCCCCTCACTGCTGATGAGAAAGGTGTTAATGTCACTCACTATGTTTTTTGACCTGGTGTGGGCGAATGTGAGATCTTTTGGTATCTGAAAGGAGATGAATTTCAAAGTCTTTGTTAGCGCAGACTTTTGATTAAACTGTTAAACCTACTGTATAAAATAATCGATACACGTTTCCCACTAAGGAGTCACATCATGGTATTGCATGTCATGCTTTAAGCAGTCACAATGCTCAATCAAGAGGGTTAATCTGTCACAAAATCAAACATAACAAAACACCTTACAACTTCAGTGGGAGTTTGTTCATTTGTACCAATGCTGTTAGCCAACTGGATCCAGCGATGTTGCTCACTGATAAGGTAAACAGAGAGTCCACCTGGCCTATTCCCAGTCCCATGACTTACAGTGATGATGAAGGCAATAACCTAATCAAACCATAAAACCATTTCCCTGTTTCTGTTTCATTTTCAAGTTGTCCAGCTCTTACTGTACTGTACCTAGTCCCATGGCCCTGCATGTTCATAGTCTCCTAAAGTAGTGACAGTGTTTTTGATGATTAACAGTGAATGAATTTCCTTTGCTACTTGAGTGTGTTTGTGTCTCTTACCAGGGCTAGAGGGAGCTGGGGAGGCCACCGGTGCCAGCGATTGAAATGGAGAATCGTAAATATCTAAAGACAAAAGAAAGTTAAGGAGGATCAGTTTATAGGTTTAATATGTTAATCCAATATCCCCATCAGTTTAACGATTAGCTGGCTTAATGGCTCCTACCTCCAGGGGGATAACTGTTGTCTTGAAACTGACAGGGGAAATCTACTAGGAGAAAAGAACATATAATTTATAAATTATGTATGAAATGCATGATATTTAAATTGCCATTTCTCGTGCAACTGTAACTGACTCCGATGTAGTTCATTAAAAAGATTGCACTGAATATCCTATTTAAGATTATTCGTTTCTAGAAGCTTACGTTCTCCAGTTTTGATCTCAAAGTCCACTCCAGGATACTGTGCTGTATTTAGAAAGAGAGAGAGAGAGAGAGAGAGAGAGAGAGAGAGAGAGAGAGAGAAAGATAGAGATCATAAAGCATGGGCTTTTCTCCATCACACTGTCAGACACACTGTATATCAACCAGTCAATGACCACGCAAACAGCTGAGAAGTCAACGCTGTGACATTATATGCCAACTTTGTGTCGTGGTATTAAACTCCATCCTGAATTCCTCCATTGTTCCGCGTTACTATGGCAAAACTGGCTGTTCTTGTTCTTTGGTTCTGTCTCTCACTGTTGGCAACGTGAAATGTTAAACGCACGTTTCATCACTTACAGTTCTCCAGGTAAGAAAGATTACTCCTCTCTTACACAGACTGGCTTCTCCCCTAAGAAGTCTTATCCATGAACGTATATTCCTTCAAAGCCCTCTACTCCGCCACACACAAACACACACACACACACACACACACACACACACACACACACACACACACACACACACAGCTCTCTACCTGAATCCCCTTTTCCTTCACCACTTCCCCTGAAGATCCGTCTGGATGGCACCCCTAAACCCCTCACCTCACATGTCCGAGCACCACTGACCTTCTCCAGAACCCCTGCTGAGACGCACTACTGTCCAGCACTCCCACACATCCCCTGGCATAACCTTTCACCCCAAACACCTGCTTCTCTATAATCACTACCAACGGCTCCCCCCCCACTCCACCCCTCTCTCTCGACCTCCATAACCCCTCCTCCAACCCACCACTCCATTTGAGCTCGGTGAGGCTGTGGTAGAGGATGGGCCCCACGCTGCCCGCGGCGCGGGAGAAGTCCTGGTACGTCATGCTGCACAGCTGGCGGCCGTCCATGTCGAAGTTCTGGAAGGGGATGTTGGACGCGTCGATCTGGTGCACGTCCAGCATCTGCTGGAGCCACTCCCACACCTGGTACTTGGACCAGAACTGGGGCTGGGAGTCCTGAGACCACAGGCGACTACTGTAACCAGGGATCACTGGGGATAAGGGATGGGAGGGAGGGTCAATGTAACACATGGTGGAGAGATAGATAGATAGATAGATAGATAGATAGATAGATAGATAGATAGATAGATAGATAGATAGATAGATAGATAGATAGATAGATAGATAGATAGATAGATAGATAGATAGATAGACAGCTAGGTAGATAGATAGATAGATAGACAGATAGATAGATAGATAGATAGATAGATAGACAGATAGCTAGGTAGATAGATAGATAGATAGATAGATAGATAGATAGATAGATAGATAGATAGATAGATAGATAGATAGATAGATAGATATTATATAGGAGTATGGTTTGCACATGTATTGGTTCTGGATTGAATATAAATAATAATTAAAACATCAGCAGTGGTAAAGGTCAATAGTTCTACAAAAAAGATGAGATGAATGTATTTCTTTTAATCAACAAGATCCTAAGAATGGTATGGCATCAAAAATAATTTTAGTTTGCATTTCCATTTAAACTCACTTGCTGAAGGGACTGAACTGACCCCAACCCCAATGGCCATGCCGTTCTCACCGTCTGGGTAGGGGGTGGTGCTCCAGGCTGAGGGCAGCTGGCTGTCCACGTTGGCAGTGGGAGTGATGCTCATGATGTAGCCGGTATGCCGGACCATGGTCCACAGCTGGGGACGCACAGGGAGGGAATGAGGAGGAAGATTAAAGTGAGTGGTACATGATAGTCAAAAAAAGAAAAGGAATAAATAGGAATAAACTACTCCATAATTACATTTGAATGAGGAAAGAAACAATACAGTCTGTTACTGGCATTCCGAGATGATCTCTTTCAACAGGGGAACACTTTTAGTGTAGTGAACATTCTCCGTGTTGTCAAACCCAACAGCAAACAAAAGGACTACGTGTGTTGTCAGCGTAGGTGTTCTGGCTGGTAGCTACGCAGGCCTGATGTCTGCTATCCAGAACAATTACTCTGTAATGTACACTTGCAAATGGGTCAGACGGGCTGCTTTGCATACATAGAGACTTATCTGTTCTTGCTGCACTTCAAACAGTTTTATGGAAGTCGTGGCTGGAGGTTTATCTGAGAGATCTCCACAGACTTGCCTGCAGGATACCTTGGATTGACAAGCCGGGTGAAACCAAGCACTCTTTTTAAATTACATGAGCTTTAAATGACTGAGTTTTGAATAGATTAGGTTACTGCACAGTCTCTTGATTCCTATCAACATCAACAGTGCACTATCAACATGTTTTTGCACTACAGTAAGTCTTTCAGCACTAGTTTTAATTAAGCACTACCTATTCATATTGATGGCGAATACACTAGTAAAATCAATATTAATTGTAATTATGAAGAACATAAATCAGTATGTTTAGAGTGAGTACTCTGTAATATTATTTTATTTACTTGGGAAAGGGAAGTTACTACAGTATATGATACTCTGTGGAGTTCAGTACAGTGGGCTGTATGAGTACATATTAGTGCTGTCAATCCATTAAAAAATCAAGTTAATCATAATAATACAGTAGGCTATGATTAATCATCATTAGTAACAAGATTAAAATAGTACTATTTACTTGTATTTTTAGGGGGAGATAAAACAATTAGACATAGAGTTGGAATAAAGAAATGCATGACAAAGATGCATACAACTTCGCTTTTATCTAAACTTCCATCTGGAATATTTTCTTTTACTCAACTTGCTTCGGCGGAAAGACAGTAGCCTGCATCAATGCAATATAAACACATTCACACAACCTCAGCTTTATCTAAGCCTCCATCTGGAAGCTTCTTCAAACTAAATTGTCCGTTCAACACATCGTCTCCTCAGTCATCAGTCATCTCGTTATCTCAGTGAGTGTTTACGTGAGAGTTTAGCCTACATGGCTGGATTACTGCATGTGAAACGAAGATAACTTACAGTATCAGTGTTTCGCATCATCTCAATAATTCAGCCGGGTAAACACTCACATTTGGAATTACAGGAGGAATTTGGGTTGAAATTTGGTAATATGATTATTTTGCTTTTTTTTTTTTACATGAATTAAATGTTCAGATTAATGGCGAGAGTTAGCGGATTAACGTTGACAGCCCTAGTACATATGAATATGGTCTGCACTCTTCTGAATTCACTGAATTGTTGATGGAAGAAAAACATCCTAACCACACACACACACACACACACACACAGGTTTGTTTGTCAGTATGTAAATTGAAATTCTCAGTAAGTTCCCGGTGACAGGGTGGGAGGCACCATACTCATACATAAGTCATCACTTTTCCAATGATACTCATGTCTTTTACTGTCAACCCTTCCTCTACAAATCCTAGACTGGAACTTCAGTTGTAGATGTATGTGTGCCTTGCTCATTGGTGCATACTGTGTATACTACTGTACTCCACAGGGAGATAAAACAATCATAAAGTGTGCTGCTTACCTTAATCTACTGTATAATGTTGTTACAGTAAGTCACCTAATTATATAACTCAGTAGGCCTATTTCTACAGCATTGGTCACAGGTAGTGAGTTTTTTTTTTTTTACTCTGTGACCCATAACTCACCTCCTTATATAATACTCAGTACCAGACTTCTCTGATACCTTTATGGTTGATTGTAAAGTCAGCAGCGTGGCATCGGATTACCAGACTCACCAGGCACACGTCTACAGCTCGGTAAGATAGTTGTCCTACTGTATCTGTGCTAGAGTAACACAAGGAAACCAAGGGCAACGGGAATTTACAGACTCTTCCTGAAGTTTTAACTAGATTGCGGCGTACCCAAGAGGTGTCTGATTCTTGAGGTTTCTCTAGAGGTTTGAATTCAGGCGATTCAGGTTAGAATTCAATAATGCAAAAACGCTTGATAAAAAAAAGAAGCTTTGAGTCATCAATTGTATGCAACATATTAATAATGTCCCTATGGAAACAACATTTCAGATTCAATCCTGAATATACAGACTGGACCCCAACTCTGCTGTCTACTTTACCGTACCGTACCTACAGTACTGGTCATACATCCTCAGTCCTCTCACAAGCTATAAGAAACATCTCCAACAGTTTGATATCAACCTGACCGTCTTTTTTTTCCTCCTGTTTTTTTTGTCACGTCTTACCTCATGACGTGAACATGATACCAGCTTTACTCTTCACACAGACGTCTAGGGACATCCACTACCAAACAGAAGCATACTATAGCACAGCCACTATGCTCTGTACGTAGATCACAGCTGAAGGAAGTGAGCAGGTAAATAAAAGACTGATGATTATCTTATTTGATGATTTTGCAAGTGATTCTTTCCTGGTACGGTAGTGTGCCAGTGGATCCCACACACGGACTGCAGATATGGCTCTGGGTTCCACTCTGCACCTGTTATTATACCTGTTATTCCAGGTCAGAGTTTGGTAAAGACATTCAGTGTGCCATTCTACGAAGAGCAGTGTGCCACCCTACCCTATGTGATCAGATTCAAAACAGTGTTTGTGTTTGGCTGATAATGAATTTGCTTAGACTCATCATTAGGTGATGGCTGGTATCATGCTAAGAATGATGTATCTTTGACACCAACAAATATCGCTGATATTGATACTAACCATCGGTTCATAATGTGTTCCAAGAACACTGGAAAAGGACCATTAGAACGTCATGAATAATCATGAGAAAACATTAATAAAATATGCTTCACACTTCAGAAGGTGGTTCTGACACTGAGGGCTGCAGAGGGGCCGTGTTGCATGTTAATGTGATACAGTATAAAGGGGATTGGCAGCACTTACGATGATAAATTATGTTAAAACATTGTTTGTGAAGTGTACTTCTAATGCAGATCAATACCACTGATTAAAGCGCTGGTTTTTATATTATCCAAGATCTGAATTAAATCAAATTCAAAGAATCTCTGTATTTATATTATAAAACTATAAATTATTAAATCAACATTCAATCAAAAGATAAAACATTAAATTAGTATGAATCATGTATACCATTTACTCCTATCACATTACAGATTACAAAGCATTCAGTAATTATTATAGACACAAGCAAAAGTGGAACACTGCAGGTTGCCTAGCAATCAGCCCAGCATGGCTACGTACCAGTTCAGAGGAGTGGGGTCCGACCCGGCCCTTGTGGGGAAGAGGCCTCTCTCTCCCTCTCTCTCTGTCTCTCTGATCAGATGACTGCTAGCTGTGATACCTTACTCAGGACTGCTGTTCCCAGTGCTTAAAGCTGTTCTGTTTTGCTTCATGAACCTGTCGTAGGTGCCAGCCCACACACAGAAAGGTGCTGCCCCACAAAGTCTATTTTACCGGCTGAGCTTCCTTGTCCCTCGTGATTGGCTACCTGGACAGGTAGGAATTTGCATATTATGGGTGAGACGAGAGGGAATTTCTACACTTGCTACTTTCATTTCACTTTCATTCTGTTTCCCTGTCTCTCTCCCTCTCTCTCTTTCTGTCTTCCCCTCTCTCTCTCTCAATCTCTCCAAATACATTTCATTCACTCATTAATTTCCTTGTCAGGTGCCAGTTGTGAACAAGCATCTGCCTTTTCTAGTTTCAACTAAAAGGACATGTTCTGCAACAAATGTATTTGTCATATTCCCTTTCATCTTCCTGGTCAGTATGAATCACTGATGAGCCGGTGGGATGGGTTTACCATTTACCATTACTAAAATGTTTCAAGTTGCCAACTTGAAATTATTGGATGGATGACCTGTTTGTCAACCTACGTGCATGTACCTGCCTAGCCAGTGTCATTGGTTTCTTTCATAATGTTTCCTTAATCTAACAGGAAACCACAAACCACACACGGCACCTTTAAGCCTGAAGCTGCTTAGTTCGACCGCACCACCCAATCATTAAACATCCAACCTTGATCTGCAATCAGCTTCTCCAGGCATGCTGGGAACCATGGGAGGCCTCGGTGGCAATTAATGGATGATGATCTGGCCCAGTTCTTTTCTCTGCAGGTACCACACCCCCCCCTGTTGGGATAAGCATGATTATGTATGCCTGCCCGGTGCATGCGTGCCTCCGTGACCTTTGCGGAGAAGTCTACATCTTTTGGCTTTTCCATGAAGAAATCATGCTTCCGTAAAAGAGGATGATCATTTGATTGAAATGGTCCCAATCGACAGAACCAAAGATACAGCCATGCCTTCATTCCTCAACCCAATCAGCTAATTGCTAAGTGATTATTATACTGAGATTCTAAAGTTGTATCTTTCTTGGTTTAGATTAATAACTTTAGGTTAAATCGTGATTAAGTCCCTTCTGACTATGATTCTTCCAGAAATAACTAATAAAGCCTAGTATTTTCACAAGAATTGGACTGCTGGTTGGTTAATGAAGCGTGTGTCACTGTGTACCTGCAGCAGTCCTCAAGAGTGTGATCAGAAGTTCAAATATTCCATTTCTTCCAGACACCAATTAGAGTTTCGTCAAATATAACTTGGCTGATCAGACGTCATAGCGTCTACACAAATAGAAAACAACCCTCGGGTTCAGCAGTGTAAAGAAGCGCTAACAGCACCATGTTGTTGACTGAAGTGACTTTGAGAAGCGATGATTTGTCTAATAGGCCAAGGCAAGTAACAACTCAAGGAGTATGCCAGGTTCATTCCGATGGAGTCTATTTTCAGGATGATGAACAAGGTTACCTGGGCAGAGCCTGCTTGTTATTCTCCAACACAAGATTAATCTGCACATAATATGTTTACATGGTTGTCTTTCCATATGGAACGGATCATGATATAGCAACAACATTCAATTAATAAGACTCCAATCACACTTCAATTACCCTCAGCTGTAATACTGGAGCCGGCAGCAACATTTCACTGTGACTGCACACCCTACATTACATGTGACAAATAAAAGGCATCTTGAATCTTGAGCTACTGTATGGTCATATTCTACATGAACTGATTGCAGGAATAGTATTACTCTGGTCCCCGATGACTTCCAGGGAGCGATCCCTCATTCCGGCGGGGTTGTTTGCTGCCCCCTGTTGCCCCCTGTTGCCCCCTGCTGCCCCTTGCTGCCCCCCGCTGCGCTGTGGCCAGAGTGTAAGCCGGACCGGCTCCCACCACGCATCCCCGGAGGGGGCTCGGGGGCTCGGCGTTAGCGCGATGATCTCCGAAAGATCCCTCTCGCTCCCTCCCTCTCCCAGGGCCCCCCCCCCTTCCCCCGCCCCCCCCCCCCCCCCCCTCCTGATCTCCCA
>NC_140249.1:14662007-14687007 GCF_949987555.1 Borostomias antarcticus | reverse complement strand
ATCCTTTTACCACCCCGACCCTGGGTGAGGGGGTCACCCGAGCTATATATCCGGGCACACCTCCAGGAGCCATGTCACCGTTTCATCATCCACAACCGTCAGCCCACGCATTCCGTTGGGTGTCCGATATATCGGACAGTCCTGGATGACGTGGTTCCTCGGCGCCATACTCGCCGAGCTCCATCTGTGCATTAATGCGTCCGACGCCGGTCCAGAGACGATTAAGCCTCACCCACGCCGGTCTAGGAGGTGGAGGATCTGGAGGTGTTCCCCTCCCACTCCGCACGCCAGGTGTGGTCCGCCCATCCTGCCTTGCTGATGTTAAGATCTCTGCATTGCTGCAGGAGATACCGTGCGGCAGGAACAAAAGGGTGTCTCGACATGAGACGCTGGGGAGGCTCTGATGTTGCAGCGAGCCTGTCATGGAGCAGGTGGTTAAACTCCACGGCCCAGCAGGCGGGACGTGCTGTGCTTCCTGTGCAGCGGAGGCCAGCGGGCTGGATGCCTGCAAGGATGGGAAGGTTGCCCACAAGAGTGTGACGCAGACATCCTGTCACGATGCGCAAGGCTTTGTTGATAGGCGGATCAATGTGTACGACACCACACCGGTGCGCAATATTCACTGGTTGAGTAGACCAGGGCTAGGGCTGCCGTACGCAGTGTTTTTGTGCCGGCGCCCCAGCCTGATCAGACCAGTCGCCTCATCAACGCTACATGAGCTGTTAACTTCGGCGCAGCATAGCAGGAGTGTTCCATCGGTGTGCACCTGGAGCTCACGTTTGGCTTCCTTGTTGTTAAGGTGGAAGGCCGCCGACACCGTCTTTGCCTTGTTGAGCTTCAATCTCCATTTCCGGAGGAATGCCGCTAGTGTCTGCATGTCCTGGCTCAAGGTCTCCTCCACGGCCTGCCAGTCTCCAGCTGAGTACACCAGCGCAAGGTCGTCTGCGTAGAGGCGTACTTCCTGGAGACTGTGATCGTACATACTGTAGTACAGTACCATACTACATACTGTAATGATGTGCAATTAACATTCATCCCAGTGTTATCCGCCATGTGATCGCAGAATTCTACACACACACAAACAGTGTGTGTGTGTGTGTGTGTGTGTGTGTGTGTGTGTGTGTGTGGGCATGCATGCGTGCATGTATGTGTGTGTGTGCATATGTTTTCTGTGGAATTTTCCACTGAGCAAAAAACAAACAAAAAAGTATTTCTCTCTCTCTCTCTCTCCCTCTCTCTCTCTCTCCCTCTCATCTTACAATGTGAAAACTTTTCTCACCCTCAGAGACAGTCTAAAAGTAGAGCAGCTTGGGGGGGAGGTGGGGGTTAGAGAGAGGCGGAGAGGAGGAGAGGTGCGATTAGCATTCCTGGGGCTGGTATTCTAACTAATTACGCGTGTGCGCTGTGACGGGGACACTGTTGGGTGCAGTAATGGGTTCCTTGCTAGTTAATGAACATGTCACAGGCCTTTGTGAGGGCTGAACGAAAGAGACACTAGCTGATGACCACAGGGTAGGCTATGGACGTCTTTGTGTGCGTGCTTGCGTGCGCGTGTGCACTGCTGACCATCAGATAAGAAATGATTTTGACATCAGCTCAAGTGTAACATCTTGTGACTCTTAAGCCTTCTGTACACTGTACGACTGAAGAAATCTTAGACCGGGTATCCCTTCCCACTGTACGACCGGGACTCCGTCTCAAGACCATACGACCATACGACGTGTGTATTCACACTATGCGATTTGTATTCACACTATACGATTTCTGTCAGCCCCGATTATGCCCACGATTCATCTTGGCTGAACTTCTACGTGATCTGCGATCTACGATGAAAATATCTGACATGCCAGATATTTTGTCCGGAGGTCGTAGCCTCGTCGTAGAACGTCGTAGCAATGAATTGCAGAACTTACACCTTCTCACATTGTGCGACTTGCGAGTCCCGATTTTGCATACGATGAGCTACGATTGTCTGCGACAACCCACAACCACCTTACGACCTCAGAATCGTGGGTGTTATCGCACAGTGTACATGCGGCTTTAAGTTTCATTGATGAGATGGTTTTGTTTTTTTCCTTACACACATCTCCATAAATCTCCATAAATAAGACTAGGCAACGATTAATATTGTTGACCGATTTGCTAATCATTGTTTTGCAAATGGTACAGCCTCTAGCAACACTCTCAATTAATTCGCATTCCCATCAACTTACACAAATGACAAAATTGAACTTTGCAAGCAGATGCAACGTAGCAGTGCAAAACAAACAGTTGAATATCCTGAATCCAAGCTGCCGATCCTCATCCTACAGCGTGATGTGTTTCCTTAAAGAGGGAGATCCGTCTGAACACAGAGGAAAGCTGCTGGAACAGAGGAGTGAAGAGGCAGGGAGGCCATGAAGCAGCACCATCTTCCCTTTCTCCCATCTAGCACTCTCCCTCTCTGTCTCTCTCTGTCTCTCTCTCTCTCTGTCTCTCTCTGTCTCTCTCCCTCTCTCTCTCCCTCTCTCTCTCTCTCTTTGTCTCCCTCTCTCTCTCTCTCCCTCTCTCTCTCTCTCTTTGTCTCCCTCTCCCTCTCTCTCTCTCTCTCTTTGTCTCCCTCTCTCTCTCTCTCTCTCTCTCTCTCTCTCTCTCTCTCTCTCTCTCTCTCTTTGTCTCCCTCTCTCTCTCTTTGTCTCTCTCTCTTTGTCTCCCTCTCTCTCTCTTTGTCTCTCTCTCTCTCTCTTTGTCTCCCTCTCTCTCTCTCTCCCTCTCTCTCTCTCTCTCTCTCTCTCTCTCTCTTTGTCTCCCTCTCTCTCTCCCTCTTTGTCTCTCTCTCTCTCTCTAACTCTTTCTCTCCCCCCCTCTCTCTCTCTCTCTCTCTCTCTCTGTGAGCAGCTGAAAACACAGATACATTATTGGAGTTAATCAGAGTTGGATGAGGAAAGCACTGAGGTGAGGCAGCATGAATTACCTCCCTTCCCCATTGGAGGGTGGGGGAGGTTCAGGACAGGGACGCTACGCAACACGCTGTAGCAAGTGATGGGGAAACTAAAAGGTGCTAGAGGGAGGTCAGTGGTTGGGACTTACATCTGTTTTTTTTTCTCTTTACAGTAACTGTGCTCAGACAAGTCTGTCTACGGCAGTACTCTATTCCTATCTAGAAAATAAGCTGTAGAGTAGAACCCTCACCTGTAGTAGGTTTGGTTGCCTGTGGCTTGAGCTTATAGAATAGAATAGAAAGTGTATTTGGTATGTGTAACAAGTACGGGTACATTGGTATTCTTGTCATCGCTTGTCCTTACAGTACTTAGTAAGTCTTATTAGTGCTTATCACTACTAATCAGTTCCTCATTCCAGTCATGGGAGCTGCACTGGATATTTAAAGGTTCCAAACTGGCAATTTGCTATCTGTAGTCTATCAGTCTATCAGTATCATCCTCGTACTTATTCTGTTATTATTCTGTAGTCTATCAGTCTAACAGTATCATCCTCGTCTACTTATTCCATCTGTTTATGAATAGAGTTTATTCACCATGTGTAACAAGTACAGGTACTGGTACATTGGGATTATTGTAATTGCTTGTCCTTACAGTATCTTACAGCTCTAATCAGTTCCTCATTCCAGTCCCAGGTACTCAGCTAGACATTTAAAGGTTCCCAAACTGGCAATTTACTATCTGTCATCTAGCAGTCGATCAGTATCATCCTCATCTTCTTATCCAATCTGATCATGGATGGTATTGGTATTGTTTTCCATGCACTGAAGAAGGGCGTAGTCCTGAAACGTTTGCTTTCATGGCATCAAAAATATCAACTTGGAGTGCTGTTCTCAATCTTCATTCATATACCATTTAGAAATTAGCACCCAGTTGTTTTCAGTAATAGTCAAGTTGACTTGAGCGCATTCTTTTTCTTTTCTAAAATCTTGACTGTCTGTGTCCATGATGTAGTGCAATTAAATAACATTGAAGTATACAGTTGTGCATAGTGTTCAATTGTTCAAGTGTTTTCAGGTGTTGGTTCAAGTGTACAGTAGTGCTGAGTCCATTCTTGTCTGTATAGACAAGGTGCTCAAAGTGTCAAGTGATCAGTTGCTGGTTCGGGGGATGGGGGGGGGGGGTTGTCAGCAATGGCAGGGGGGTGGGATTGAGAGACAGGTCCATCAGAACAGACCAGTCGGCGGGGGGGGGGGGGGATCTGTCCAGGCAGGGGAGTGATGGGGGAGATAATGGGTCGTGTTGGGGGAGGGGAGGGGGTGTCTGACCAGGGGGTGTCTTCAGGGTCAGTCTACTGCAGCTGTTGGCTGTTGAGCTTGCAGACCACGTCAGGAAAGAAGCTGTTGTGCAACCTCTCCTTCTCGGTCCTGATGCTCAGCCACCATTTTGGTGGTCAGCGCTGGGGAGGTCACATGGGGAGGGTCGTTGGGTTTGGTGGTCCGAGCTAGGGGGGGTCACATGGGGAGGGTTGTTGGGTTTGGTGGTCAGAGCTCGGGGGATGAAGTGTGGAGGTTTGTTGGAGTTGGTGGTCAGAGCTAGGGGAGTAACATGGAGGGTCGTGGGTTTGGTGGTCAGAGCTAGGGGGATGACATGGAGGGTCGTTGTGTTTGGTGGTCAGTGTTAGGGGATGATGTGTGGGGGATGAGTGAGACTGTGCCAGTGAAGCTTGGCTCTGGGCAGATTCAGTGACTAGAGGCTCAGAGCCAGGGGGAGCCAGTCACCCTTTCACTCACACTTTCCTCTTCTGTGTGTGTGTGAGTGAGTGACTCCTGGTCACATTGTACCAGAGCCCACCACCAAGGGGCGCTGTTACAATTCAGAGCTTGAGGTGTTTAGTAGTTAGCTGTGTCTGTGTTTCAAAATTCATATTATGTAGCAGATGGACCGTGAGGTCCTACACCAGTTGAATGGATATGTTTGTGCCACTAGAGGGAGACATTGAGCTGTGCCAATCTCTCTGGGTGCTGTGGAGTTCTGCATGCCAGAGGGGCGCGAGAGAAAATCTGCTTTGATACTGCTGTGAGCAGAGGACTTTTTGTGAATCCCATTCATTTTGTTGAAGCCATGCCAAAGTGTTATTCAACATATTGGGTCCCCTTGCTTATCTTAGATAAGTGCATATACTCTATAGAGCTTGACCTCTTTGATGACATCCACCTCTTTACCACTTCAATGATGTCCACTTCTTGACATCTGGTTGATTTTACTGACCGCCAGCTCAACAAAAGACAACCGGTTTCATTCAACAACTGTACGTAATGACAACATGCATCAGTGGTGGGCGACATCTTTCACTTTCACTGTGCACTTGATGGGAAAAAAAATGCAAGGTTCTTGTAGCATTTCACAGGTTTGTTTGATGTTTTCATTTCTCCTCTCTCTCTCTCTCTCTCTCATAAAGACAGAAACATCGTCCAATTCTCCACCTGTTGTGCACTGAGAGTGCACTCTATCCACTTAGCTCAGTGTGTGGATAAAGCAATTAGTGGTCTAAATACGAAGGAACCCCCGTTTAAAGTGGTGGCTACAGTAAACAAGATAGAGGGGAGCTGCTTGCTGATTGGACAAGGCGGGCCGAGCCGACTGCACTTCTCTTATCTGATCGCCATGGAAATGGAGGCATCGCAGGCGCCAATCAGGCGCCACGGGACGGCCTTTGGCTCGCTGGCCGCATGCCAGCTGGAAACCTGGCAACTCCGGCAACCTTGCTCAAACGCCCACTCTGCTCAACTTTCAGGCTCAGAATTCATCCCATTATCTATCATTTTTATCTTTCACAGAACAAAACTGGCAAGAGACGAAAGAGCTGAGAGCAGGCAGAGATGACAGAATACAACAGGTGTAGCCTATATATGTGACAGCTGCTGGTGTTTTTACAGATTATGAAAGTCACAAGTGCCTCTTGAAGGCGGCTTGTCAGTTGCATCTGAGGAAACCATTTGAAACGCCTCCATTAAGCCCTTGTCATCTACCATTGAAATTGGCCTGCAGTCCACAGCAATCCAATTTGCGATGGAGTTTGTCAATTTTTCAGAGGTAGACTTGCTCATAAGGAGCTGCTCTCAGTGAGTGTGTTTTGGCGAAGCCCGCTAGTAGGCTACTGGGACTGACAGCTGTTAACATGTTTAGCATTGAGATGATAAGTTAGGCTAGAACTGCTCAGATGGAATGCTAATTCTTTCTTGCAGATATTGCACACAACCATGCTTTTATGAACTGTCCCATCTGGGAGTTTTTTGAATGTAAACTTTCCGCCATCTAGAGGGCAAAGCAGTCTGATTATCCACCTCCTCGAGTTTGTTTGAGGGCAATGATGCTTGTGCGTAGCCTACGGGGTCTTTCAGGTCCAAATTAAGTTTGCTGCTTCAATAATGTTATATCAGGCAATGATGCGGCAACTGCCACTTACAGTACAGCTGGACGAAATTGATGAATGCGATTAATTGGCGTTAATTCGTATTAACTTGTTAATGTTAGATATGCTTCTATGAACGTTGGTACACCTGAAATCACTAAGCGGAGAAAAAGGGCTTCAAAGATTCCAAGATGTTCACACAGAACATAGACTTTGATGACAAAATATAACTAGTGATGCTAAAACTGTTTTGTTCATAACTTCAACTTTCATAATATGAAAAAAAAGTTTTGCTCATAGCACAATTAGACATCTGCCTATAGGTGGGGTCCAAAATACCAGTGGCTGCCTCATATTCACCTCCTACCCTCTGTTCTTTTGCCCTTTGCTAGGCACCAGTGAAATGATAGATAATGGGGGGAATTTTGAGGCTGAAAGTGGGGTTGAGCAAAGGGCCCAATTCTGAGCTGCATGGCGGTATGCTGCCAGTCAAGGGTGAGAGGCTGTCCTGGTTCATTGTGTAGCCCAGCTCTGGATTAAGCACATCACTCTGCTGTCATGTGAAATCTAGCCTGGCCTGTATGAGCGTGGGAAGAGTATGCAAACCGCACGGCCGCTGCACAACGTACGGAGGAAGGTATGCAAAATGTAGACACAAACTCACCCA
The DNA here is from genome assembly GCF_949987555.1 of Borostomias antarcticus. Taxonomy (NCBI): domain Eukaryota; kingdom Metazoa; phylum Chordata; class Actinopteri; order Stomiiformes; family Stomiidae; genus Borostomias; species Borostomias antarcticus. The sequence goes on along the minus strand of NC_140249.1, from coordinate 14,680,007 downwards.
CACCCACACACTGTTTCTCTTCATTTCTCCCTCTCTCTATCTCTCTCTCACACACACAAACACACACACTCTTTTGGCCACGACACACAGATATTGTCATCTCTAAAGTGCCTCCTCTGGGGTTGATGGTGGTATCTGACCTTTCCCCTCTCAGCGTGACCCCCGTCTCCCTACATTACTCTCTCTCACACACACACACACACACACACACACACACACACACACACACACACACATGCACACACACACACACACACACACTCACGCACAGACACACACACAGCCCCTCCAGCCACCTCATACGGGGCAGGAAAGGTTCATCAGCTTTTATTTTTGTTGGTACGCCGGTCGGCCTGCGGGGTCCGATGCTTTGTGTCGCAGCAGGAACCGGCCTCGGGTCCAAACTGCGCCAGAGGATCCATGAACACAGAACCGGCCTCGGGTCCAAACTGCGCCAGAGGATCCATGAACACAGAACCGGCCTCGGATCCAAACAGCGCCAGAGGATCCATGAACACAGAACCGGCCTCGGGTCCAAACAGCGCCAGAGGATCCATGAACACAGAACCGGCCTCGGATCCAAACAGCGCCAGAGGATCCATGAACACAGAACCGGCCTCGGGTCCAAACAGCGCCAGAGGATCCATGAACACAGAACCGGCCTGCGGAAGACAGCCTGTCACCACCGCCCGGGCCGTGTCTGTGCGCGGCTCACAAAACCCAAACTCCTTAAAATACCGCACTGCCCTGTGGGAAGGTTGAATACAAGCAAGACTGTGAAACCTAAAATGTCACAGCTTTGCCCATGGCTTCTGTTTCAACTGGCGATGAATAGGATGAAGGAGTGTGTGATACAGAGAGAAAGAGAGAGAGAGAGGATATAGAGTGATAGAGGTGTGTGAGAGAGAGGAGAGAGAGAGAGAGAGCAGAGAGAGTGAGAGATAGAGAGGAGAGTGTGTGAGAGAGAACAGCTGTAGAGCGAGAGGTACACTACTCAATACACCGTAGCGAGAGAGCAGGCGGAAGGCCAGCGACTGATGCAATGATGTGATGGGAAAATGAAAAGGAGTCAGAGGTCAGTTTGTTTTTCTTTACAGTAACTGTGCTCTGAGAGAACTGATACTCTCAAGTCTGGCTACGGCAGTACTCTATTCCCATCTAGAAAATAACCTGTAGAGTAGAACCCTCACCTGTAGTAGGTTTGGTTGCCTGTGTCCTGAGCTCAATAGAAAGTTTATTTGGCATGTGTAACAGGTCCAGGTTCAGGTACACTGGAATACTTGTCATCGCTTGTCTTTACATTATCTTATCAGTGCTTATCAGTACTAATCAGTTCCTCATCCCAGTCATGGGTAAGCAGCTTAATATTTAAAGGTTGCCAAACTGGCAATTTGCTATCTGTAGTCTATCAGTCTATCAGTATCAACCTCCTCTACTTATTCCATCCGATTATGAATAGAGAGTTTATTCACCATGTGTAACAAGTACGGGTACATTGGAATTATTGTACAATTATTGACATATTATTGTCCTAACATTTCATTTACAATCCAGTAATTTAGCTGACACTTTAATCCAAAGCCAGCCTTATGGAATTACCCACAGGGATAGCAATAAGCAGAGAAGTTCTCAAATAATTTATTTCTTAAATCAATTAAATTATTGTATTTGTCATGTATCCTACTGATATTGTAGTAGTGTTGTATTATTGAGGTTAGTGTCAGGCTCTCTTTCTCTTAAGTAACATCTTATTACAATCTGTCAAATCCGCCTCATAAAATAAAGGTAAAAAATAAAAATAGAAATACAAACAATATGGACACACTTTTTATAAATGAAAAGACCACTATGGAGAAAGAGAGTAATAATACCTATACTATTTAAATGCCCTGTAGTCATCAAAGCACACCATCTCCTTCATGAGCATTCATCCATGACCCCCTGAGATTAAAATGCACCATCGCCTGGTTCATCCTGTTCATCTCTCTGTAGGGCTGTCAATCGTTAAATAAATTGAGTTAATCACACTAATAGGCTGTGATTAGTCATGATTAATTAATGAGTTTAAAATACTAATATTTCCTTGTATTTTGGGGGGACATGCAGGACAAAGTGGTGAGTAGCCTGACATTCAAGATTCAGGGGCTGGAGCAGCTTCGGTGGAAAGACATTACATTACATTACAATCATTTAGAAGACGCTTTTATCCAAAGTGACTAACAATAATTGCATTTAACGTGGGAAAAACCAATGTACTACTACTTGCCAAAACTCACAAGTGCATCTTCCTTCTAAAACAAGTGACTAAGAGCATAATCTAGTGCTGAGGGCAAAGTGCAAGAATAGCAATCGAAAATACACTAGGTGCTTAGGAGGGAGGATTGTTGTAGTACTTCTTGAAGAGGTGAGTTTTGAGCCTGATGTCATCACTGCAATATGTGACCACTCTTTTTTATCTAAACTTCCATCTGGAAGCTTTTTGATACTACTTTTTGATACTAAACATCCCACGCCGAATGTGAACGTCTGTTGAATTTCCAATATGAAACCAACTTTACCTTGGACCGTCTTATCTCAGCGAGCGTTTACGTGGGTGTTTACATGGCTGAATTACTGCAAGTGGAACATAAATAACTTATCTGTGTTCCACATGACTTTCACCCAGGTAAACACTTGCGTTTCCCAACTGATTCACACACACACCCAACAAAGATGAATCAATCCATTTCAAGTCCTATCTCCTCTCCTATCTTCTCGTCTCCTCTTGTCTCCTTCCTATCCTCCTGTCTCCTGTCTGATTTCATTGCTTCCCATTGATTTTTCTAGTTCTTAGCTCTGAATTTTTAGGTAGCTTCAAAATGACTGTTTTGTTTCATAGTGTTTCAAATTTTCACTTACAACCCCAATTCCAATGAAGTTGGGACGCTGTGTAAAATGTAAATAGAAAAACAGAATGCAAAGATTTGCAAATCTCATAAATCAATTTTTTATTCAGAATAGAACTTAGAAAACATATCAAACATTTAAACTGAGAAAAAGTACCATTTTAAGAAAACAAAAGGTAATTATGAATTTGATGGCAGCAACACGTCCCAAAAAAGTTGTGACAGGGCCATGTTTACCACTGTGTAGCATCCCCTCTTCTTTTAACAACAGTCCGTTAACATCAATCAATCAATCAATCAAAGCTTTATTTATATAGCGCATTTCATACCCAGAGGCAACACAATGCGCTTTACAGAGAACAAGGGAGGTGGGCAGACATCCCACCCCTACATATTCCAGAGGGAAGCAAAAAAACAGTAATCACCCGAGGGCCAGATAAGTGAGCTGTAAAAATTCTTCCCTGACCCCTCTCAACGAGGCGATCGAGCAAGCTCCTGGAGTATGTTTGTCTACCGGCTAAGAACATTTATAGAGCAATAAATAACATTAAATTACATTTTCAGAGTAAGAGAGGCTAATAACATCATAGGAGAGACATGGCAAACATTGGTGTATGTCTGTGTGTGCATAAATGTGCCTGGGCCCAGATAGAGGCAGGGGTTTGGGTAGGGTGGGGGGTAGGAAAAGGATACGGACCCGGGTTAGGGTGAGGGGAAGGGGATCTGAGCCCAGGACTGGTGTATGTCAGTGTGTGTGTGAGTGTGCCTGGGTCCAGGTAGAGGCAGGGGTCAGGGGTAGGGTTGGGGTAGGAAGAGGATACGGACCCGGGGTAGGGTGAGGGGAAGGGGGTACTGGACCCAGGCCTAAGGCCGGAAGTGGACTGTTGTATGTCTGTGTGTGTGTGTGTGTGTGTTAACTAATTTGCTACGACATCTGCAGCAGATACAGGGGCATCCATCGGACTCAGGGTGGTCCATTGGCGACAGCGGGGCATCCACTGGACCTGGTTAGAAGATAGGAGGGAGAGAGAGAGGCACTAGGGAGAGGGGAGGCAGAACAGGGTTAGTAGCACACGGAGCCATATATAGAGCAATACATTACGTCAAACTACATTTTCAGAGCAAGAAAGGCTAAGAGCATCATGGGAGAGGTGTGGCAAACACTAATGTGTGTGTGTGTGTGTGTGCGTGCCTGGGCCCCGATAGAGGCAGGGGTTGGGGTAGGGTGGGGGGTAGGAAAAGGATACGGACCCGGGTTAGGGTGAGGGGAAGGGGATCTGAGCCCAGGACTGGTGTATGTCAGTGTGTGTGTGAGTGTGCCTGGGTCCAGGTAGAGGCAGGGGTCTGGGTTAGGGTTGGGGTAGGAAGAGGATACGGACCCGGGTTAGGGTGAGGGGTAGGGGTACTGGGCCCAGGCCTAAAGCCGGAAGTGGACTGTTGTATGTCTGTGTGTACGTGTGTGTGTGTTAACTAATTTGTTACGACATCTGCAGCAGACACAGGGGTATCTATCGGTCTCAGGGTGGTCTGCTGGTGACAGTGGGGCATCCACTGGACCTGGTTAGAAGATAGGAGGGAGAGAGAGAGGCACTAGGGAGAGGGGAGGCAGAGCAGGGTTAGTAGCACACAGAGCCATATATAGAGCAGTACATTACATCAAACTACATTTTTAGAGCAAGAAAGGATAAGAGCATCATGGGAGAGGTGTGGCAAACCCTGATGTGTGTCTGTGTGTGTGTGCGTGCCTGGGCCCAGATAGAGGCAGGGGTCAGGGGTAGGGTGGGGGGTAGGAAGAGGATACGGACCCGGGTTAGGCCAACATCTGGGAACCGAGGAGACCAGTTGCTGGAGTTTTGGGAGAGGAATGTTGTCCCATTCTTGTCTGATATAGGATTCTAGCTGCTCAACAGTCCTGGGCCTTCTTTGTCTTATTTTTCGTTTCATGATGCGCCAAATGTTTTCAATTAGTGAAAGTTCTGGACTGCAGGCAGGCCAGTTCAGCACCCGGACTCTTCTACTACAAAGCCATGCTGTTGTATTAGATGCAGTGTGCGGTTTAGCATTGTCTTGCTGAAATATGCAAGGCCTTCCCTGAAAAAGACATCGTCTAGATGGGAGCATATGTTTGCTCTAAAACCTGCATATACCTTTCAGCATTGATGATGCCTTTCCAGATGTGCAAGCTGCCCAGTACATAGGCACGAATGCACCCCCATACCATCAAAGATGCCCATTCCATAGGCACTAATGCACCCCCATACCATCAGAGATGCAGGCTTTTGAATCGAGCGCTGATAACAAGCCAGATGGGCCCTCTCTTTAGTCCAGAGGACGCGGCATCCATGGTTTCCAAAAATAAGTTCAAATTTGGATTCGTCTGACCACAGAACAGTTTTCCACTTTGCCTTAGTACATTATAAATGAGCTTTGGCCCAGAGAAGACGGCGGCGTTTCTGGTCCATGTTCACATATGGCTTCTTCTTTGTATGGTAGAGCTTTAACCTGCATTTATGGATGGCACGGTGAACTGTGTTCACAGACCATGATTTCTGGAAGTGATTCTGCAGTGATCTCCGTTACAGATTCATGCCTGCTTTTAATGCAGTGATTTCCGTTAAAGAATCATGCCTGCTTTTAATGCAGGGACTTCCGTTACAGAATCATGCCTGCTTTTAATGCAGTGATTTCCTTTACAGAATCATGCCTGATTTTAATGCAGTGACTTCCGTTACAGAATCATGCCTGCTTTTAATGCAGTGATTTCCGTTACAGAATCATGCCTGCCGTAAGCATGGACACATGTTAGCAACGCAAGTTTCAACTCGGCTTAAGTGATGAAAATAAGTATAACGGTATTATTATTTTAAAATCAGGACAATTTGTGAATAAGTGAATGTGGAAAACCCGGACATTTTAGTGTCCTGACAGATATTTGTGTTGACAGGAGGTGTCAGCAAGGGCAGGGGAGTGGGATTGAGAGACTGGTCTGTCAGAACAGTGTAACTTTTAGGCAGAGGGGTGTTGGGGGGAGATAATGGGTGGAGGGGGGGGGGGCTGATTATGGGGTGTCTTCAGTGTCAGTCTACTGCAGCTGTTGGCTTTTGAGCTTGTGAAATTTCATCAGGAAATAAGCTCTTGTGGAACCCCTCCTTTGTGGTCCTGATGCTCAGCCATCTTCCGTCCCTACGGGATAGTGCGACCAGGTGGAAGCTTGGGTTGTTGGTGTCTTTTGTGATGGAGATGGCCGAGATCCTGGTAGAGATCCTTGATGGCTGGAGCTCCACATCGATGAACCCCTCTGGATGGCGTGCCTGTCGTGGGCGGTGGTGTTACCGTACCAGGCTGTGATGCCTCCAGTCAGGATACTCTCAATGATGCTGCAGTAGAAGTTCACAGGTGTTTGTGTGCTCATGCCCCATCTCCGCAGGCAACTCAGAAAGTAGAGGCGAAGTTGTACCTTCTTTAGGATGGCCTTTGTGTTGTGTGTCCAGGTCAAGTCATCAGAGATCTGCATCCCCAGGAATCCTCCTGCCCTCCTGAGTTCCACAATCATCTCCTTTGTCTTGCTAGTGTTCAGGGTCAGGTTACCAGGTCTGACACCTCCTGGAGGAAGTCCGATTCAGATGATTCATTGGGGGATTCTCTCAGGCCAATCACAGTGGTGGCATCCGCAAAGTTGATGATTCGATAGCTGCTGCGCTTGGCTTAGCAGTCGTGGGTGTACAGTAAGAACAGCCTGGGGCTCAGGCAGCAGCCCTGCGGGACCACTGTGCTGATGTTCAGTGTGGATGAGGTGTTGCTGCCTATTCTCACCACCTTTGGTCTGTCCGGGAGGAAGTCCAGGGTCCAGTTGCATAGGGAGCTGCTCAGGCCTACACCTCTCAGCTTCGGGACCAGGTTGATGTATGCAGGGGCATTGGAAGTGGGGTGCTGAGGGTGCTGCAGCACCCCCTAGCTGCAGGCATGAGGATCTGCAGAGGATCACCCCTCCTGCGTGCAATAAAAAATAATAATTTTGCTTTGGGGAGGAAAACAGATTTTTTTACAGATCACTTATCTGGCCCCCGGGTGATACTGTTTTTTTGCTTCCCTCTGGAATATGTAGGGGTGGGTTGTATGCCCACCTCCCTTGTTCTCTGTAAAGCGCATTGTGTTGCCTTTGGGTATGAAATGCGCTATACAAATAAAGCTTTGATTGATTGATTGATTGTTACAAATTCAATCGCAAACACGGCAAGAGTTGGCTAACAGACGAAGTAACCTACAACATGGTGCAAAAATGCATCTCAGATGTTTCAATGCTAAAACAACCAGGTACCAGGCTAGGAGCCTACTGCAGACGGTGTGGCTAGAGAGTTTTCAAATAAGTAAGTATGCTTTATTTTTGGTTAAGAGCTGTTTATGTGCCTAACCTATCAGGCCTATTCAAACTTTTTGGTGTGTCAAATGATGTACTGTAGGGGTGTGTGCGTGTCATTTGACTGTCTAGCTGTTTACATTACTGCATGCGGAGCGCTAACCACGTTAATGTTAGTTCTGAATGTAGCCTATGATTGACCGACTAGCTGTTTATATTAGCCTACTGCATGTGTTAGCTCTGATGTAGCTTTCCTCCCATTTACCTCTCATTCGACTGTAAATTCCAACACATTATATTATTAAAATATTTAACATCACATCTTTGTAGTGTGTGCGTGCGCGGTTTATAATGATACTGTGCACTAGGGTCCGTCATGTGTGTGCATGTGTGAGTGTGTGTGAGTGAGCGACAGACAGACAGAGAGGGAGGAACATTTCGCTGACAAATACCAGCCTGGATTATTTTTAATTTTTTACAAATTTTATTTAACCTTTATTTAACCAGGCAGGCAAGTTCTTATTTACAAAGCCTGGCCTGGCAAAAAGCAAAAAGCCTCTTGAAGGAAGGGGGTTAGGGGGCTGAAAAAATAAAACAAGGTTAAATATAAGACAGTTGAAGAAAAACAGCATACATTGACACATCACAACACATAACAACATGCAACACTACAATGAGCAATCACCAGCACAGACATACAGCAGCATTTCCAGCACAGCATACAGCAAATTATCAGCAAACATGCAAGACAGTTAAAAGACAGTTAAAGACAGCATACATGGAAGCATCACAATACCTATGGAACATACAGCATACAACTAAGCATCACCACCACAAACTCTTCAACAAACACACAGGACAGTTAAAAAAAACAGTTAAAGACAGCACACATTATAGATAGCACCTCAGCACTCCCACTCAAATTGCCTTCCCTGGGCGTATGGTGTTGAAGGCAGAACTGTAGTCAATGAACATCATCCTGACGTAGGTGTTTTTCTTGTCCAGACTCCAGATGCTCTAGTGTGAAGTGTAGGGCCAGTGTGATGGCATCAATCACAGACCTGTTGGCTCCTTAAGCAAACTGGTGAGGGTCTATTGAGTTTGGTATGATGGTGTGATGAGGTCAATGTTTCATCACTAGTTTCTCCATGCACTTCATGACCACTGGAGTGAATACCACTGGCCAGTAGTAATACAGGCAGGTTACCTTGGTTTTCTTGGGTACTGGCACTATTGTAGTCATCTTGAAGCATGTGGGGACGACCAGCTGTGACAGTAATGCGTTGAAGATGTCTGTGAAGACAGGAGCCAACTGTGTGTCACAAATTTTGATGACTCAGGTTGGTATCCCGTTGGGACCAGCAGCTTTGCGAGCGTTCACCTTCATGAAGGACTCAAACACTTCAGCCTCAGATAGTTGTTGGACCGTGTGTTCAGGTTCCCTGCGGTCATTGGCTAGTGTGCTCATGTTCAGTGCATCAAACCTCGCATAGAAGAGCTCCCAGACAAAGAGTTTGTCTGGGAGCTCTTTGTCAGCTGTGGCGATATCTGCGGGCCTCACTTTGTAGTTGGTGGTGGTCTGTAGTCCTTGCCATATGATTCTGGAGTCTGTGTAACTGTGCCAACTGGTTTTCCAGTCTGTCCCTGTAGTTCTCTTTGGCCCCTTCGATGGCCAGGGAGTATCTTCTGCGCTTGTAGAGCTCTGTGTCGCCTGACTGGTGAGCAGTCTTCCTCTCCTTCATTTTTGTCCTGATGTATTTATTCATCCAGGGTTTCTGGTTGAGGAACATGCAGCTGTCAATGCAGTCCCTGACGTGTTTGATGGCAGATTGTGCCCATCTGTTCAGGTCCGGGGTGGATGTTTTGTAGTAATCCCAGTTAGTATTGTCCATGCTTACTTGCAATCTGCGCTGGTTCTCCTCTGACCAGATTTGGTTAGATCTGAGGTGGGTGGAGCCATCTTCAGGCTCTGCTCGTAGGCCAGACGTTGTAGCAAGGAGGTGTGACCTGACATCCCGAAGGCCGGACTCACTTTCACTCAAACACAAGGCAGAAATGTCTCTTTACCCTTCCAGAAAGGCGACACTTTAGCTCGTCCATTTTGTTGTTAAGTGACTGGACGTTTGCAAGTAAGATTGTTGGTAGCGGGACCTTGTTCCCTCTATCTTTTGCTCTGACTAGCAAGACAACAGGACAGCAGACTCTCCCAGTTCCTGGGGTTGTCCTCTAGGTTCAGTGAGTAATCCTTGTAGTTTGATTCCAGTAGAGATGTACGATTGTCTGCACTGTCTGCTTTCCTATATAGGCACAATATTGTTGACTCATGCTGTGCTCAAACAAAATAGCTAGCGGGTTGTGCTAGCTAGCTATGCTAGTTACCATAACAGAGACCGGGCCACCTAAAACTCTAGAAAAGGCTAGAAAAAAAGCTTAATTAATCCTTGTGGTTTAATTCCAGTAGGGATAAGAGATTGCCTGCACCTGTTGTTTTCCTGTGAAGGCACATGACTGTCGGCTAGCGCTTTTCCCAAACAAAGGAGCTAGCTGGTTAGCTGGCTTTGCTAGCTAGCTCTACTATTACCATAGCAGAGAACGGACCGCCTCCAAAAATTCCCCAAAGTGGCGAAAAGGCTAGAAAAAAGCTAGAAGAAGCTATCTTACTAAACTGTCGACTAACTAGACAACTGTAACTGAGCTAAATTAAAGTAGGCTATGAAGCTTGGGGACTAGAAAATAAGGAACTAAGAAAAGTTTGTTAGGATTGCAATACATCCAGCCATCCACTCTCCTGGCGACATCAGAAAAGATAACCTCTCTTTTTTTTACTTCCTCCCCCACATCTGGCGTGGGCCCGCGTCCCACCGGGGTGACAGAACCAAACGGCACCATCTCACCAGGTGATAATGGCTTTTGCTGTGCTCTCGCAGTGGGAGGAGAAGAGGCCAGGCTTTTTAATGCACACAGCTTGGCATGGGACGGCATACTGGCGACCTCCATCCACCTGCCGTACCCAGTTTCCAATGATTTGTTTTGATGGAAATTGTCTGGAATCACTGTTTTTTGTGTTGGGTAATGCGGGGTGGGGGCACATCACAGCAAGACTCTGAGGGGAATTGTAAATAAATAAGTGAGTAAGTAAATTTTATGTATATAGTACTTCTCACAGAGGGGACTCACAAAGTGCTTCACACAGGTTAAAAAGCAAACAAAGAAACAACAAAAATAGATACAAAAAAACCCAAAACAAACCAACAAACACAGGAAACAGGACAGTAGTCATAAACATACAGTCAAATTAATTCAACAAATGGCTGTCTAAACAAAAGCGCTTTTAGCTGCTTCTTAAAAATGTCCACAGAGGCCGCAGCTCTCAAGTCCTGAGGAAGAGAATTCTACAGTCTGGGGGCCTGATCTACTAAGATCCCAAATAAAGAGCGCAAAATTGCGTGTGCAGTCAGATTGCACGTGTAGTTGGAATGTGTTTTGCGGGTGATCTATCAAAGATAATTGTGTGAATGGCAACAGGTGCAAACGTGTGAAGAACACCCTATTTAAATGAAGGCTTTTACGTGTTGTATCCCACAATTGCACCATGGAAGAGGAGCGCAAACGCAAAAGTAGATTTGACGCGACCGAATTAGAGGTTTTAGTGGACGAGCTGGAGTCAAGACGAAGGGCTGTAGGGGATACGCGCTATCACCTAAAAAGAACATGAAATATGAACTGAGATGATGCTTTGGTTCTGTTTGAGGGGCCAGTTAACCGACTAAACATTAACCGAACCTAAAACAAAACACATCAGGAAAACATTGGTCTATATGAGACTGGATTCCCCCCTCCCTCAGCTCACACACCCATTCATTTATCCCGACCCACACCTGGGGAAAAAAACAAAAGTTAATCAGGCCTACCGTTGATTATGTGAAGCCTGACGAATAAAACGTTTTGCAAAACGAAATAGTTAAGCCTACTGCAGCGCACAAACATAAAAAGAATAGGCCTACAATTCCTCTCTAGCATGAGAGCTTGGCTCGGCGGTAACTTTATAGAACCACACGACACACTGGAAATAACCCAGCTACCACGTAAAAGCCTTGCTTGGTTTCGATCAGTGCGTCCTGGGTGCGAGGAAACTTTATATACTGGCCAATCCTGCGCAACATGACATCCAGTACTTGGGGAAAGCACAGGTGAGAAACTGTTTTGGGAAATCCCAGCACCAAGAGCTACTGTACGCTGGAATGAACCAGTTGCAAGAAAATGGAGAGTAGCCAGAAGTTGGTTATTGTAGGCGTGACTGACTCCAAATCAGCCCTTAATTCATCTAATAGCTCCAGAATGGAATTGCTAGATAAGCGATATGTTTGGATTATCCTCTCCTCTGACATCCCAAACATTGTCAGACAGATGGAGAACACCCGTTCTTGGCGTGCTCGCCTCCTTTGTCTTCTCCTTATAACGGCCGCCATGTGTGTGCACAATTGCACGGAGCCAAATAGTACCTGCCCTTCCAAGGTACTAAATTGCAAACGCAAACACTACCACTCAATTAGCTTTCAGGCTCAGTCACAGTGCGCGTGCTACAATTACGTATTTGCATTTTCTCCTCCCATATTTTGCACTCTAGGGGACGCACGCCCCTTATTACATATTCATGTCGGCCAAACGTACTAATTGGATAGCGCGTGTTAATTTGCGCACTTGAAGGACACAATCCCCCTTTCACACAACGTTAATAGATCACCTTGCATATGTCTTTGCGGGTACTAAGGCATCTGCACACGTTTTTATACGTGCAAACCTTTAGTAGATCAGGCCCTTGGTGCCACAGACTCAAAGGCTCTGTCACCTCTGGTCTTGAGCCTGGTTCGAGGGACAACCATCAGAGCTTGTTCAGCAGACCTCAGCGATCTGCTGGGAGCACGTGAACTGGGTTCGGAACCGAAGACCACCAGGGAAGGGTACGGAACCGAAGACCACCAGGGAAGGGTACGGAACCGAAGACCAGGGAAGTCATATGCAAAGTTCTCTTCTTCTCTCCGCCTGTCCTCACATCCCTCAGCGTGATTGATGGAGCAGGAACAGCCTGAGCGGGGTACGGGGGCCATGATGATAACGAGCTGTATGGACCGTATGTTACCGGGACGACGGATGGATGAGGAGAGCTGCTGCTGTCTGCTGTAAATCAGTTAACCTGACGGTGTCGGGTACAGTGTCTGTCAGGAGACAGGGGAGCAGTAGGAGGAGGGGGAGGAAGAGGAGGAGGAGGGGGATAGGGTGTTGCTGTGTCGTTGAGCCATCAGGGTAGTTGAGCTTATTTCCTAGTTCATAGTGTATTAATGGCTGCCTCACCAGAGCTACATAATGACCAGCTTGGATGTCCCTCAAAGTCACTGCCAATGACAGAGGAGTGTGTGTGTGTGTGTGTGTGGGGGGGGGGGGTCTCTCACTCTAGTTCCGAGAGAAACTGTACACCCCATTCACACCCACAACCCATACCAAATATCAGACACAATCTTTATTATCCTGGGAAGCCACATGGTTGGATGGCTTTCTTTGTTATGCACCTTATCTTACAGCTTAGCTTACAGCGAGCGTCATTTACCAGGATGTAGAGGCTGATCTGGAGGTGGGATCTACATTACCCAGTCTTTTTATTTCACAAGAACCCTGTGTTTCTAAGAACCTGTGGCAATGCCTGCTCTTACTGTACTTGCAGGGCTACGTAGTGTATATGTGAGGTGCTCTCTCTTTCTACCTCTCTCTCTCCCTCTCTCTCTGTTTCCTTTTCTCTCTCTCTCTCTGGCTCCATCTTTTCTCCACCTCCCTCCTTATCCACTCGACTCGCTCTGTTTTACTGTAATCCTCATCTTTCCACTGGAGCTTGGCCCGACTGAACAGAGATCCTTATCGCATTGATCTGAGTCTGAGTGTGTGTGTGTGTGTGTGTGTGTAGAGTAACCAGCGCTGGGCTCGTGGTCTGATATCACATCTGAACTCATATTAAAGAGTCCCTGGGACCTGGTCAGTGAGCAGAGGTCCGGCATCCTCACCCGCTTGCCGGCCCCGCGGGGAGAAAGGTCATCTTATTAGTGGATACCCGGAAAGGTGAGCTCATTGGGGGAGAGGGAGAGGAATATAATCCCGGAAAGCTCATTTATTAGTGTAAAATCCACAGAGGACAGGACAGTCCGCTCTCTGACCCCCAGCCCTGGAGATGCTGTCTTTGATCACGTAGTCCAGAAGAGAGAAATTGCAGGATAGCATTTGTGTTAGCGGCGACGAGCTATACCTCAAGAGTGCACCGTTTGACGAAACGTTGATATTGGCTGTTGTATATGATCGTAAATAACCTTTTAACATGGCGTATAATGCTAAATTCCGAACCTGCCCTTTAAGCAGCGCACTGGGCCCAATTGACCACATCAGGGATTGTCATATTAGGCGATCTTAATTGGGACAAAAAGTCAAAACCACCTGACAAAGTACAGTACTACAGAGACTGGCCGAACAGACTCCCTGAATGATGTCAAACGCTTTGATTGGTTAGGGGATGAACTAATCGCTGAGGACTCCGTCTTCCGCAACCCCCATCTCAGAGAACGGCTGCATTGGGAGCCTGTTCACTGAATAATGAAATGAAATGAAATGGCGGTTCAGTCAGAGTGTCAGGCTACACAGCTCAGCGTGCAGAGCAGCTGCAGTGCATCCCCTTTCTAAGGGAGGCGCTCGGGCTCAACTCATAGGCCCACCTCTATACTGCCTTGTTTATCAAGTGTTGGAGACACCTGTAAATAAGCAGCTTAGTAACTACCTGGATGTTTATATTATGTCTGGTGCTCAATCAAGTTATGGCTGTGCCACGGCGAGTCCTCAATGTTATCACTTCCGCTTTAGATTCTAAGCAATATTGTAGATAAATGTTTATTGATTTAGCTAAGGCCTTTGACAGTGTCGATCACTCTATCCTTGCTGGCGGCCTGGGAAGCATTGGGGTCTCTGATCACTAGGGCTGTGGAGAATACATCGACTTGCTAAATGTGCGTCCATGTGTTGCAAACAAGTAAGATGGCTGCGCCCGGTCAAGGCTAACAGTATTGGAAATTGATTTTCAATTTACTAATGTAAACGTTATCTTGCACCTTTTATCCCCCTATTTCTGACTAGCAATAAGATTAAGATATTAGTCTATTAGATATTAGCATTTTCTCTATAAATTAACATCTCTTGTCTCTCCTTCTTGTCTCTCTTGTCTCTCCCCCGCTTCAATTCGGTGTTGCACCACGTATTGCGCAACACCCGCTGACACGCGGAGAGCGTTATCTTGCTGATAGTGTGCAGTGTGTTAACTGTGTTGAAATGTGTGCAGTGTGTTAACTGTGTTGAAATGTTTTGGATGAGTGTCACTGTTTTATTTTCCTTTTTATCTTAAATCCTTTTTAGCCCCTCCCCCTTCCTACAAGAGGCTTTTACTTCATAAAAAAGACTCAACATGTCAAAGAAAAACACAACAGCCAAATCCCCCACCTACTGTGTACTGAAAGTGCACTCTATGCACTTTAGCTCAGTGTGTCGGTAAAGAAATTAGCTGTCCAAATATGAACGAACCCCGGTCCAAAGTGATGGCCAGTAGAGTGAGAGGGGAGGCGCTTGCTGATTGGACGAGGTGGGCCGAGCCGACCGCGCGCTTCTTATCTGATCGCCATGGAGATGGCGGTATCGCAGCCACCAATCAGGCGCCAATCAGGCACCGTTGCTCGGCAGCAATCAAATTACAGTTGCTGCGCTTAAGACCATTTTTTCTGGTTAGCTAGCGGAATAAAGGCGGGTAATGCAAGGAAGAGGGGGAGATAAGACATTACCCCCTAGGGCACACACACTCGCACACACACAAACAAACACACACACACTGCAGCTCATTTGATCAGGAAGAGAGTACCTCAGCCCGCTGGAGGGGCGGGAGGAGGACCGGAAAGGCCCAGAAGGGTGGAAGGGGGGCGAGAGAAACCGCCATCAATAAAATTAGCATCTAAAGCCGCAATCGTGTTTATGACCTTCGCCGTGACATTGCCTCTCCTCGCCACCTCGCCGAATTCCGCTCACGCACAGCGCCGCGCGGCTCGGTAAGATCCAAATCCGTCACGCCACGTGCGACAGGCTTTGTTATAAAGGGACGCCAAGTGGTAAATTTATTGGAAACATTAACCACAGCCTGGCTCGCTTTCTTCGTTATTTACCTGCACTTCCCCCCCCCCCGCTCCAATTACATTAGACATGCTTCTGGTTCAAACAACAGGCTTTATTAGCAGACTTCAAGAACTGATGGCGCCGTTTGTGGACGATTCTCCCTGTACACGACACCACCAACCCACGCAGAAAGCCTTGTTAAGGCCGCCCGAGGTAGCGATGATGGAAACACGTGAAGTGATTTGAATTTCTAATGAGATGGCCGCATGTTACAGTCTCTTTCTATATGAATTAACATCTGTAATGTAGTCTGAATCAGCGGTCATGTGCGATGAAATGTTTAGATGAATGACTGTACTTTTATTATACTGTCCAACGCTTTATGGCACAACCGACACCTGGATGCATACTTTGTATTATTTCGTGATGGAAAGTACATTGGGTTAATCTTTCAAATGAATGTGAACGTTGACGTTGCTGGTTTGTGGAGCAGTTGAACAGCTGGTTATGGTGACTGCAGTACAGACCAATCTGAGGATTTGATGCGAAGCAGAGGCTCTCTTCAGAGAGGAGAGAGGAAGCCAGCCGGTCTAGTCATGGGTCTAGTCATGGGTCTAGTCATGAGTCTAGTCATGAGTCTAGTCATGGGTCTAGTCATGGGTCTAGTCATGGGTCTAGTCATGAGTCTAGTCATGAGTCTAGTCATGGGTCTAGTCATGGGTCTAGTCATGGGTCTAGTCATGGGTCTAGTCATGGGTCTAGTCATGAGTCTAGTCATGAGTCTAGTCATGGGTCTAGTCATGGGTCTAGTCATGGGTCTAGTCATGGGTCTAGTCATGAGTCTAGTCATGGGTCTAGTCATGGGTCTAGTCATGAGTCTAGTCGTGGGTCTAGTCATGAGTCTAGTCGTGGGTCTAGTCGTGGGTCTAGTCGTGAGTCTAGTCGTGGGTCTAGTCGTGGGTCTAATCATGAGTCTAGTCATGGGTCTAATCATGAGTCTAATCATGGGTCTAGTCATGGGTCTAGTCATGAGTCTAGTCGTGGGTCTAGTCGTGAGTCTAGTCGTGGGTCTAGTCGTGAGTCTAGTCGTGGGTCTAGTCGTGGGTCTAGTCATGAGTCTAATCATGGGTCTAGTCATGAGTCTAGTCGTGGGTCTAGTCGTGGGTCTAGTCGTGGGTCTAGTCGTGAGTCTAGTCGTGGGTCTAGTCGTGGGTCTAGTCGTGGGTCTAGTCGTGGGTCTAGTCGTGGGTCTAGTCGTGAGTCTAGTCGTGAGTCTAGTCGTGGGTCTAGTCATGAGTCTAGTCATGGGTCTAGTCATGGGTCTAGTCATGAGTCTAGTCATGAGTCTAGTCATGGGTCTAGTCATGAGTCTAGTCATGGGTCTAGTCATGGGTCTAGTCATGGGTCTAGTCATGAGTCTAGTCATGAGTCTAGTCATGGGTCTAGTCATGGGTCTAGTCATGGGTCTAGTCATGAGTCTAGTCGTGGGTCTAGTCGTGAGTCTAGTCGTGGGTCTAGTCGTGGGTCTAGTCGTGAGTCTAGTCGTGGGTCTAGTCGTGGGTCTAATCATGAGTCTAGTCATGGGTCTAATCATGAGTCTAATCATGGGTCTAGTCATGGGTCTAGTCATGAGTCTAGTCATGGGTCTAGTCATGGGTCAAGTCATGGGTCTAGTCATGGGTGTAGTCATGGGTCTAGTCATGGGTCTAGTCATGAGTCTAGTCATGGGTCTAGTCATGGGTGTAGTCATGGGTCTAGTCATGAGTCTAATCATGAGTCTAGTCATGGGTCTAGTCATGGGTCTAGTCATGGGTCTAGTCATGGGTGTAGTCATGAGTCTAGTCATGGGTCTAGTCATGGGTGTAGTCATGAGTCTAGTCATGGGTGTAGTCATGAGTCTAGTCATGGGTCTAGTCATGAGTCTAGTCATGAGTCTAGTCATGGTGTAGTCATGGGTCTAGTCATGAGTCTAGTCATGGGTCTATTCGTGGGTGGCCAACCGTCTCTCGCTGCTCTCACTGTAACCCTGACTGTAGGCAACACTATCTCTCTCCCCACTGACGATCCACCGTCCCTGACTGTAAAATACTGTACCTTACAGTAGATTGACCGGTCAGAGTGCCGTCAAGATGTCCTTCATTTCACACATCACTACATTCTCTCTCTCTCTCTCTCTCTCTCTCTCTCTATCACCTCTCTCTCTCTCTCTCTCTCTCTCCCTCTCACCCCTCTCTCTCTCTCTCTATTTAATATGTCACGGTGATGGGAATGCTTTTGTTGGGTGATATATAGATGAATACATAGTTCACAATTGGCTGCACATCGAGTGTGATTTACTTATTATGATATCAACAATAAAGGGTGGTATGTCACCCCGGTCACATATGCCAGTCAGACACCCCATAAAAAAGGTGGCCTGTCAGCTTTTACTGGCCGGCTCCCTCATAAGAACACATTTATAACAATGGAATAACAACGCATGTGCAGTATGTGTTTCAAATGCAGTTGAAAATAGCATCGCTTGATTGATGAACATGGTCGGTTCTGGGTAAAAAAATTGCTTTTTGTTTT
>NC_140249.1:14597242-14656807 GCF_949987555.1 Borostomias antarcticus | reverse complement strand
ACACACACACACACACACACACACACACACACGTCTGAGCATATTCTCTAGCCTGACAGTGACTCTTCAGCCCTCCTCCCTAGCTGGTGGGGGGAGGAGCAGGAGGAGGAACAGCAGCAACTCTACATCACCTGACAGAGACAGAGAGAGAGAGAGAGAGAGAGAGAGAGAGAGAGAGACAGAGAGAGACAGAGAGAGACAGAGAGAGAGATTTCATTACAATTTCAAACCTTTATACTCGTGAAGCACTGAGGTTTCCCTCATTTGCAGATAGAGGGAGAGAGAGATAATGAGATTGAGAGAGAAAGGGGAGGGGGACATTGGATAATTTGAGGATTCAAGCCAATGGTTTAGTATGCTTTGTTAGATTATTTTGGGGAATAGAGTATGAAAGGGAGAGAGAGAGAGAGAGAGAGAGGGGGGGGGGGGGGGAGAGAGGGAGAGTGAGAGAGAGAGAGAGAGAGAGAGGGAGAGAGAGAGAGAGAGATAGATAGAGAGACATTGGAGAGTTTGGGGATTCAAGCCAAGTGTTTAATATTATGCTTTACTACATGCTGGGTTATTTAGGGGACTATAGTGAGAGAGAGAGAGAGAGAGAGAGACAACACTGTCTCCCCTGCCTGCCCAGACTCTCCCTGCACTTGGCTCAGGTACAGAGAGAGAGAGAGAGAGAGAGAGAGGGAGAGAGAGAGAGAGAGGGAGGGAGAGAGGGAGAGAGAGAGAGAGAGGGAGGGAGAGAGAGAGAGGTTAAGGTAAAGGAAGAGAGAAAGAAAGGAAGACAGATGTGACCTGCTAAAAGCAGCCCAGCGACGGCAGCACAATTCTAGAGGAGAGTTCATTATCCCCACTGATTTGCTGAGACGAATCAGATTGCAAAATGAGACATATGCATTTTTTTTACCCCCCCCCCCCTCTCCCTCTCTCTCTCCCTCTCTCTCCTCTCTCTCTCTCTCTCTCGCTCCCTCTCTCTCTCTCCATTCCCTTTCCGTGCGCGCAATGAAATATTAACTTATCCTGTACGGCAGGCCTTTAAATTGCATGCACTGCTCTCACAAAGGGCCCAGCAAATGTGCCATTACCTCTCTCTAATGTGAGCCATTTCCCCGCCGCTGCGCTGAAAACCCTCGAACCTGCCGGCCGGACTGCTGATCAGAGGGATCTAGGAGGACAAGGCGGAAATCACACTCCAGAGAAGCCGGGTCTGAAACGGCTCCTTTTAAAACCTCAGCGTTCGTTCGCTGTGTTTCCAGCGCACATCTTCTCTCAGGTGTGCGGCAGCGTTAATTAGAATGAGTAGACGTGTTTCGTTCGGGGACGCTCTTGTCACAGATTTAACCATGTATTGCCACTATGGAACACAGTTATGCTTGGCGCTGAAGGCTCCACTTGTAAAATGCTTCCCTCGATGAGTCGAGCAGCGTGCTGAGCCAAAACAGGAAGCGTGCTATAAAAACCAGGAACTACATCATTATGTACTGTTGTCCTGTATGGCGGAAATGTACAGATTCTCTAATGATCGGGGATCTAATATGGGCCTAAAACGGTCATCTTTACTAAGGAACCATATGAGAGCCAAGTGGAGGTGGCGTCTAGCGGACGTGTTCTTCCACGCCGCTAACAGACTCTCATCCTCCCTCTCAGCGTCAGCTCGTTCTGTCTGAATGTAAATCATCTTGGCGTTCGTAAAATGAAAGAAATGAAGTGGCGGGTTTGAATGCGGGGGGGGATGTGGTCCGTGGTCTGATAAACACACGCCTGTGATCTGCGCTCGTACACCAGCGCTCTCCCGCCTCGCCTCTCCGCACACCCCCCCTCACCCTCCCCCCTCCCCTCCCCCCCACACACACCCCCACACCCTTTCATCTTGTCCGTCTCTCCCAAGGCTAATGCACCTCAAAGCATTTATCGCCATTTGCATTAAATAAGCATACTACGCCAGTTGGTGGAGGACAGTTAGCAAGATGCTTTTTATATTATATATTCATATAAATCACAGGGTAACTCCCCCCCCCCCCCAACCTTTCCTGTGTTTTTTATCATGCGTCTCCCATGTTAATGTTCCTGTGTTTTTTATCATGCGTCTCCCATGTTAATGTTCCTGTGTTTTTTTTTATCATGCGTCTCCCATGTTAATGTTCCTCCCAGGGACTCGACCGCTCTCTAATTAGCAGCGGTGATGGATAGTGCGGCCGGAGCGCTGCGCGTTGATTGGGCGGCGGCGGCGGCCTCGGGGGCCCGCGTTAGCGTGTAAGATCTCTCCGCTGGAGATCTGCTGGAGCGCCGGCCATTAGTGGGCTTCTCGCCCAGCCAGCATGGGGGATTATGGGAGTAAAGGTTGCAGGTCTGTCTGACCTGGCCACCTCAGAGACCCTACCCCCTCCCCATACACACACAGTACTCTCTATCGCTCTCTCTCTCTCTCTCTCTCTCTCTCACACACACACACACACGCACACACACACACACACACGCACACACAGTTCAGTTGTAAGTGTGTATGTGTGTACTGTTTGTGTGTGTCTTAACCAAAGCTCTCTAGAGCAGCTTTTCATACAAACTGACAGCCTAAAAGTGTGAGTTCGCACATGAACACTTACTCAAGGGCGTCCCACCACCAATACAATACTACAGCCCCCAGCTGAGCGCAGAGGTCTCAATCCAATAGAAACGCTGATATGACCATATGTTAATTCACCGGATTCCCTCCCTTCCGCATATTATGAGCGGTATTTGCAGTGCAGAGCGAGCGGGATGGGACTGATACCGCTGTATACGCTCAGCAGGGAGTCTCAAACTTTACCCCAGCCGCCTCTATCAGCACCCAGGACCGTATCAATTAAGATCACAATGATCCCACTGAGTTCAGAAGCCCCAGAGGAGGCCCTCAGCAAACCTTCAAAACCCCATTCCACCTCCACCTCTCCCAGCAGACAATGAGCTAAACCAGGGAAGGGGGCTGGGAGATAGGAATGAATGTCTTTGTGTCGATTGATCTTTCTTGGCTGCCGGCTAAGTTGACTTAGCTCTGAGAAATTCTTGTCACTATTAATCCGGAGCGCTGTAAGCCCACACACTGCATTCTCCCCCGGACTCCGGTTTTACAGGGCGAAAGGGTTTGCCGGATTTCCATCACTGACAGAAACTGACTTGGCAAACACACCCACATGCTATACAAAAATCCAAGTTCCTCATTCATCTCTCCCTCTGTCTCTTTCTTGCTGAGGGGGAGAAAACGCGAGGATCTATTTAACATTTCACAAGCTTGTTTGATGTTTTTACCCCCCCCCCCTCTCTCTTTATCTTTTTCACACACACACACACACACACACACACACACACACACACACACACACACACAGACACAAACTCTCTCTCTCCCCCCATAAATACACCGACGCACACACACATTGCCCACTGAAGGGTCCTTGATCATGGTGTGTCCTCCTCACCTTTGTATAATGAAATCATTGAATCATCATAGGGGTATGCAAACAATAAAAAAAAAGCTATGTTTACAAAAAAACAACAACATCCACTTATGGAACAAACCGGTCATGATGCCACGAGCCACTCTGGAGAGCTTGGATGTGGTGATGACCAGTAGAGGGAAACAAAGCACTTCCACTGATAGTGACCGCGTCTGGTAGCAGAACACCCCCCCCCCCCCCCCATATCTCCATCTGCTGCAGCTATGCAATAAAGAGCCGTGGCAGAGCCCCGAGAACAGCTCCGAGTGCCTCTGTCTGTCACCCTCACAGTCCGCCCTCTGTTCATTATCATACCAGTTGATCGGTAATGTATCGGTTTGCACATTTAGCCCGTGCTGTATGCGGTGTTGATTAGAGACTCGTACTGCAGTGCAATGAAGAGAAAAACGGCTTTTCGGTGCTCCTGAACGAGGGATGGGTGTATATTCATCTGGGTAGAGTCTCAGTTCCAGTCCCTTCAACCCCATCATCCGTAATTCGCCGCGGCGCTCCCTCTCAAACGGCCGCACGCCGGTGCGACGCACCTTGATTGACGTGCCGGGGTCGGCCCTCGATGAGGGACGAGGACGCAGCTGTGGTTTTTGTCGGCGGCGGTGAGGCAGAGAGGGCAGGTCCTCTCCTGATACTGACCTAATTTAAATGGTTATAAGATCCTGGCGATGAATTATTCATGAAATCATTTAGCCAATCATCATTTACTCAGTCTTCCGTCGAGGCTCTGGCAGTTTGCTATAGGGTCCTTGCTGCCGGCGCTGCAGCCTTGGAATAAGGAGAGGTAATGAAAATGGAATTGGAAATAAGTAGGCCCTATTTGGGTATATGATACAGCCTACGGAACTGTATAAGATGACACATCTCGCTAGGCTCTTTTTGTTGCTAGCTTTGGAACCATAAACAATGCTAGCCCCCGTGATAAACAATGCTAGCCCCCGTGATAAACAATGCTAGCCCTCGTGATAAACAATGCTAGCCCCCGTGATAAACAATGCTAGCCCCCGTGATAAACAAAGCTAGCCCCCGTGATAAACAATGCCGGGGTCAAAGACGTTAACTTGCATCTGAAGTGTTGTGGAGAAGGCGGAGGTAGTCGGCTAACAGCAGACTCTTGAGTGTGTCCCGATGGGGTGGTCAGTTTCGTGAGGGGTGGCTGTGTGGTTGTGTGTGTCGGGGGGGTGTTTAAAGGGATAATGTGTTACGACGTGCCGATGTCTATTAGCGGGGTGATGTGCGTGCTGCTGCCTCACCTGTCAGGCCCGGCCTCCCCACACTAGCAGACCCAACGGCTCGCTGTTGACAGGGAGGTAGAATAGAGTCTTAAGGAAGGCTGACACCAGACAGAGGGACCAACAGAGGGAGAGAGGGAGAGAGGATTTGGACAGACAGACGGACAGACAGCTTCATAGTGAACTGGACAGGTGATGAACGAGATAATAATGCCAATATTAATTTCAGTGTATTTGTGTGTGTGTGTGTGTGTGTGTGTGTGTTTTGGAATGTTATATTCTATTTAACAAATAAGAAAACAAAAAAAACAAAAATCCTACATACAGTATGTCATTGAGACTGTAGGACAAACATGAGATCATCTCATCTATTATACAATGAAGTCAGTGCTCTCAGAGGACAGACTTGAGACATCCATGTATCTGATAGATATGTTGTACTAACACGACTAGATGGAGGTTATTATGCTGAGCAATGTGAGCATCAGAATGAATTTGCCACCAAGTACTTCACTGCCCTGAAGTTATTTACCCTCCGAAAATCACTGGCAAGACGAGATCAGAGCGCTCTGATGAGCCTTGGGACAAAATCAACAAACTAGGCTACTGCTGGAGAAGCAAGGGAAGCTCTTTCAGAGGCAAACTCATTCCTTGCATTCGTTGTGTTTTATCAGCTAATTCTTCAACGGTTATCTCACCTTCTATTTACTTGCCTTCAGTTGCTACCAGAAGGTGGAATACTAATTAAGTCTTATTGATGGGGAAAAATGCAAAGTTCTTTTTAGCATTTCACAATCTTGTTTGATGTTTCTCCCCCCCCCCCTCTCTCTCTCTCTCCCTATATTATTTTCCAGTGTCCAGTAGAGTCATGAGGCTTAAATCAGGCTCTGCGCGGGACAGATAGCACCAGGAATTAACAGGCATTTCACGCTGGCACCTTGGCGGACGGCTGCACGCGGGCGGCTGGGCCCTGCTCGCCCCCGAGACGCTCTGTAATCGTCCCGCTCTGAAGTGCAGGCCGGTGTGCAAATTACCAAATGTGCCGTGTAAGCGCATTCCAGCCGGCTCAATCAGGCTCATACATCCACGAGTTTTCAACGAGCGGCTGCGTTTTGGGTCCATTTTCTGAATTTCTTGGTGTCATGACTGTGCGTTTTCCGTCCGCAGGCCGGATCTAAAGGACACGAGGACACCCTTATAACACAGGTGTTGGAGTTCCAAGGACAATAATTAGCACCATACAGGGAATTGATGAACTTTTCCTGCTTTATGTCAGTTTATTGTAACTTAATCTCTAAACACTTACTTTCTCAATTAGTGACTGGGCTATGATTCGAATCTCAAAAAATGATTTGTCACCATGGCAACATGCTGTATTGGAAGACTGCTGGCGTTGCTTTGTAATGTACTGTAGAAACGTCACGATTTCTGAGAGCATGAGCCCTATTTACACAAGAATCCTTTTTTTCTGGGGGAGTTAGGGTTATGAATCATGTGCATTAGCACACATCAGTACATTCATCATTTTAATCTATCTCCATCTCACTAGCTCACGTTCTTCCTCTTCAGGGATTAGAGAGAGACAGAGGGGCGAATTCACTAAAGGATTGCGCAGCTTTTCCTGACGCAAAGCCTGTGCATATAAGTCAAAAATTATGTTTGCTATTCACAAAGCCCTTGCAAAGGGTGAAATACGGTGTTAACTGCGTTGCGTTCGTCATTGCGTTTCTCTGCGCCGTTGTTATTAGCTCATATTTAAATTCGGTAATATGGGCGGAGAATGTTCCCCTTTCTATGCAAATTAACATTTCAGTCGAGATCACTTTTGTCAAATTTGAACATTTATTATACAAGCGGCATAATATATAGCATATGAAATTTTGGCGGTGTGCTCTGTCCGGGGGGGCCCCCTGCCTTCCACCGGCGTGGAAAGCGCGTTAGCAGGGGGAAGCAATCTAGGTGTTCCCCCCCTCTGGGCCAAGCCCTTGGCCCAGAGAGCCAGGAAGGGGGAACGGCATCTAGCCCCCTGCCTCAATGACGATCAGAGTGGGCCGCGATCGGGAAGACGCTCGGAGGTAACTCGGCCCACTAAGACCGTCAAAGAGTGCCACAGGAGGACTGCTGTACATTATAGTCCCTGGTCCCCACGGGCCGACGCTTCGTGGGTTCCGCGGGAGATACAGCCTAGTGTCTCTGCGTCCATGGCGCCCGGAGGGACCGCTGGATGGCCATTCGGAGACGTAGCGGCCCACGTTCGCCACGGAAAGCCACAGAGACCAGCTAGCGGCTACTCTGGCATCCACTAGCCGACGCTAGTGGAATGCTGCTGTACATTACAGTCCCTGGTCCCCACGGGCCGACGCTTCGTGGGTTCCGCGGGAGATACAGCCTAGTGTCTCTGCGTCCATGGCGCCCGGAGGGACCGCTGGGTGGCCATGCGGAGACGTAGCGGCCCACGTTCGCCACGGAAAGCCACAGAGACCAGCTAGCGGCTACTCTGGCATCCACTAGCCGACGCTAGTGGAATATCTGACAGACTACCCCGGACAGAGAGCAACGATGACAACAGACGACATACACAGGAGGAGCAGGGGAGGAGGTGGGGCGAGCATGCAATGCACAACCAGCAGTAATGGCAAGCGCGAACAATGACATGTTTTGACAGCTTAAATACATGCGCTCTAGTGAGCTGACCAATGTTATGGCAGCTACAGTCAGCTGGTGCTGGCGTCATGCGTGACTGATTAACCTCAGCTGACCACCCCGGGCGTGACGTACGTGTCCTCGCCTGAATTTGCGTCGGAGACTTCATTATTGCAAAACCCGCCCAATTCACAAAGATCGGCGCAAATTGCCTCACGCAGTTAAAGTGAAATTAATTGCGTTTTCAGAGACGTGGTGGTATTTAAGTGCAAGGGGTGTGTCGCGGCCAGCCTGTCCGCTGATCATGGCAGCAGTGATTGTTGCGAGGCGAATTCGGCATCGCAATGCCAGGCATGTTGTTCGTGAGAGAATATTTAGAAGAAGGTCACTTTCTGATTTAACACTAGAACCACCGCGGTAGCTGTTTGGACACCAGAGCGCGCAGCTCTTCAGCCAACTGGAGGATGAAGTCGCGTCTGGGGAGGCTCAGTTGACTATGCGTCTCTCCACCCGTCCCCAGCGAGTCCAAGCTCCCCCAATGAATAATACTTATTTATAATAGCCTACATAGCTAACTGTGAAACTGTGCGTATAATAGTCTGTGTATATAAATAAATAAAAACATAGCCTACACAATATTTTTTTTATTTGAATGGTCTTGAAAATATTTTGCTTTTGTATCATAGGTGACGGCAGGTATCATCTTCAGCCATGGATGATGACTCCCGTGCGTAATCCTTCCAACGTTGGAGAGGCGGCGTACAACTGGGCTCACATCAGGACGCGCGGTGTGATTGAGTGCACATTTGGAATCCTGAAAAGCCGTTTAGATGCCTAGATCGTACCGGTGGGGCAATGTTATACACTCCCCCAAAAGTATGCCAGATCATCGTGCTGCAACTTGCATAACATAAAATGACAATTTTTCCTTTGTTCGTCTTTTCAAATCATTCCACCTCCGTTTGCAGTCTTCCGCGTTTACACACACAAATGGCACTGACTGATTGGGAAATTAAACCCCAAATATGATTTTTTGCTGCAGTCGTGATATTTTTTGCGGAAAGCTGTGAGACATGTTTTTGAACCTCGTCCGTGAGGCCTTCAAGTTCGCTGTCTGAAAATCGTATCTTTCTTTTTCTGTCTGCCATCGTCCAATGATATGCATACGAGTTGTATGCGCTGTATGCGCAGTATTTATAGTCATTTCCTATATCAGCAGCAAATTGCACTCAGCCGCAAACACCGAATGGGCGTGTTTGCGCTGGGATATTATTAGCGCAATGTCTTTAGTGAATAGGTTTTTAAAACGGAGCACATAGCTGGCGCAACTGACGCGCAATGTAATGGTGCAATTAGCGGGCGCAATTTGCTTTAGTGAATTCGCCCCAGAGTGTTTGCTCATAAGATCAGAATGGTCTCGGAGGCTGATCCGAGTCTGCCTGCCTTTTTTATTTAGTCGGAGAGAATTCCAGAGAATTCCAGAGGATTCCAGAGCTGCCTAGTCCCATTCGCGTTGCGTTTTTAGATCCGGTCTAAGGTGGGTGTAGGGCAAGGTTATATCCATCAGATACCGTTTTGGAATAGGTGGGATCTAGACAGGATTTGAATGTGATAGTGTCGCTGTGTTCTAGTTGTACCGAGGTCAGAACTTGTCGCCCGGGATGACATCATATCCCAGTTCAATGCATTCCAGAAACAGAACGCAAAAAAATGCTCAAAACCCACTTTCGCCCCATCTTTGTAAGTTAGCCATTGTTAGCAATAGCAGTTGATAACAACGCACTAAGCGCTATCTTGTGCATACGGACACCGTAGCAATTAGCATTGTCCACTGATAGCAGTTGGACAGTACTGTGTGGACGACTGATTTAATGAGACACAGATAAGACACATTGTTGATTCCCAGAGTAGCCATCTTGATTTGATATTGCTTTGTCTTTGCAGAGCAGAGTCGTCGACTTCTCACAAGCACAAGTGTACCTCAGTGTCAATACCGAGAGCACAGCACTGCTCTGCACTGTTCAACTATACCCACTGACTCGCTACCTAGCAACATGACTAACCTTGGTTGGAAAACATATAACATAGCTATACATCTCTGACAACAGGATCAAACTACCTAAATAAGAAGAATCATCTGATCTGCTGTGAATACAATGATTATAACTGATGATAATTGTTTCCACCTGATAATACTAGCGAGTGACTGCTGAGGACATGAGTGGAAACGCCAAAGCTATTCACATTTCGGACGGGGTCAGACTCAGTCATTTTGGGTGGAAATACAGGTACAGTAGGAAGGGCTCTTTTCTCAGACGAACGCTCTGCTACTGGTATTTCCCACAAACCTTGTAAACACAAACTTGCAGGACCCCCCTGTGTAAAAACAAAGCCTTTGCAAATACTGTAGGACCTTAGGATAAAGACCATTTGCGGAACTGAGATGTTTAATGTTGCTGTCGTGTTCTTTTGAAGGTGGAAGGGGAAAACTTTTCACAAGATGGCATGGCAATCCGGCATGTTCCGAAAACATCACTGGAATTCGGCGTTCCTCTCTCGACTCAACCTTTTATAACCCGTTATCGGACACATTTCTCTACTTGATGTATTGCCGTTATATGGGAAAGTGTCACGGCGGCGGGGACGTGAAGGATTGCACCGCGACCCGGGAACACCGCGGGGGCCGGCAAAAAATATACCAGCCGGACGCGTCCGAGGTTCGGACCGGTCCGTGCTGCCGCCGCTGGGGACAGGGGGGTGGCACGGCCCAGACCGCCACAGAGGAGAGACTGACCCTCTGTTGTCTGGCAGTGACTAGGGCAAGCCGGACACAGAGCAGAGCAGCGAGAGGGACCGTGGGGCTGGCATGGCGCCCCGTAACTTTCTCTCTGACCTCTCCCGGGCGCCACCGTCATTCACAGGGTACTCTCAGTGCAGGGTTTGTGTGTGTGTGTGGTCACCCAGGGCGGTCAGGGAGTGTGTGTTGTACTGACCGGGCAGGTGTGAGGGTCAACGCCCCCGCTCGGCAGAGCGCCATGGTCCTCCCTCAGGGTCAACTCACTAAAAATACACCATCATACATCCACTTTGTTTTGTTGTGTGTTTTTTTCTCCCCCAGTTCTGGAAAGGCCGTTTAAGTCGTACCGCTTCGCCCCGTCACCCACTTTGTGTTTGACGGGCTGTAAGCTAAAGAGCTGTCACACCGGGGAATGGGGACACAACATGTCTCTCTGTCACACTGTGTTGGAAAGATGGATGAATACATATATCTGAGGTAACTCCCCCCCCCTACCTCCGTAAAAAAAAAAGAACACGAATCGTGAAACTCCCCCGTTCTGCCAGGACCTGTGGTCCCAGGTGCCACTCAAGAGAGGGCCTGTTCGGAGCGTCGCCGTGGCCACCAGCACGCGCGGCGACCATCTCAGCTCAGCTGTGAAATTGGACGGGCACGCTGACCCGAAATCCTCTGCTCCTCTGTGCTCAGCCAAGCGTCCAGACGAGGAGCAACGCTGTCTCCCGGCGCCCGGCGCTCTCCTCACAGCCGAGAGCATCTCCGCCCATCTCACTCAAGTGCTCACGGCCCACGACAGCGCCGTCGGACAACCTGTTGACGCGTGGCACCTAACTCTATGTGTCATGCTTTGGGAGGATGTCCTGTTCCCTGCTAGTCAGCGTGGTTGGGCGGCCGGTTCCACTCGATCGGGTTCTCTGAGAGGACAGATGTGTCGTCCGAAGAAAAGGAAAACGCAACGTGTAGAACAACAACCGTGCGTGACGGACACTTTGCTGTGAGTTGTGTTTCCTCTGGGGGGTACAGTGGGCTAAAGGCACTAAAACAATCAAATACAATATAATACATTGCAAACAAGACAATAAAAGAAAGAAAAATAAGAGGAAAAAACTAAAACTAAACTAAAACAGCCATACAGAAATGATTGGGTTGCTAAGATCATCATGAGATGAAGGCCACTGAGTTTTCAGGAGAGATTTAAAGGCATCCAAAGTCTGGGCAGTTGTAATATGCAGCGGTAGGCTATTCCACCGCCTGGGGCCAGACAATCTGTCCAGGACCCTGATGAGTGGCCCAGAGTTGTGTTCCTGCAGTTGTTTTCCGTTATTAAAGAGAGGATTTAATTAAACGGTGAGTGTACAGTAACTGGTATTTGATGGGATTAGAAAGGAGCAGCCATGGGCTCTGCTCATTTACAACAGATACATCTAACTTCTGGTACAACTCTGAACTGCACGTTTTGCACTAATTGCTGCTCATTTGTTTTTGTGTGACCTCAGAAATCACCCAGAGATGGAGGTGTCAGCGTGTGGGGCCCGGTCACTCAGCGACTCCACAAGGCTATTCAACATGGCTCTTATCGAAATGTTGACATTTGAACCTGAAAAATGACCAATCCTTCTTAATGGTGAAACTGGAGGGACGTCAGCAGTTAGCCTTTTAAAGCCAGTAGCAGAGGCCCTAGAAACACAGAGAGGTTTGATTAATAATATGAAAGGGAAGGCGATATGAAGGCAGGAAATTAAACACACTAATACCGGGGAGGGAGGGTGGGGCGATCAAGACTTAATGAAGGACTTTGAGGAGTCGAGAGCGTGATTTAAGACCATGGATTTACCTTCCTGCTGACATGGCTGATGCACTGAGGATTATGGGGGCATGGCGAGGGGTGATACGGGCGACCTTCTACCCCCTCGTGGCCCTATTACAGTAACGAGTTACTATTTCTGCTGTAGGACAATTACCATCCTCCACATGTTAACATGGTGTAAGTGTCGGGAGAGTAGTCAGCAGTCTAATGATACATGCTTTAGCGCTAGAAGTCTAGGATTCCACTTGAGAGACACCTACGGTCAAAACGCCATCCGTCTGAGTCTCAAACGAGAAATAAGACACATTTGATTGTCAGCGGAGTTAACTGTGCGCTGCTGCATCAACCTCGGTGGGATTTTCTCCTACTCGCCGTGATTATTCGGCGGAGGTGTGACATGATGAAAGCAAGTGGAATATGGATACTTCCTGTGCTATCTTCACCAGGAGCGAGCTGAGAACAACTCCCCCATCCTCCTTCAGGTTTTAACAGCTGCATCGTACATCTCTCTGGGGGCACCATGGGAAAGGTGGTGTGGGCTGGCCATTCATCTTTAGTGACATGTTTATTTTTATTTACACATTCTCTACAGCCTTTCTATGACTATATTCACAAGTGTATGTATTGTTATATCTGTGTGTGTGTGTGTGTGTTTCTGCAAAATATTGTTCAATCTACTCCATCTTCTCCAGCTGCTGAATTTGGATGTTTTCTGTACCCATAACTCCACTGGTGTTAGTGGTATTTTCTGTATGCTTACTGTACCACTGTATCAATACTATATATATATACGCACACACACACACATCTCCAGTCCCATATACATACAACAGTACAATAAAAGCTTCACTGTACTAAGAGCTGTACCCCTAAGGCATCGCTACTTGACAGCTGGATATGTGCAGCACACTACTCATCACATAGCTTTGACTTGTGTTACCACTAGTGTATATTTTTTATTCTTTATGTTGAACAAGCCTATCTTGCAAATCTCCCATTGCAATGTTTCTGAGATATAGCAGATGCTTACCCCCCTCTGTTCTCATGGGTGTGCTCTAGGTGAGGGAAAATACAAAAATGGGACCACTTGGTTTGGCTGAGAATATGTTCCTATCCCACCATCCCAGTGAGTGGGCGAAGGAAGACGTGTTTAGCATGTGGTTTTCCAACCTCTCATCACACTTCCCAAGCCCTCACCTAGAGCACACCCATGAGAACAGAGGGGGGTAAGCATCTGCTATATCTCACAAATATTTTATGCAATGGGAGACTTGCAAGATTGGCTTGTTAAACATAAAGAATCAAAAATATAAGTCAAAGTCAAAAGCTATGTGATGAGTAGTGTGCTGCACATATCCAGCTGTCAAGTAGCGATGCCTTAGGGGTACAGCTCTTAGTACAGTGAAGCTTTTATTGTATTGTTGTATGTATATGGGACTGGAGATGGGAAATAGCAAAAGCTATAATCTAGTACAAAACATCTTCTCTCTAAGGAGACTAATGTATTTGTATGTTGTCCCTGAAATAAACTTCTTCTAAAAAAAAATTATTAATAAAAATAAAAAGTGCCGTGGCACTGGTCAAATGACGAGTCAGAACCAATATAGTTCTCCCCCCGCCGCGACGGCGTGGGTCTTTATTTGGGGGTCTGAGAGGGTGAACACAGGAAGGATGCCACCGGTGTCCAGGCTGGGGGAAAGATGTCCACCCTATGGAGGTCACTGCGCGCGTCCCCTGGAACTCACCTGGAGGACGCCCCAGCGTGGAGGGGGCGGGGCCGAAGCAGGGAGCTGGCGCCAGAGCTGTCGAGGGCCTGCGCGGCGAGACGGCGAGCCCCGGGTCCACGCCCTGCAGAGTCCACTGGGTCGATCCGGACGTCCCTCTCCTCAGCCCCGTCCACAGACCTGAGTTTTTTTTTTTTTTCTTTGTTTTAAAAAAAATTATATATTTAACCTTTATTTAACCAGGCAAGCATTTAAGAGCAAGTTCTTATTTACAAAGGCAGCCTGGCAAAAAGCAAAAGCCTCTTGAGGGAAGGGGGTTAGGGGACTGAAAATAAAACAAGGTTAAATATAAGACAGTTAAAAACAGCACACATTGACACATCAATGGGGGCGGCTATAGCTCAGTTGGTAGAGTGGGTCGTTCAATGATCGAAGGGTCGGTGGTTCGAATCCCAGCTCCGACTGTCCACATGTCGAAGTGTCCTTGAGTAAGAAACCTAACCCCAAATTGCTCCTAATGAGCAGGTTAGCACCTTGCGTGGCAGCTACCGCCATTGGTGTGTGAATGTGTGTGTGTGAATGGGTGAATGAGAGCCCATTGTAAAGCGCTTTGAGTGCCGCTAAGGTGGAAAAGCGCTATATAAGAGCAGTCCATTTACCATCACAACACATATATAAAACAACATGCAACACTACAAGGAGCAGTGAGTATTACCAGCACAGACATACAGCAGCAGCAAATCATCAGCAAACATGCAAGACAGTTCAAAAGACAGTTAAATACAGTTAAAGACAGAATACATGGAACATACAGCATACATGGAAACATCATTTCCCCCGTGGTGGGATGACGCTTAGAGGTGACGCTTGGTGAGGCGCTGCAGAAGGTGAGGGTTTTTTTTTACCAAGAGATGGCTCGTCTGTTGCGAACGATTTGGCGCCATATTGGATCTCACAAATTGAGCTCATCTCTACGCTACGTAATAATCTCAGACCTCAACATTTTTAAATTGAAGATATGAAGCGAGTTGAATGACTTATGCCACAGATTAGCCTACAACTCTAAACTAAACTGATACTGAGCTAATGCTGCTTGCCCAGCTGAAACAAAGCTGCCATCGGATGAATTGCCAAACATTTTGCACGGCTTCTAATCAAGAGGGATCCAATTTCATTCAAAACACACACTGTGAGTCTGTACAGGATCTGGGCTTGTTCTATTTGAGAAGTCATTGATCAAATATTTGAATGTCTACAACAGCTTCTGTACACAATGTTCTGTCAAGCTTTCTCTAGGGTCTATAAAGCTTTAAAACAGTAGCCTGCAGTACTTAACACTGTAACTCATAAAACATGTTTTGCATTGCCAGTTACCAATCAATCAAAGATACAGTCGAATACATCCATAGACATTAACAGTAACCTATCTATGTATAGTTGATGAAAATACAAATTGACGGTCTCAATTCATCAACTTAACTGTCCTCAATCCATCAATCATTAGGCTAGACAAGCGCACACTGCAAAACTACATGAAATATGAATACTCATACTGTTTATCAACAAAAGAAACAGCATCCTTCTTAGATTTCTTTCTCTCCATCTCTTTACCACAACATCTCCTCTCTCTCTCCATCTCTTTACCACAACCTCTCCTCTCTCTCTCCATCTCTTTACCACAACCTCTCCTCTCTCTCTCCATCTCTTTACCACAGCCTCTCCTCTCTCTCTCCATCTCTTTACCACCTCTCCTCTCTCTCTCCATCTCTTTACCACAACCTCTCCTCGTTCTCTCCATCTCTTTACCACAACCTCTCCTCTCTCTCTCCATCTCTTTACCACCTCTCCTCTCTCTCTCCATCTCTTTACCACAACCTCTCCTCGTTCTCTCCATCTCTTTACCACAACCTCTCCTCGTTCTCTCCATCTCTTCACCACCTCTCCTCTCTCTCTCCATCTCTTTACAACAACCTCTCCTCGTTCTCTCCATCTCTTTACCACAACCTCTCCTCGTTCTCTCCATCTCTTTACCACCTCTCCTCTCTCTCCATCTCTTTACCACAACTTCTCCTCTCTCTCTCCATCTCTTTACCACAACCTCTCCTCTCTCTCTCCATCTCTTTACCACAACCTCTCCTCGTTCTCTCCATCTCTTTACCACAACCTCTCCTCTCTCTCTCCATCTCTTTACCACCTCTCCTCTCTCTCTCCATCTCTTTACCACAACCTCTCATCTCTCTCTCCATCGCTTTACCACAACCTCTCCTCTCTCTCCATCTCTTTACCACCTCTCCTCTCTCTCTCCATCTCTTTACCACAACCTCTCCTCTCTCTCTCCATCTCTTTACCACAACCTCTCCTCTCTCTCTCCATCTCTTTACCACCTCTCCTCTCTCTCTCCATCTCTTTACCACAACCTCTCCTCTCTCTCTCCATCTCTTAACCACAACCTCTCCTCTCTCTCTCTCCATCTTGCATCCCCACCTCCAGTGTTTTCTTTTCCTCCCCTCCCTCTACTCACCCCCCTCCCTCTTCCCACGGCTAGCGGACGCAAGGTTGATAAATGGAGCTAATTGTTTTATGGCAGGAGCGGCCTGATGCTGCCGGTGTGCTCAGGCTGAATGAGGGGGCCTTGGGGAGGCCATTACCCTTCCCATTGTTAGAAAGGACAGGAGGACGAGGAGAGGCCAGAGCACTCCGCAGGGACGAGGCCATAGAGAGAGACCCTCTGGCGCCTCTACCCCACATCACACACACACACACACACACACACACACCTGCCTCATCACACACACACCTGCCACATCACACACACACCTGCCTCATCACACACACACCTGCCACATCACACAAACACCTGCCACATCACACACACACACCTGCCTCATCATACACACACCTGCCTGATCACACACACCTGCCCTAGACTCAGGGAGGTGAGACTCTGGGAGGTTAGACTCAGGAAGGTTAGATAAAGGAAGGTTAGACTCAGGGAGGTTAGACTCAGGGAGGTTAGACTCAGGGAGGTTAGACTCAGGGAGGTGAGACTCAGGAAGACTCAGGAAGGTGAGACTCAGGGAGGTGAGACTCAGGGAGGTGAGACTCAGGGAGGTGAGTCTCTGGGAGGTTAGACTCAGGGAGGTGAGACCCAGGGAGGTTAGACCCAGGGAGGTTAGACTCAGGGAGATTAGACTCAGGGAGGTGAGACTCAGGGAGGTGAGACTCAGGAAGGTGAGACTCAGGGAGGTGAGTCTCTGGGAGGTTAGACTCAGGGAGGTGAGTCTCTGGGAGGTTAGACTCAGGGAGGTGAGACCCAGGGAGGTGAGACCCAGGGAGGTGAGACTCAGGGAGGTTAGACTCAGGGAGGTGAGACTCAGGGAGGTGAGACCCAGGGAGGTTAGACCCAGGGAGGTGAGACTCAGGGAGGTGAGACTCAGGGAGGTGAGACTCAGGGAGGTGAGACTCTGGGAGGTGAGTCTCTGGGAGGTTAGACTCAGGGAGGTGAGTCTCTGGGAGGTTAGACTCAGGGAGGTGAGACTCAGGGAGGTGAGACTCAGGGAGGTGAGACTCTGGGAGGTGAGTCTCTGGGAGGTTAGACTCAGGGAGGTGAGACTCAGGGAGGTGAGACTCAGGGAGGTGAGACTCAGGAAGACTCAGGAAGGTGAGACTCAGGAAGGTGAGACTCAGGAAGGTGAGACTCAGGGAGGTTAGACTCAGGGAGGTGAGACTCAGGAAGACTCAGGGGAGGTGAGACTCAAAAAAGTAGCCTCTGATTTGCCACCACCACTGGAGGTTTGGTCCTGATGTCTGCCAAGTTTTTTTTTTTTTTTTTACAGTGTTATGAAAGTGTAAATTGTAAGCTTTCAAATGATGTGCCATGCATTGAAATATGCAAATGTTTGAAGAAGATATGCTTCTGTAAATGGTCAGGTACAGTACACCTGAATTCACTAAGCAGAGAAAAAGGGCTTCAAATATTCACCCTTCTCACAGGACATAGACTTTGATGACAGAATATGTCTGTTTAGTGATTCTAAAACTGTTTTTTCATCCAGGACTGTCCCATATATTGGACACCCAATGGAATGCGTGGCCTGACGGTTGTGGATGATGAAACGGTGACATGGCTCCTGGAGGTGTGCCCGGATATATAGCCTGGGTGACCCCCTCACCCAGGCTCGGGGTGGTAAAAGGATAGCCCCTCGGCCCCGAGCCTGGGGGGGAGGAATATTGGAATTGGAATACAGCTGTACTCTGTGCTAAGATACAGATGACTACAGGTCATGTCTTATGTAGAGAGACAGGTGCACTCCATCATAACTGCTATAAAGCCACCAGGATCAATAAAATGAAATAGGGATGGAATCATTGAGCTACACTTGATAGGAGAGATACTGTTCAGCACTGTGTGATGACATTGAATTGCAGATTGAGATACTCAGGATTTTATGGATGAATGGATGAAATGCTGCTTGAACACCAGCTATGCCAGTAGAATAACAGAACACTACTGATATTTGTCGAGTAGTGCAATTAGTATTATCGACATGGTAGCTACAGTATGCTAATATGGTCATCAGCATAATCACACATTACTGCTCATTGCCATTTTGGTCTTTCTGGACTTTCTGAACAATTATACTTCTATCTCTGTCCTGTAAAAAATGCGTGCTGAAACAGCAGATGTCCAGTTGATTAGTGTCCACTCATACTGATTTAAAGTACTGTCTCTAAAGTCTTTCAAAGTCCTATCTGTTGGAGTTGTGTGGATGTGTGGGCAGGGGATGAGGCCCTCTGTGCCCTTATTCACGTGGCGTGGCCATGGAACTACCAGTCATCCACGTGATGGTCATCGGTTCCTTTTTTTTTTCCCGTACCAGCAATCACCACCAAGGGCATTGCAATCAGAGACACCAAGGGCATTTCAATCAGGATAAAATCAACAAAACAAAGTTCTTTAAAAAATGACTTAGAATATAGCCACCAGAGACTGGGGATTTACGGGTAGACTTCACACTTTAGAAATTATGTTTAGTTTTTGAAATTAGACCTTCATCATACCACCGCCTGAAGCAGTGTAATGATTACAAAAAATATCACTTCCCACCGGAAAAGCATTCCACCTAAGTTCCCCGGTTACAATGTATGAGATA
Source organism: Borostomias antarcticus (assembly GCF_949987555.1). Lineage (NCBI taxonomy): Eukaryota > Metazoa > Chordata > Actinopteri > Stomiiformes > Stomiidae > Borostomias > Borostomias antarcticus. Next base: position 14,637,975 of record NC_140249.1, on the reverse strand, counting down.
TCAATAATGACTCTTTGCCATTCAACCATGAATTCACTGTGTTTGTCATATTATTATCTGTTACATTTCAGTGCTCTCTTGCTAAGGTTTCTGCACATTTAATTCTTCTGATTCATGTTTACAAAAGTTCAGACTTTTGCATTTGTTCCCCTGTACTCCCAATGAATGATCAACGCTATTAGTTTGGATTAAGCCTGGTAATCTCTCCCTAAGGAAGTATTTGAACAAGGTTGCCTTTCTGGGTGTTTGGCTCTTTTTCTGCTCAATGCGTTCAGACAGCTAGCCAGCTTGGACATGCAGTGTGTGTGTGTGTGTGTGTGTGTGTGTGTGTATAAGCATGGCTCGGTTCCACCCCCTCAATCTCAATACACACAGCTTTTTTCCACTGCCAAGGGGAGCATGGGTGAAGCACCTTTACAAGATCACACATGGTGGGCATATTACGCTCTTTCCAGCTGTCCCTTCCTAACCAAACAGGCTGAGTATGCACCAGGCCACATCCCCATTCCCTACCAACCCCCTTTTTTTGTCCAATCATTGGGGCTGATTACAGGCATAGCTCATCACTTTCACAATGACAGCGGATATGGAGGGGGTTATTTTGTCTGAGGGCAATCAGTGCCAAATGGAGCCTCTTCACGCTTTAGTTCCCCCTCACCCATCAGCCAATCAGGATTGTGTCCTCCCTTTAACAAGTCCCCAACTCTCTCTGGGCCAGAAGACATCACGTCTGAGGAGAGAGGCACTTTGGGGTGAATGAGCCAAACAGAGGCAGCGAACAAAGCCTGCATTTTAAAAATGGGCAAACAATTAGCTAAATGAATAGCTTGGAAAGGCTCTGGAACATGTCGAGCTGTCCCCGGAAAGCTGATTTCTCCTTATCTCGGATGTTTTGGCTGCCTTGGCATTTCAAATGTGTTGATTCATTTGCACAATATCAATTTCTCATCCCAGTGGGACTTCAAGTGTCATTGCTCAACCGAATGTTCGCGTCTCAATTACTGACTCTGCCTGATGTTTAAAACCCTGGCTCATCACCAGGGGTAGAATTTAGGGGGGAGACGCTGGGGACATGTCCCCGCCAATATTCAGAGACTACTGAATTGTCCCCAGCAATAATTTGGTACACAAATTTCACATTTAATGCTTAACAGGTCTCCTTCTCTACTAGTCCCGCCTCCCTAGTCTAATAGCGCTAATAGGATTGGCTTGCCGTTTCTTGTGTGAGAGGCTGGCTGTAGTAGTCTGTGAAAATGTCTCCAATATGTTTTATCCTTCATTCACATACTGTAGACACACTGTACATTGGTGTAAGGAACCCTTTGATGCACACGCAATGCAAACCCCCCTAACGAACAACATGCAGTCCAGGGGTCAATCCAGATTTTGGTCCAAACATTAGTGGTACCAGCATGTTATGGAATTAAATTAATACATGATAACCTCTCCAGCTTTGTAGCTTAATTACTTTTGTAATGGGAAATTCAAAATGGCACCTTACTCTGCCAGGAGAAAAGCCATGTGAGTGTTATGTGTAACAACACATTTAGACACTAGAATGGCCCTCAGAGAGCACAGGCGTCCACCCATAAATGCATGTGGTCAGCATGTACAGATTTAGAAACATCTGGACACATACAGTCATGTACTGTGTTAAAAAGTTCAAGCCCGGGAAGATTGACGCAATAGTTTTTAAGACATTCCCTATTCTATCAGTGCGTGACCCGAGGGAACCACATGATCGGGGAAGGCCAGGACCAATATACAATATATTGGGTATTACGTGACCTGGGGACATGCAAACTCTCATTGACAGGACAAAGTGAAAGAGTGAAAATTAATTAAATTAACTAATTGATTAGAAGGAGCTATTATATTTAAAACTCTCCTGTACAACATTTTATTAAATAGTCATTTTTACACTGCATTTTATTTGATTTATTATCAAATACACTTTTACACTTTTATAGTGTTTTATCTTCCATCTTATTTTATCTTATAGAACACAGCATTAAATATTACATTTTGATAATTACAAAGGAGGTCCTGTCCAAATCTCGGAGGTCCCAAATCTTTTTGTCTTTTGTAATTATCTTGTAATCATCTTTTTGTCTTATTGTTTTTTGTGGCACAAACTAAGCCTTGCCCTTGACCCCCGACCCCGGATGGCCGGTCCACTGAAATATTGTCAATGTGACACCGGTCCGTGGTGCAAAGATATGCAGGGTTATCATACCAATATATACAACACAGACATGTACTGTAGGAAGACAAAAAATACCAATATTATTTGGTAACCTTAGGTGGTACCAGAACCTGGACTGGCCCCTAGATTCAAAAGATTAATTTATTTGTCACATGTAACGTACGGTGAACAGTCAAAGTGAACTGTTGCTACATCACTAATCAAACTGCTCAGCGTAAACTGGAATTTGACTGACAGAAATATTAATTATAACTACATGTTATATGTGATGGTCCTCAACACTGGGACACTTTGGTGGAACCATGTGTGAATGTGCATTATAAATGTCTCTGTTATGGTGGTGGAAAGAGGTAATTATCGATGGCTTTGCTCCCAGGAGACTGATAAGGTGGCCTGGCTGATAGATGGATTGCTGTGCTCGGCATATGTGGGGTTGAAAACATTGATCTCTGGGATTAATGCTGGCCCCATAGGGGCTGATGGCAGTCAAATAGTGTTTCTGTAATTATACATTTACAAAGGCTAATATCCCTGTAGGTGCTGACAGGCACACTTTCGTTTTTCACAGCTTCTCAATGGGGGAAACATTTTTCTACTTATTTACATATTGTATTCCAGAGTTAGACAGGGCATCCGATATGCCATTTAAATCATGGACGTCGCTAGGCCTATTTTAGGGGGACTGAAGTCTCCCTAAAATGTTCTTCACCCCCCCCTCAAATCATTTGCCATTATTGTCTCAAAATTATCGTTGGGGTATGTTGTCTCGGCCCATCCGATAGGCTATCACAATGCAGTGATGCACACTATCCCATGGGCACTAGGACCTGGGGAGAGGCTGCTACAGCCTGCTTCTCTACCAAAGAATGTGGCTACATTCCGAATCGCACACTTCTACATGTTTAATACAAGTACGTACTACAGCTGCCCCTAGAAAGTACATACTTTGCACGCAGTACGCATCGAATTGAGACATACTTACTTGTCATAACATTATGCCTTGAAATTCAACCACGTCCGTCACAGTCCATAAAGCGATTTTCGTCCACAGCTGAGATTCATCAAACCCCTCCGGTGTACTCACACATGACATGATCATAACCCCTCCGGTGTACTCACACATGACACGTCATTTCCACTGCGCACAGGATAGCCAGAAAAGTCTGCTGGCTTGCATGCTGCAAAATACGACCGGATGTAGTAGGACATCCTGGTATTTTTGCCATACAGCATGTGGCATACTATGTATTGGGACATACTACACATACTTTTTTGGCATACTATATAGTATGGAAGAACAGTATGCGATTCAGAATGCAGCCCGCCACTCACTCACATTTTGGCAACATGACTTGACAGAGGAGATTAGCCTCAAAGATTTAGAGTGAAATTGTAAGTAGCTAGTTAGCTAGCTAGCTAGCTTGTTACCTGCTTAACTTTAGCTTTGTTTGGGTAAAGGGGATATTGTGTGGCTATGTTAATACTATTGTTGACTGTCAGTTAGCTGGCTACATGTTCTTTAACAAGGAGACTTCTATCCCACTCTAAAGTTTGCCTACTGATATAGCCTAAGCTTAATACCTGCTTGACTGCTTGTATTTTGAAACAATAATATCAGTCAGTCCCAATAGAATGTTGTTGTTTTGATTTTACTGTTTAATGTCAGTGAAAAGTAAATGTCACAGTGCTCCTCATAACGCTATTGTGCCAGTAATCCTTCAATTCACTGACCAGATGGATAAAGTTAGATGAAGAGAGGGGTCAGCTCCTCCACAGCCCAGTCTGGTGAGAGAGAGGAGACTGACAGGGTGGCTGGTTCTAGAGGAGGCGGTGTGATGGGGGTTAGAGTCTACCGAGAGAGGAGACTGACAGGGTGGCTGGTTCTAGAGGAGGAGGTGTGATGGAGGTTAGTGGTCTACAGAGAGAGGAGACTGACAGGGTGGCTGGTTCTAGAGGAGGAGGCGTGATGGAGGTTAGTGGTCTACAGAGAGAGGAGACTAACAGGGTGGCTGGTTCTAGAGGAGGAGGTGTGATGGAGGTTAGTGGTCTACAGAGAGAGGAGACTGACAGGGTGGCTGGTTCTAGAGGATCAGGTGTGATGGAGGTTAGTGGTCTACAGAGAGAGGAGACTGACAGGGTGTCTGGTTCTGAAGGAGGAGGTGTGATGGAGGTTAGTGGTCTACAGAGAGAGGAGAGTGACAGGGTGGCTGGTTCTAGAGGAGGAGGTGTGATGGAGGTTAGTGGTCTACAGAGAGAGGAGACTGACAGGGTGGCTGGTTCTAGAGGAGGAGGTGTGATGGGGGTTAGTGGTCTACAGAGCGAGGAGACTGACAGGGTGGCTGGTTCTAGAGGATCAAGTGTGATGGAGGTTAGTGGTCTACAGAGAGAGGAGACTGACAGGGTGGCTGGTTCTAGAGGATCAGGTGTGATGGAGGTTAGTGGTCTACAGAGAGAGGAGACTGACAGGGTGGCTGGTTCTAGAGGATCAAGTGTGATGGAGGTTAGTGGTCTACAGAGAGAGGAGACTGACAGGGTGACTGGTTCTAGAGGAGGAGGTGTGATGGAGGTAAGTGGTCTACAGAGCGAGGAGACTGACAGGGTGGCTGGTTCTAGAGGATCAGGTGTGATGGGGGTTAGTGGTCTACAGAGAGAGGAGACTGACAGGGTGGCTGGTTCTAGAGGAGGAGGTGTGATGGGAGTTAGTGGTCTACAGAGCGAGGAGACTGACAGGGTGGCTGGTTCTAGAGGAGGAGGTGTGATGGAGGTTAGTGGTCTACAGAGAGAGGAGACTGACAGGGTGGCTGGTTCTAGAGGAGGAGGTGTGATGGAGGTTAGTGGTCTACAGAGAGAGGAGACTGACAGGGTGGCTGGTTCTAGAGGAGGAGGTGTGATGGGGGTTAGTGGTCTACAGAGCGAGGAGACTGACAGGGTGGCTGGTTCTAGAGGATCAAGTGTGATGGAGGTTAGTGGTCTACAGAGAGAGGAGACTGACAGGGTGGCTGGTTCTAGAGGATCAGGTGTGATGGAGGTTAGTGGTCTACAGAGAGAGGAGACTGACAGGGTGGCTGGTTCTAGAGGATCAAGTGTGATGGAGGTTAGTGGTCTACAGAGAGAGGAGACTGACAGGGTGGCTGGTTCTAGAGGATCAGGTGTGATGGAGGTTAGTGGTCTACAGAGAGAGGAGACTGACAGGGTGACTGGTTCTAGAGGAGGAGGTGTGATGGAGGTAAGTGGTCTACAGAGAGAGTAGACTGACAGGGTGACTGGTTCTAGAGGAGGAGGTGTGATGGGGGTTAGTGGTCTACAGAGCGAGGAGACTGACAGGGTGGCTGGTTCAAGAGGATCAGGTGTGATGGAGGTTAGTGGTCTACAGAGAGAGGAGACTGACAGGGTTGCTGGTTCTAGAGGATCAGGTGTGATGGAGGTTAGTGGTCTACAGAGAGAGGAGACTGACAGGGTGGCTGGTTCTAGAGGATCAAGTGTGATGGAGGTTAGTGGTCTACAGAGAGAGGAGACTGACAGGGTGGCTGGTTCTAGAGGATCAGGTGTGATGGAGGTTAGTGGTCTACAGAGAGAGGAGACTGACAGGGTGACTGGTTCTAGAGGATCAGGTGTGATGGAGGTTAATGGTCTACAGAGAGAGGAGACTAACAGGGTGGCTGGTTCTAGAGGAGGAGGTGTGATGGGGGTTAGTGGTCTACAGAGAGAGGAGACTGATAGGGTGGCTGGTTCTAGAGGATCAGGTGTGATGGAGGTTAGTGGTCTACAGAGAGAGGAGACTGACAGGGTGGCTGGTTCTGAAGGAGGAGGTGTGATGGAGGTTAGTGGTCTACAGAGAGAGGAGACTGACAGGGTGGCTGGTTCTAGAGGAGGAGGTGTGATGGAGGTTAGTGGTCTACAGAGAGAGGAGACTGACAGGGTGACTGGTTCTAGAGGAGGAGGTGTGATGGGGGTTAGTGGTCTACAGAGCGAGGAGACTGACAGGGTGGCTGGTTCTAGAGGATCAGGTGTGATGGGGGTTAGTGGTCTACAGAGAGAGGAGACTGACAGGGTGGCTGGTTCTAGAGGAGGAGGTGTGATGGGGGTTAGTAGTCTACAGAGAGAGGAGACTGACAGGGTGGCTGGTTCTAGAGGATCAGGTGTGATGGAGGTTAGTGGTGTACAGAGAGAGGAGACTGACAGGGTGGCTGGTTCTAGAGGATCAGGTGTGATGGAGGTTAGTGGTCTACAGAGAGAGGAGACTGACAGGCTGACTGGTTCTAGAGGATCAGGTGTGATGGAGGTTAGTGGTCTACAGAGAGAGGAGACTAACAGGGTGGCTGGTTCTAGAGGAGGAGGTGTGATGGGGGTTAGTGGTCTACAGAGAGAGGAGACTGATAGGGTGGCTGGTTCTAGAGGATCAGGTGTGATGGAGGTTAGTGGTCTACAGAGAGAGGAGACTGACAGGGTGGCTGGTTCTGAAGGAGGAGGTGTGATGGAGGTTAGTTGTCTACAGAGAGAGGAGACTGACAGGGTGGCTGGTTCTAGAGGAGGAGGTGTGATGGAGGTTAGTGGTCTACAGAGAGAGGAGACTGACAGGGTGACTGGTTCTAGAGGAGGAGGTGTGATGGGGGTTAGTGGTCTACAGAGCGAGGAGACTGACAGGGTGGCTGGTTCTAGAGGATCAGGTGTGATGGGGGTTAGTGGTCTACAGAGAGAGGAGACTGACAGGGTGGCTGGTTCTAGAGGAAGAGGTGTGATGGAGGTTAGTGGTCTACAGAGAGAGGAGACTGACAGGGTGGCTGGTTCTAGAGGAGGAGGCGTGATGGAGGTTAGTGGTCTACAGAGAGAGGAGACTAACAAGGTGGCTGGTTCTAGAGGAGGAGGTGTGATGGAGGTTAGTGGTCTACAGAGAGAGGAGACTGACAGGGTGGCTGGTTCTAGAGGATCAGGTGTGATGGAGGTTAGTGGTCTACAGAGAGAGGAGACTGACAGGGTGTCTGGTTCTGAAGGAGGAGGTGTGATGGAGGTTAGTGGTCTACAGAGAGAGGAGAGTGACAGGGTGGCTGGTTCTAGAGGAGGAGGTGTGATGGAGGTTAGTGGTCTACAGAGAGAGGAGACTGACAGGGTGGCTGGTTCTAGAGGAGGAGGTGTGATGGGGGTTAGTGGTCTACAGAGCGAGGAGACTGACAGGGTGGCTGGTTCTAGAGGATCAAGTGTGATGGAGGTTAGTGGTCTACAGAGAGAGGAGACTGACAGGGTGGCTGGTTCTAGAGGATCAGGTGTGATGGAGGTTAGTGGTCTACAGAGAGAGGAGACTGACAGGGTGGCTGGTTCTAGAGGATCAAGTGTGATGGAGGTTAGTGGTCTACAGAGAGAGGAGACTGACAGGGTGGCTGGTTCTAGAGGATCAGGTGTGATGGAGGTTAGTGGTCTACAGAGAGAGGAGACTGACAGGGTGACTGGTTCTAGAGGAGGAGGTGTGATGGAGGTAAGTGGTCTACAGAGAGAGTAGACTGACAGGGTGACTGGTTCTAGAGGAGGAGGTGTGATGGGGGTTAGTGGTCTACAGAGCGAGGAGACTGACAGGGTGGCTGGTTCTAGAGGATCAGGTGTGATGGGGGTTAGTGGTCTACAGAGAGAGGAGACTGACAGGGTGGCTGGTTCTAGAGGAGGAGGTGTGATGGGAGTTAGTGGTCTACAGAGTGAGGAGACTGACAGGGTGGCTGGTTCTAGAGGAGGAGGTGTGATGGAGGTTAGTGGTCTACAGAGAGAGGAGACTGACAGGGTTGCTGGTTCTAGAGGATCAGGTGTGATGGAGGTTAGTGGTCTACAGAGAGAGGAGACTGACAGGGTGGCTGGTTCTAGAGGATCAAGTGTGATGGAGGTTAGTGGTCTACAGAGAGAGGAGACTGACAGGGTGGCTGGTTCTAGAGGATCAGGTGTGATGGAGGTTAGTGGTCTACAGAGAGAGGAGACTGACAGGGTGACTGGTTCTAGAGGATCAGGTGTGATGGAGGTTAGTGGTCTACAGAGAGAGGAGACTAACAGGGTGGCTGGTTCTAGAGGAGGAGGTGTGATGGGGGTTAGTGGTCTACAGAGAGAGGAGACTGATAGGGTGGCTGGTTCTAGAGGATCAGGTGTGATGGAGGTTAGTGGTCTACAGAGAGAGGAGACTGACAGGGTGGCTGGTTCTGAAGGAGGAGGTGTGATGGAGGTTAGTGGTCTACAGAGAGAGGAGACTGACAGGGTGGCTGGTTCTAGAGGAGGAGGTGTGATGGAGGTTAGTGGTCTACAGAGAGAGGAGACTGACAGGGTGACTGGTTCTAGAGGAGGAGGTGTGATGGGGGTTAGTGGTCTACAGAGCGAGGAGACTGACAGGGTGGCTGGTTCTAGAGGATCAGGTGTGATGGGGGTTAGTGGTCTACAGAGAGAGGAGACTGACAGGGTGGCTGGTTCTAGAGGAGGAGGTGTGATGGGGGTTAGTGGTCTACAGAGCGAGGAGACTGACAGGGTGGCTGGTTCTAGAGGAGGAGGTGTGATGGAGGTTAGTGGTCTACAGAAAGAGGAGACTGACAGGGTGGCTGGTTCTAGAGGATCAGGTATGATGGAGGTTAGTGGTGTACAGAGAGAGGAGACTGACAGGGTGGCTGGTTCTAGAGGATCAGGTGTGATGGAGGTTAGTGGTCTACAGAGAGAGGAGACTAACAAGGTGGCTGGTTCTAGAGGAGGAGGTGTGATGGAGGTTAGTGGTCTACAGAGAGAGGAGACTGACAGGGTGGCTGGTTCTAGAGGATCAGGTGTGATGGAGGTTAGTGGTCTACAGAGAGAGGAGACTGACAGGGTGTCTGGTTCTGAAGGAGGAGGTGTGATGGAGGTTAGTGGTCTACAGAGAGAGAAGAGTGACAGGGTGGCTGGTTCTAGAGGAGGAGGTGTGATGGAGGTTAGTGGTCTACAGAGAGAGGAGACTGACAGGGTGGCTGGTTCTAGAGGAGGAGGTGTGATGGGGGTTAGTGGTCTACAGAGCGAGGAGACTGACAGGGTGGCTGGTTCTAGAGGATCAAGTGTGATGGAGGTTAGTGGTCTACAGAGAGAGGAGACTGACAGGGTGGCTGGTTCTAGAGGATCAGGTGTGATGGAGGTTAGTGGTCTACAGAGAGAGGAGACTGACAGGGTGGCTGGTTCTAGAGGATCAAGTGTGATGGAGGTTAGTGGTCTACAGAGAGAGGAGACTGACAGGGTGGCTGGTTCTAGAGGATCAGGTGTGATGGAGGTTAGTGGTCTACAGAGAGAGGAGACTGACAGGGTGACTGGTTCTAGAGGAGGAGGTGTGATGGAGGTAAGTGGTCTACAGAGAGAGTAGACTGACAGGGTGACTGGTTCTAGAGGAGGAGGTGTGATGGGGGTTAGTGGTCTACAGAGCGAGGAGACTGACAGGGTGGCTGGTTCTAGAGGATCAGGTGTGATGGGGGTTAGTGGTCTACAGAGAGAGGAGACTGACAGGGTGGCTGGTTCTAGAGGAGGAGGTGTGATGGGAGTTAGTGGTCTACAGAGTGAGGAGACTGACAGGGTGGCTGGTTCTAGAGGAGGAGGTGTGATGGAGGTTAGTGGTCTACAGAGAGAGGAGACTGACAGGGTTGCTGGTTCTAGAGGATCAGGTGTGATGGAGGTTAGTGGTCTACAGAGAGAGGAGACTGACAGGGTGGCTGGTTCTAGAGGATCAAGTGTGATGGAGGTTAGTGGTCTACAGAGAGAGGAGACTGACAGGGTGGCTGGTTCTAGAGGATCAGGTGTGATGGAGGTTAGTGGTCTACAGAGAGAGGAGACTGACAGGGTGACTGGTTCTAGAGGATCAGGTGTGATGGAGGTTAGTGGTCTACAGAGAGAGGAGACTAACAGGGTGGCTGGTTCTAGAGGAGGAGGTGTGATGGGGGTTAGTGGTCTACAGAGAGAGGAGACTGATAGGGTGGCTGGTTCTAGAGGATCAGGTGTGATGGAGGTTAGTGGTCTACAGAGAGAGGAGACTGACAGGGTGGCTGGTTCTGAAGGAGGAGGTGTGATGGAGGTTAGTGGTCTACAGAGAGAGGAGACTGACAGGGTGGCTGGTTCTAGAGGAGGAGGTGTGATGGAGGTTAGTGGTCTACAGAGAGAGGAGACTGACAGGGTGACTGGTTCTAGAGGAGGAGGTGTGATGGGGGTTAGTGGTCTACAGAGCGAGGAGACTGACAGGGTGGCTGGTTCTAGAGGATCAGGTGTGATGGGGGTTAGTGGTCTACAGAGAGAGGAGACTGACAGGGTGGCTGGTTCTAGAGGAGGAGGTGTGATGGGGGTTAGTGGTCTACAGAGCGAGGAGACTGACAGGGTGGCTGGTTCTAGAGGAGGAGGTGTGATGGAGGTTAGTGGTCTACAGAGAGAGGAGACTGACAGGGTGGCTGGTTCTAGAGGATCAGGTATGATGGAGGTTAGTGGTGTACAGAGAGAGGAGACTGACAGGGTGGCTGGTTCTAGAGGATCAGGTGTGATGGAGGTTAGTGGTCTACAGAGAGAGGAGACTGACAGGGTGACTGGTTCTAGAGGATCAGGTGTGATGGAGGTTAGTGGTCTACAGAGAGAGGAGACTAACAGGGTGGCTGGTTCTAGAGGAGGAGGTGTGATGGGGGTTAGTGGTCTACAGAGAGAGGAGACTGATAGGGTGGCTGGTTCTAGAGGATCAGGTGTGATGGAGGTTAGTGGTCTACAGAGAGAGGAGACTGACAGGGTGGCTGGTTCTGAAGGAGGAGGTGTGATGGAGGTTAGTGGTCTACAGAGAGAGGAGACTGACAGGGTGGTTGGTTCTAGAGGATCAGGTGTGATGGAGGTTAGTGGTCTACAGAGAGAGGAGACTGACAGGGTGACTGGTTCTAGAGGAGGAGGTGTGATGGGGGTTAGTGGTCTACAGAGAGAGGAGACTGACAGGGTGGCTGGTTCTAGAGGAGGAGGTGTGATGGAGGTTACTGGTCTACAGAGAGAGGAGACTGACAGGGTGGCTGGTTCTAAAGGAGGAGGTGTGATGGAGGTTAGTGGTCTACAGAGAGAGGAGACTGACAGGGTGACTGGTTCTAGAGGAGGAGGTGTGATGGGGGTTAGTGGTCTACAGAGCGAGGAGACTGACAGGGTGGCTGGTTCTAGAGGATCAGGTGTGATGGGGGTTAGTGGTCTACAGAGAGAGGAGACTGACAGGGTGGCTGGTTCTAGAGGATCAGGTGTGATGGAGGTTAGTGGTCTACAGAGAGAGGAGACTGACAGGGTGGCTGGTTCTGAAGGAGGAGGTGTGATGGAGGTTAGTGGTCTACAGAGAGAGGAGACTGACAGGGTGGCTGGTTCTAGAGGAGGTGTGATGGAGGTTAGTGGTCTACAGAGAGAGGAGACTGACAGGGTGGCTGGTTCTAGAGGATCAGGTGTGATGGAGGTTAGTGGTCTACAGAGAGAGGAGACTGACAGGGTGGCTGGTTCTAGAGGAGGAGGTGTGATGGAGGTTAGTGGTCTACAGAGAGAGGAGACTGACAGGGCAGCTGGTTCTGGATGTACTGTAGGTTTTGGGGATAAGCCTTGTCATTAGTTTATTACTGGCCAATCAGTGGCAGTGGAATCTGTTCCCCGTCAAATCTAATTCAATCCAGACTATGTGAAACAACAACAACCTAGCAACCATTACGAATTTGATTGGCTTAAGGGGGGACACTACAGTCAAAATGGTGTTTTTTCTTCTAAACTTCAATTTTCAGATTTTTATTGTCTTCTACTATTACATGTATACTATCACTACAGAGAGCAAGACTTGATTAAAAACTGCTATTTTTCAAATTGCTGTACCTGTGAAATAAGCATATGAATGCATAATGCTTATCTTTATCGACCATTTTCTGTTTTTTCAGTACCCAACGTTACTCGGTACCTGCTATCTCAACTTCCAGGGCTGGTGCATTCACTAAACTTTACATACTGACTCTCAGATGTATTCTGAAAATATTTACAGCTGGAATTGTTAATGTATTGTTGTCTTTTCATTTTAGGTTGCATTTCATGTCTAAAAATAGGCAAAAAATATTTTTTATGGGTGTATGCAGTATTTTTTCAATATCTATTGAAAATAAGCTTGTATTCACAAACCCAGCTGTAAATATTTAAGTTTTTAGTATATTGTCAAAACAAAAGTAAAAAAAATACGCATATTTAATGAGTTATTGCCTTATTTGCATACCTAAACTTTTTTTTGGAGAGAAAGTGTAATACAAAAAAAATTGCTCTTGATGTGAAGATTAAACTGGTGAAAATTCATGAGGATATCTTTAAAGGAAAAAAAAAATCCTATTCATCTGTAGTGTCTCCCTTTAAAGAACCCCCCCCCATCCCCCCCTAGCCCTGAATGGTAATGAGCCCAGCCAGATATTTCTCCAGCGCTGGCGTAGCGTAAACTATGCCTGATAGGTCTGGCTGTGCGAGACTAGGCCTACTGTAACATATCTAATAGAGAGAGGATATGGCATTGCCTTACTTTAAAACATTTGCATGATCTGCAAATGTGTATGCAAAAAATTGTGCCACTTGCTCTGCATGCATATCTCTTCCCTGGGGGTTGAGCCCCCCGAGTATTGAAATCCTGATTCAAATATTGCATTACTGTATTGTGACATACCGTGACAAAAAGCTGAACATCAACAAGAGCCTGTTTCATCTCAGCTATGAAATACATTGACACTTTTGGAGTGCTCATGAAATGAGCACTGAGCTTGGAGAAAAACTTCAATGAAAGATGGCAGCCAGAATGATGCTATTGACAACTGTACGTTATCCAAATAACTCACAATGCTCTCAGGGAAGAATCATGTTCTCTTACAAGTCTGAAATACTTGAGGTTGTACAACACAATTAAATGTTCTTCAACCAAACCACTATTTAGCTTGCCCACTATTTTGATCATATACTGTACCGTATGTGCTGAAATGTGTATGTGTGACAACTTGTAAAACCAAAATGTAAAATCGAAATTAGCTTCCCCTCTGAAGGTGTCTGAGATATCCGACTGTGGATGGTAGAATTCAAAATGTCCAATACTATTTTGAGGCTAATCTTTTGCAATTCTTGTTAGTTAGGCTTTGTGAGAATGTGTCAAAGTGGATTCATTTTGCTTCTAATGTGTCAATTAAATAATTGATGCTGGTGTTTGCTGGCCTTAATAGGCGGAGAAAAGTGACTAACACAGGCTTTTCTTGAAGGGCAGTGATGCAGTGGCTCAAGATAAGCCAGCCACAGTAATTGCTATTGACGTTGCTTTAAAAGTAAGCCGGGTAGCTGCTCCTTCAGGGCCAAACGCCCATGCCTCCGGTTCCCTGTTCTGTTTTAACATCCATAACTGTGCTGTAACTGTATTCTACAGAAAACAACAACAATAGCAACATTTTAGACCAACAGAGATTTATTGTACAGCAAGACGACCTCATGTCTTGCTCTGGCTGTTGTCTTCTGCGGCGACCTAAGACTCCATTCAGGATTTGAGAGGTAAAAGACATGGCAAGAGAAGATTGGCAGAGAGGCCAAGCAGACACACAGAATCACTAAAGGGTTATTCTGAAAGTCAGGCTGATCCATACATTGGCAGCCGAGAGGCAGAGAAGCCTAGCAGGGTTGTATTCCCATGCACACTCAGACGACTAGGATGGTGTGTCTTCTCATCATTCCATATTAGCTTTTTTACCTCCGCCCCAGCGAGTGCAGGGTGAGAGGACATGTTTTCGATGGCGTGTGTATGTCCATCCGTCTGTCAGCAGGGTTCCACAAAGACTACTGGAGCGATTTTCATGAAACTTGGTGGAACAGTGTAGCATGGGCGAAGGTAGAACGCATTTGATTTTGGAATGGATCTGAATTACGAGGCGGATCCAGAAGCTTCCCAAACACGGCCGGCCAGTCAATCAACGGCATTCATTTTTTGGACCAGGATTATGCAAAAATGACCAGACTGATTTTCATAAAACTCAGCGGAGGGGTGTAGCATGGGCCAACTCACTAAATTTTGAAGGATCTGAATCACGCGCACAGAGACACAAAATGTATTCAGGGATGGAGGTCTGTGCTCCAATTCTTCTTCTGTTTACTCCTCTCAGATGTAACACTATAAGAGAGATGAGGAGGAGTTTGGAGAGTAGCTAACCTCAGCACACACAATGTTCTTACCTATTATACGCCTAATGCATTTTAGTCATATACTATACATGTTTGCCATTCATAGTTACTATACACATCTTTACCATTCATAGTAACTATACGTTTGCCATTCATAGTAACTACATATGTTCACCATTCATACCCATTGAACAGATGCTTTCCAGTTTCATCTGCAGGAGTGTCTTGCCCACCTGACCGCAGGGCGTGTCCAGGCTTGGTTGGGCTGCCGTTAACAGAATGACTGGAGCCTTCAGCTCAGTGGAGCAAACTGGGCCCAAATTACACTTTGAAAGGCTCCACTTCTGCATGCTTGGCTTACCTTCATCTGTCACCTGTGTTTAAGTGCAAAATGATTTATCAGCAGTATGTCTCCATTTACATGTAGGCATTTAACAGACTGGTAGTGATATGGGGTATACAGCCTAATACAACCATTCTATAGATTGCTCTATACACTACATTGTTGTTTACATTCCTTTCAAAAATGTGTCATCTTACTGGGTGTTATACTGTATTTCAAATACTCCCACATGGCGATGTGGTTGTATACACTAGATGGGAAATGCGATCCTCACACTTTTCTTTGGATTACATATTACATGTGTAATAGTGAATTTATACCATGCGCAGTACGTTTGTATAATTTATAAATGACAGATTGTGCTTGCCATTGACCTCATTACAAGGTTTGAGGGTCACACTTTACAATAAGGGTCACAAAAAACATTAGTTAACTGTTAACTAATGCTTATTTAGGGTTAGGTTAGGTTACTAATGTTAATAAATACCTTAGTTAAGGTTAGGGTTAGGGTTAGGTGAGTTAACCTTAGTTAACATAAATAGCATTAGTAAATGGTTAATAGAGAAATTAATTATTTATTATTAATAAACCCTATTTATTATTAATTATTATTATTAATGTACCCTTATTGTAAAGTGTTACCGGTTTTAGATACTGTAAAGCAATGGATCCTGAATTAGACTGTATGGTTATTGACATGATATACAGCAGCATTGGGCAAAATACTCGGCTCCCTTTATACTTCTGATTTCAAACAAATTGACTGCTGTCAAAGTTCTTTGATATCATATATTTTATGATACAGTGTCAAAGTGTTTACTAACTTAATGATGTTTTGATGGATTTTATGAAAGGTTTACTAACTTTTCAAACAAATTGACTGCTGTCAAAGTTCTTTATTTTATTCTAGCAAATTCTAAATGAAACCCTTTTTTCGATGGCTAATGTCAATTACACAATACTCAACGGGAATGTTAGTCTTTGATGCCATTCAGCTTTGAAGACTTGCTTCCAATTTGATGCTATTGTGAGAGCTTAACTACATTGATATTTCCTTTGCATTCTTCTTATTCCTGCTGTTTTTGTTTGTCTTTAGGGGCCGGGTAGCTAGGCTGCCGGTTCCTCTTGTATTTGTCAATATTCTGAATCTAAATCTTCTTCCTAAGGAGTCTGACTTCCCATGTACTGTATGACAAATCACCAAACGTTGCACATAGATCCAGTCATATGCCAAGAGTTCCAGCATTGTGGGCCAATAGTCCTGATGGTGGTGCTACAGCAACCGTCTAAAGTTTAAAACTTAAAAAAATCATAACAAATCAGACGTATGTGCTATCACTTTGCAACCACCACCAAAGTGTAGTGGAAGTCCATGATTTAATTTTTCTCAAAAACTGTCAAACCTATCAGACCTATCTCCTCCTACATTTTTTGGTCACTTGACACCCCAATTGTTACACTGCATCCTCAGACTATCCTCCACAAACCATCTTCACAGAATTTTGAAATATCAAAAGTTGAGCCCACAGAGCATCAAAATGGCTTACTGTAAACAGTATTGTATGCAGCTACTGCAAATTATCATGTTCATGAAAGAAAATGACAACATATTTGTAACATGGCAGATACAGTGTGAAAATTGTCAGGATTTTTTCTCAAAAAATGAATTTTTGACAGTATTTTCAATTCTGTCCTCATTCTGTCCAAACTATTGCTCTTATATGGAAAAAAAAACACTATCCACAATCATATAATCCAACATTGTAATCTCCACCAATGAGAGACGTCACTGTTGACAACCCTAACCAACCCCTGCCTAGGACTACATCTGGCCAAATTGATTGGCCACTGATTGAACAGAGCTTCAGTTACTCTGCAATTAGCAAGACAAGCCCAAAAATGTTTCAAACCTCAACCAGTTTGCCATGCATGGAGCAGATAGATAGATAGATAGATAGATAGATAGATAGATAGATAGATAGATAGATAGATAGATAGATAGATAGATAGATAGATAGATAGATAGATGGTGATGCCCCTAATAAGCATGCCAATGCCTACTCAGGTATCTGTGTGGATTTCAGGCACATGATTTTTAAGATATATATTTTTTAATTTAAGAAGTTTTAGATAATTAGTGTCTGGCCAGAGACCCTCAGGTATGTTGTCATTTGTGTCCTCCTTCTTCCCCTTCCCCGATCCAGAGCTCCAATGATGTGTGTGTTTTTGTTGGTCTTAGTTGATGGATATGGGCCATCGGCTATGTTATGATTGTGTACCACCACCACAACTGCATCTGAGACACGCCTCCATCAAACACTCATTAACCTTGTCTGTGATTACGGACCACATGGAGAGAGATCTTCCTCAGAACCCAGTCAGACGGCAGCATGGCCATTCACAGTACAGCTGGATGATGATTAACTAGCACAACAAACAGTTGGCCAGACAGGGTTGTTTACCTTGGCAACAACATAACACACGGCCAGTGTTGAAGAAAAGATGGATATCAACGAGAACATTTGGACCTTATACTCGGTACTTGGAGCAGGTTTCTGCATTAAAACCAAGTCCAGGATATCCCTGACTGATGGAGATATAGCGGACGTGGTCTCTCTCTATTTTAGTCCTACACAGCCTTCATCAATATTGCAGCTTCATTCCCAATAACATTTCATCACATTTTTTTATTATTTATTTTTCCCTCTCACTCACGACTCGGGGACGCCCTCTGAAGAGATCCATTAACAGCAGGAGGAAAGGGATTCAGGAGGAAAGGGATTCTGAGATGGGCTTAAACGCTGGAAGACGTAGAGCAATCCTTTTTTTTTTTCCTTCTCCAGTGCAAGGGCAAAGCTAATGTGAAAGGTCACGGTTTGCTCATCTAAGCTTTAATGCGCCCCTTCCCGACACAGCAAATAGCTTTTGTGTTCATCTGGGGCCCGAATTGATGAAATGAAGCAGTTCTCTGCATAGCATTAATTTCAATTGACACGTATGAATGGGTAAAGTTTATCTTGAAGTTGTGGGCTTCCTGCCTGGATGACTTTCTTGTGGGGATCATGAATTGCTTATGTACCAGCATGTGGTTAAGGTTTTTTTCCATTTCATTCAAGCTTTGAGTTAACACACATCGATCAATGTTTAATGTTTTGGGTGAATATTTATAATTGCACAGTGTGAGAGTAATTGGTTTGCATTATTCCCTTCTGTGTGAAAGTGAAGAAGAGCAGGTTTTATGATAACAAAGTGTCAAAGTGTTTACTAACTTAATGATTTGATGAAAGGTTTACTAACTTTTCAAACAAATTGACTGCTGTCAAAGTTCTTTATTTTATTTCAGCAAATTCTAAATGAAACCCTTTTTTCGATGGCTAATGTCAATTACACAATACTCAACGGGAATGTTAGTCTTTGATGCCATTTAGCTTTGAAGACTTGCTTCCAATTTGATGCTATTGTGAGAGCTTAACTACATTGATATTTCCCTTGAATTCTTCTTATTCCTGCTGTTTTTGTTTGTCTTTAGGGGCCGGGTAGCTAGGCTGCCGGTTCCTCTTGTATTTGTCAATATTCTGAATCTAAATCTTCTTCCTAAGAAGTCTGACTTCCCATGTACTGTATGACAAATCACCAAACGTTGCACATAGATCCAGTCATATGTCAAGAGTTCCAGCATTGTGGGCCAATAGTCCTGATGGTGGTGCTACAGCAACCGTCTAAAGTTTAAAACTTAAAAAAATCATAACAAATCAGCCGTATGTGCTATCACTTTGCAACCACCACCAAAGTATAGTGGAAGTCCATGATTTAATTTTTCTCAAAAACTGTCAAACCTATCAGACCTATCTCCTCCTACATTTTTTGGTCACTTGACACCCCAATTGTTACACTGCATCTTCAGACTATCCTCCACAAACCATCTTCACAGAATTTTGAAATATCAAAAATTGAGCCCACAGAGCATCAAAATGGCTTACTGTAAACAGTATCGTATGCAGCTACTGCAAAGTATCATGTTCATGAAAGAAAATGACATCTTTGTAACATGGCAAATACAGTGTGAAAATTGTCAGGATTTTTTCTCAAAAACTGAATTTTTGACAGTATTTTCAATTCTGTCCTCATTCTGTCCAAACTATTGCTCTTATATGGAAAAAAAACACTATCCACAATCATATAATCCAACATTGTAATCTCCACCAATGAGAGACGTCACTGTTGACAACCCTAACCAACCCCTGCCTAGGACTACATCTGGCCAAATTGATTGGCCACTGATTGAACACAGCTACAGTTACTCTGCAATTAGCAAGACAAGCCCCAAAACGTTTCAAACCTCAACCAGTTTGCCATGCATGGAGCAGATAGATAGATAGATAGATAGATAGATAGATAGATAGATAGATAGATAGATAGATAGATGGTGATGCAGAATAAGCATGCCAATGCCTACTCAGGTATCTGTGTGAAGAGAAAAGATCCATTAACAGCAGGAGGAAAGGGATTCAGGAGGAAAGGGATTCTGAGATGGGCTTAAAACGCTGGAAGACGTAGAGTAGGGGTGTCAAACTCAAATACACAGTGGGCCAAAATTTAAAACTTGAACAAAGTCGCGGGCCATTGAACAAATGAAAATTTTAATATGGACCCAAACAAGTTTTGCTTTAACATTGAATATGCACTTATCACTTTCGCTTTTGGTGCGCATCAATGGTGTGCACTAACATGTGAATACACCCTCAGACACAAGTGTTGGTGCTCCATCTGCTCAGTAGAGAAGCTTGTAAAACCCTGACTGTCCTACAGCCAGGCAGACAGACAGACAGACAGCCGGCATGCAGACAGACAGACAGGCAGGCAGACAGGCCGGCAAGAAGGCAGACAGGATTGAATGAACAGGAACAGAGCAAACACAGCGGCCGGCTTGGTCAACACAGGTGTCTCTATCACAGTGAGACGTTACATAACGTAAAGCTTCTGTTTTCTGCCTTTCTTTTCGCCATTTTTAAGAAGGGGTAACACGGTTACAGTTGTAGTATGAGATTGCTATGACTACTGTCACAGAAAAGAGGGCGTTTCTGGGTCCTGTCTTGATTGACGCGCCAAACCAACAGCAGAGCATTATGGGATTTGTAGTATTAGCGGTGAATGCGCTGTATAATACTGGCGGGCCAGCTCTAGTAGTCATTTGGTATTGCCTCGCGGGCCAAATATAATTACACTGTGGGCCAAATTTGGCCCGCGGGCCAGAGTTTGACACCCCTGACGTAGAGCAATCCTTTTTTATTCCTTCTCCAGTGCAAGGGCATTGCTAATGTGAAAGGTCACGGTTTGCTCATCTAAGCTTTAATAAGTGTTTACTAACTTAATGATGTTTTGATGGATTTGATGAAAGGTTTACTAACTGAATGACATGCTCTGATGGATTTGATGAAAGGTTTACTAACTTAATGGCATGTTTTTATGGATTTGATGAAATGTTTACTAACTTAAAGGACAATGCTCGTTTTTGACAACCTGGACCTTATTTACGACATATTATAAGACGTTTGACTCACCGAGATCACTTTGGTGTAGTTCGGAGGCATGTAGAAGAAATTTAAAATCCAGCGCGAGCCAGTATATCCATGTAATGGCGGTGGTCGGGGCACTTAGAATGCAGTTTCTAAAAATCTATTTTCTGCCGCGAACCGGTTGTTTTCATCAATCTGTCTTGATGAATCGCTAGTTGTGCTTACATAGAGCATAGGCCTGTTGTGGTTTTTCACATGCCTCTGTAATATGATCTTTAGAAACGTCTTTAGACACGAAATAGCTTCCTCACTTGCTCCAGCACGCATGCGCACAGCGTGCTGGAGCAACGATTGCGATTGCGCGCTGTGCGCATGCGTGCTGGAGCAAGTGAGGAAGCTATTTCATTTCGAAAGACGTTTCTAAAGATCATGGCATGTGAAAACCACAACAGGCCTATGCTCTATGTAAGCACAACTAGCGATTCATCAAGACAGATTGATGAAAACAACCGTTTCGCGGCAGAAAATAGATTTTTAGAAACTGCATTCTAAGTGCCCCGACCACCGCCATTACATGGATATACTGGCTCGCGCTGGATTTTAAATTTCTTCTACATGCCTCCGAACTACACCAAAGTGATCTCGGTGAGTCAAACTTCTTATAATATGTCGTAAATAAGGTCCAGGTTGTCAAAAACGAGCATTGTCCTTTAATGGCATGTTTTGCTGGATTTGATGAAAGGTTTACTAATTTAAGGACACTGATTGATTTGATGAAATGTTTACTAACTTAATGGCATGTTCTGATCGATTTGATAAAATGTTTACTAACTTAATACATAATGGCATGTTCTGATGAATTTGATGAATGCCAGTGGTGATGGCGTGAGGATATGGAGCAGATACTATTTTATAGACTTACTAATGTATATTCCAAAAACACTCTACCCTCCCTTTATGCATCTACAGTAGTATACTTACATAAGGTGCCAATAAATCTTGAGTTTTTCCTGTGGCTTGGGACAGATAATATTGGTTCCCCCTAGGCCTACTGAAATGTTATAATGAAATGGATTTGATAGAAGGAGCACATTGGGAGACGGGCCGACTTTGTGAAGCGCTCTGTGGTAGCCAGGGAGATGGGCCGACTCTGTGAAGCGCTCTGTGGTTGCCAGGGCGCAGCTATTATACTACCCCATTGTTGTTGTTGATGTTTTTTATGATTTGGAAAGGAACACAAAGTTGGCAGAGGAAAGAGGAAAATACTGACAGTGACAGAAAATCGACAAAAGCCCATTAAAATGATATTGATATAGGCGTAGTCAACTTCACAAAGACAAAGGGGAGTTTGGATTTGTTTTGTTATGAGGATGATCAGGGTTTACTTGAGGTGAAGGACCTAGACAAGGAGAATATGTACCTGAATAGATATTGAAGATTATGCACTTACGGTACTATGAAGCATTGCTGCTTTAAATAAAACTAGAAAGGGTGCTCAGAGAGCACAGGACTCCGTCCATTAATGCATTTTGTTGGTATAATCGAGTTGAAATGGTTAAACTCATTTCTCAGTATAAATATAACACACTTGCACCATTGATGAGTACGCTTCTTGGCGGTGTAACTGATTGTGGTTTTTATTAGAGGTGGTCATGTATAAACACAACTGAACATACTTGTGCACTTTTTTTTATTTTTTTCACTCATTACAGACAATAACAGAAGACATACGTTACAAAACTATATACAGAAATTAAGTCCAGTGTTCATTCCTCTGGGGGGTAAAAAAGGAAGGGCACTATCCCAGTGTCCATGTCTCTGGGAGGGGTAGAGGCGCACTAGTTCAGTGTCCATATCTCTGGGAGGGGTAGAGGGGCAGTAGCCCAGTGTCCATGCCTCTGGGAGGGGTAGAAGGGCATTAGTCCAGTGTCCATGTCTCTGGGAGGGGTAGAAGGGCACTAGTCCTATGTCCATGTCTCTGGGAGGGGTAGAGGGGCACTAGTCCAGTGTCCATGTCTCTGGGAGGGGTAGAGGGGCACTAGTTCAGTGTCCATGTCTCTGGGAGGGGTAGAGGGGCACTAGTTCAGTGTCCATGTCTCTTGGATGGGTTCTAAGGGCATATTCAAACAGGCATGCTTTAATCGAGATTGGAATCGGTTTCCCCTTGTCCCCGTTCATGTCTGAACACACCAAGCGAGTCCTAGCGCGTGCCAAATCATACGGGTCGAGTCTGCTCTGAAAAGGTGGGCTTGGCCCGATTCCAATCGAGTTCTGAATCGGGTTGTTCATGTCTGAACCCTACTAACACAATCAGGTTGCAGCAATGTTGCAGAAACGTGCAATTTAGACTTTTGTATGGTCCACTCAACGTCAAGTTAAACGTGCATGCAACGCAAACGCGGTATCTGCACACAAGTTGCTGCAACGTGCAGGTCCAACGTGTCTGCAACGTGCCTGCAATGTGTACACAACGTTGTGATTTCCGCGATGATTTCTATGTATATTGCTGCAACGTTGTATACACGTTTATATATTACTTTGTTACGTTGCTGCAACGTGGTCTGCACTTCCGTTGGCTACATTTATAATTTGCATTACAAAACAAATCAGCTCCTTGCACAAGCTCCACTACTTCCTGAAACTCTACAGGCATATTTCTTTACCGTCCTATACTATTGGATAGCAATAGCGATGAATCCGGTGTTCAGCACACCTGATCAATCACTTCCATCCACTAGTATAGGACAGGAAAGAAATACGCCTGTAGAGTGTCAGGAAGTAGTGGAGCTTGTGCAAAGAGCCTATTAATGTCATAGTCAATGCAGCAAGCAAAATTATGGTACAAAAGTTATGACAACACCATTCAGTCAAGAACAATTTATTTTATTAAAAAAGTACACAATGTCTGGCCTGCAACATGATAAACAAGTTTAAAAACAAAAAGGATTTAAAAAAAAAAAATACAAAAAGTTATTTACAAAAAAAGTTATTTAAAAAAAAAAAAAGGCAGGCTGTGCTCAGATAGGCTGGGGGGGGGGGGGGGGGGCTGTGCTCAGATGGGCTGCGGGTGGGCGTCAGATGGGCTGGGGGGGGGGGCTGTGCTCAGATGGGCTGGGGGGCAGCTAGGAAGGGAAGTCTTCCTCATCAGAATGCTGGGGAGTGCTCAGATGGACTGTTCTTGGATGGGCTGTGCTCAGGCGGACTTCTGCAGATACCTAAAGACACAGGCTGCGTTCCGAATCGCCTACTACCCTACTATATAGTATGCCAAAACAGAAAGTAGTATGTCCCAATACATAGTATGCCACATGCAGTATGGCAAAAATGCCAGGATGTGATACTACATCCGGTCGTATTTTGCAGTATGCACGCCAGCAGTCTTCTCTGCCTATTCTGACCCACAATCCTGTGCGCAGCGGAAATTACGTCACGTGCGAGTCGCGCTGGAGGCTTTATTATGAATCCTGCGGCGCGCAGACAGATGTGCAAGCGGCAGCGGCAGCGCATTCAAGTGTAAGTACAGTAACGTCACTACATATTTGTAGCGACTCGTGTTGTGTGTAT
Organism: Borostomias antarcticus; assembly: GCF_949987555.1. Lineage (NCBI taxonomy): Eukaryota > Metazoa > Chordata > Actinopteri > Stomiiformes > Stomiidae > Borostomias > Borostomias antarcticus. Next base: position 14,614,205 of record NC_140249.1, on the reverse strand, counting down.
AATTGAAACATTAAAAGATACTATTGCTGCACGAAGCTAAGTGGATAAATGAGCGCAAATGTAAACCTATAACCTCAGCCAGTGGCTTAGCTAGTGGTAGCTACTAGCGTAACTTACTTCTGTAAAATCAACTAGCCAGCTAGTTAGCTAGCTAGCTATGTGGTGCACTGAAGTTAACAACGTTACCTCTCACTCTTCTCATCATTCGTCAAATTTGCCAAAAAGCAGAATGCAAGCCAAGTCAGTATAGCTAGCTATGTACGGTACGACATACCAATTCAGCTCACCAGAAAATAGTTTGCTGTTAATGCACGAGCCTATCCAGGACGTCAGTTAGCTAACGTTAACTAGGTAGTTGAAGTACTAGTCAGTCAACTGCTTTGTCTCACTGGAAAACATCATTAATTTGTTAGGGACAGATGAACATACTGAGCAACTCATCCAGTGGAGGATGGAGAAGGAGGAGCTGTTAACTGGGAAGAGAAATGCAGCAATAAAGGGGTTTGAGTGAGTAACACTTGACCCTATTTTACGAAATGTGATGAAAGGAGCATTTGTCATTGCTGGGCATGTTCCTTGTCCCCTTAGGATGTTTGTGGTTGAGCTTGGCTTGGAGGGGAAGGTGACACCAGCCACCATAAAAAAGAAATGGGAGAACCTCAAACAAAAATAGAAAGTCAGTCACCAGTGTTGTGTGTATGCCTTCGATTAGCCATTTACTATGCTTTAGTGTCATTAACTAATCCTGTCATCTAATTTGCAGGATTTGAAGTGTCCTAAAACAGGGGTCAGCACAGAGGGAGGGGAGGCAACAGCAGCCTCCTGGAAATGGTATGGGGTGATGGATGCTGCATTGGGCAGTAAGCCATCCATCACCCCACCATTGCTAATTTCATCAGCAAGCCAGGAGGCTGTTGAAGTCTCAACTCCCTCTGTGTCTGATCCCATTCCTGTGGAGGACGAGTGTCCTGCTGTACCACCACGAAAGAGAAGGAGGGAGGGAGGTCAGTCCAGTAGCCAGGTACTGGACTACCTTAGAGAGACGGAAAAGAGAGAGGCAAGACAGCAGGCACTAGAGGGGCAAAGGTATGAGGAGGCCAGGGGGAGAGAGGAGGCGGCCAGGGCTAGGGAGGAAGAGAGGTACCAGGAGAGCAGGAGGAGAGAGGAGAGAAGAGGAGGCCAGGAGGAGAGAGGAGGTGGCCAGAACAAGGTATGACAAATACAAGATGGTGTGGACTACTCCAGTCTCCCTCAGTATAACAAGATTGTGCTGTATTTTTACTCTTTTTTAAATTTTTTGTGTATTTTACTTAATTACTTCTATTTTTTACTGTACTATGCACATTTGGGAGCTAGCAATTGCATTCCAGTGCATATTATACCTGTATGATGTGCACCTGACTAATAAAACTTACAAGGGAGGAGAGAAGAGACGAGGAGGCCAGGAGGAGAGAGGATGAGTCTCGGTCAAGAGAGGAGAGGCGGGAGGACCGCTTTTTGGCACTACTGGAGGCACTCGCCAAGAAATGATCATTTAGCTTTGTTTGTTTTGTTTGTCTTGTGTTGCAGCATGTTTAATTTTATTAGCTTCATTTGTTTGCTTAAAATGCCTCATTAAATGTTTCGACCAACTAACCTGTGCTTTCTTAGAGCTCAATCAGTCAAATATACTGTATCCTGAGTGTTGAATAATTGTTGACTGACGGGTAGCTTGGCCTCCACTGGACTAGAAATGGTCTTTCAAAGCATCCACACTTTTTCCTTCAAAGTTACAGGTGAAACTGGGACAAAGTGATGTGTGGATTACACAGTACACAATACACAAGTCATGATTGATCATTAGATGTAGTTATGATTGATCATTGGATTTATACATCACACGTGTTAAACAAAACATAATGCATAATGGTAGCTTGGGAAAATGAGGGTGACAATACAAAATGAAGAACAAATTAACAGGCATCAAGCTTGGTTTTGGTGAAGAAACAATGAGGTGTGATGCTGTGTATCCTAATGTTGGATCGTGTAATCGTGTTCTTGGAGAGCTGGAACACAGTCAAGTGGTGCAGACACTGCTGCAGCCAGGAGATCATCAAAGTAGAGCTGCAGGATGGGTGCATTGGGGTTCAACTGGCAATATGTTGTAGGGTGGACATCCTATGAATATGAGTATGGTGATTGAATGTGAAATGAATGGGAAATAAAAAGTTAACTTAATTGCATGAATGGTTTATTTCCAGTTTGAGATACAAGGACACTACATTACAACTGCAATGATCTGATTATATACTGTCACATATCAAAGTTTGTAAAATGTAGGTTCAGTCAACTAAGTTACACAACAGAATTGGCAATAATGTTTACACTGACGTTACTAAGTTAAATGTGATGCTGCTTCACATGCAGACAGGACATAGAATGACAATGACTGAAATGCATTATGTAATTTTACTGACGTGGATAAATACCTTGATCAGGTTAAAATGTACAATTCAGTTCAAACTACATACATTGCAAAGGAACAACAGGAGAGCTCTTGTCCTCCGACGGTATTGGCGTCTCTGGCGTTCTCGTGCATCTGCAAGGGATTTACTGCGCCAACTATCTCGGACCTTGCGCGTCTCTGCGGACAGCTGTGGGCGAATGTCGCTTTATGGACTGCGACGGATGTGGTCAGATTTCAGGGCGCAATGTTATGACAGAGTAGTATGTCCCAATTGGATGCCTACTGCTTGCAAAGTACGTACTTTCTGAGGGCAGCTGTAGTAGGTACTAGTAGTAAGTAGTAGAAGTATGCGATTCGGAACGCAGCCACAATGAAATGGCCGTAAATACACAACGCACATACATGCACAAAAAAGTGGTACACAATCTTTGGAACCACTGGGTAGGAGAAACCAAAAAAAAAGACATCACTTACCCTTCTGCATTTAGCAGGGGCATGTTTCAATGTCTCCTGCAGCTGGGCGGCCACCTACGCCATCATAGCCTTTGGCATGGAGACCATCACTGCACCTTTAAGTTATCAAGAAAGGTAATGGTTTCAATTCACATCGGTCATGGAACAAAGACGATGTATTAAAAAATATTCAAAATATGAACCATTTCTTACGTGTTAGAACATTGAAGAGTGTCATACTCTTCAGTGGCTTCTTCCCCTTCTTCCCGTGCACACTGTAGGCGCTCCACACCGCATGTGTGGCTACAGCTGACAGCACCCGCCGGACTGTGTCCGCCAAGTCTCTGCCACCAATGGCACCTAGGTATTGTGTCTGCAAAACAAAGACAGTCATTTACTGTACCCTTACCTGCACTGCAAAAATAAGACAAAGTTCCGCCCTGCAGACACTCACCATCTTCCTCTGATGTTCCCGGTCCTTCAACCTGGCCTCACAGACCTGCAGCTCCTCGTCCGTTTGGGCAGGGTTCAGTACATCCAGCACTTCTCCCTGGGCTCCAGCCTCCACAGGCCACGTGCTCTGGGCCAGTTCCCTCACAGTCCGTGCAAGCTCACGGAGTTGCTCCCGCATCTCTGAGAACTGCTGATGTACAGACCTCTGGAAATCTAGATAAACACAGATGTGGCTATAAGTACATTGACATAAAACTAAATGAAACTCAAAATATATCCCTGCATGCAACATGAAGTAGTCCCATACCAGCATCTGCAGAGCAGCATCGATTAGGTAGAGGGTTACATGGAGTCAATGGTGCTGGAGCCGTTTTATTGGGCGACGGCATCACAGACCTAACTGAAAAACAAAAGGGATAAAGGAAAGGGATTAGCAGGAAACTGTATGGTGTTGGCAGCATGCTTTGGCTTCTGGCATTTGAAGGAAAATAAATTAAGACATTAACAGGTAGACATCAAAACACCACAGCAGTACATGCCACTCTTACCTGGTCTGGCTGGGGTGCTATACATGAAGCCTGGGCTCGCATGGTTTTCGCTCACAGGGGATGAGCTCGGAAAATCTGCAAGATGAGTAAATGGTATTCAATCTAAAAAAGCCAATCACAGAGCTAACTGAAAACCTAAAGGGATTAGCAGGAAACTTTATGGTGTTGGCTTTGGCTTCTGGCATTTGGAGGGAAACTAAATAAAGACAAGACAGGTAGACACCACAGCAGTACATGCCACTCTTACCTGGTCTGGCTGGGGTGCTGTATGATCTGGCTGGGGTGCTATACCTGGGGCCTGGGCCCCGCTCGCCCACATGGGACAAGCTTGGAAAATCTGCAAGATGAGTAAAATGGTATTCAAAATAAATAAAAAATAGTCCAACTATCAGTGTGCAGTAGGCATAGACATTTCATTTCAACACAAACATGCAGATTCAGTTTTAACAGGAACGCCTGTTTTTGACTCGAACTCCAACAATATCCACCACCGATATTACTAATGTGGCAAACAAAGCTGCCTCCATCTTTGTTTCGAGCTAACGCTATTGTCCGGTAACCCGCTTACCTCGTGGGTGGCATTGTTCTCAGTCTCCCACTTTCCAGACAAATGGAAAATATATAAAGCATTATCTTGGCTTCGCCTTCACTGTTGCCTATGTAATATTAGCCTAAGATTCGTGATGTCCTTAGAAAGCCTGACACGAGTGAGCTCCCAATGTGAGTCTCAAATTCAGCAGAGTCAAACAACAAACAATTCACATGTGCAGCGGCCATTTTAGAGTAACGTTAACTAACACAAACTACCAGCTCAGACCGTTCGCTTGCTTATGTTTCTGCAAATGTTCGCGGCGAACACAAAGCCAGCAGTAACAGAAAAAAGGTTTGCAATAGTTTGTCGGATTATTTGCAATATTGTCTAAACGTTAGTCAAGTTCGGGCCTTGACTTAGCTAGCTAACACTAGGTAGCGTGCTAGCTAGCAATAGCTAACGTTAGCTAGCTATCATTAGGTAGCGTGCTAGCTAGCAATAGCTAACGTTAGCTAGCTATCATTAGGTAGCGTGCTAGCTAGCATTAGCTAACGTTAGCTAGCTATCATTAGGTAGCGTGCTAGCTAGCATTAGCTAACGTTAGCTAGCTAGCATTGGGCTTCCAATTCCTGAACTTAGTTTAGCGTGCAGGTTATGAGTTACTTCTGTTTACTTAAATTATTACCGGTAAGTAAACAAATAAATAGCTAAACCAACAGTCAAATCAATGTAATTTGATGAGGAAAAAAACCCCGAGGTAACTGGTATAACTTACCAGATCTGAAGTGCGCACCACACTGTGTTTGTTGGTCCCCAATCTGTTCTCTTTATGGCTTTAAACCACAGCTTTCGACGGTTCCTCTGAAAAGGGGGACATCTCGAGGGGATGCTGAAGAATCTGAGGCCATCATCTTGTCCTTTTCTGTTTGTACAGTTCACAGCACAGCAGCTTTGAGGCATAATTAGCTACATGAAACGAGTAGCTAGCGAGTTCGTTCCTCGTTCGCTCGTTCCTTTTTACCGAGAGGCTGCGTGCTCGCTCTGCTGTGACGTAGGCGGCGAACCCATCTATAGGGAGGGAAAGTGATCTCATCGCCCCCTAGTGGAAGTGTTCCATAATGCCGAGAGAATGAATGGGTTTTCTCGACACGTCTTTTGAAAAATGATATCTTGGTCGACACCGAAAAGTTAGAATTTTTTTTAATTAATGAAAAAGCATTCAATTTATAACAAACAGGGAAATATACAATCAATAACATTTCTAAGATGCGTTATTAACCTCAACATACAGTACAATATGAAGGATATAAGCGAAAATTTAAAAAAAATTAAAAAGACAGGAGCAGTTTGGCAAAGAATCCTGCCTACTTTAACTGTGAACCAGCAAGCAGTGACGTCACGGGATAGCCCGATAGCAATCCTAATGCTAGCCTAATAGGACTTTAATCCAACGTCACTGCAACGTTTATTTAATGACGTTGCAGGGACCCATATTGCAAATGTTTCTGCAACGTTGCAGAAAAGTCTAATTAGACTTAGGAGGGTAAAGTTATTTTCGACCTTAGATGGACGTTGTCACAACATCGCCTGATGGTAACGTTGCAACTTACCTAAGTACAACTTATGTGCAACGTTGCTGCAACCCACTGTGTTAGTAGGGAAGGCGACCACGCCTAGCCCGGGTCTGGCACAGAGAAACCGCAGGATGTATTGCGCCTTTTTGGATTAATCAGCTGCCGTACAAAGTTATTAGCCACGATGGCTGCGAAAAAGTAAACAGGGGCTTGACATGGGGTAACGAGGAAACACGATGCTTCCTGGATATTTGGGCACACGAGGAAATCAATGATTAAAAGAACCCAAAAAAATTCAGAAGTATTCAATATACTGTATTCAGTGAACGGCTGAAGCAGAGTGGCTTCGAGAGGTCTGTTGGTCTTGTTGGTCAGTGATTCGGTGATAGCACCAAATCAACAGTTATAGCACCACACACCTTCCGAACAGCATCAGCTCGCAGTCTGTTCCCTGGAATCTCTGGAATGACCCCCCTGTCAGAATTTCCATCCAATCAACAAGCGACCTCAGCACTGCATGCCGTTGTTTTCAAATTTGGCTCGGTCGGTAAAAAGGCAGTCTGAACATAACAGCGACAAATCAAAATGAAACAATGTATCATTTTTTGCATTTAGCCCCCGGGACTTAACCACGCTAAATGCACGCTTCATATTTATGCCCTAAGTTGGCTTATGCTACATCCCTCCATTGAGTTTCGTGAAAATCGTTCAGGTAGTTTTTGTGTAATCCTGCTATGTATGCTAAGTTCAAGCAGTAGGTTTAGGCCACAGCAGAAAGTGGGCTACTGACAACAACAATATGAAAGTTACCACAGAATACTTACTGGTGAAATAATAACACATTTCTGATAAACACACTTCTACATTGTGTCACCATAACATTACTATGAAATGTACTGCTCAGTTCCAGACGTGCTATAGTCTAGTTAGACAAGTCTTGCCTAGACTACATGGCGTTTGTAGGTAGGCTGAATATCAAACGAAAATACAACACTATCACAATGGCACTAAAACAGTACAAAACACTATATTTATATGTCTACGAATAAACTAAATGGTTTATACAATATTTTTTCCAGTAGGCCTACCTGTGAATCAAGAAGAGACTGTGTAACTTTGATTAAAATAGATAGATCTCCTCGGATTTCTCAAACTAAAGAAGAGACAAATTGTGGGATGTTCCAATCGCTCTGGTAGTTTTTGTATAATCCTGCTATGTGACGGATAATACCGTTTTTTTTATGTTTGCTTCAACACTCAAATGAAAAAGAACACATAGTTAGTGAAACCTGACACTCAAGAGGCAAAACCTCAGCCCAGATGTGCAGGTAGCTTATGATTTATATGTAGGCTAATACCACAGGATCCAGGCTTAGAAAATGTAACTTCTCCTAATACAGTGTTTATCTGATTAGTTTTTCATGAATCAGATATGATTTTGTTTTACATGCATATAAACATATGACAATATTCGGTGTAAACAGCAAATAAAAAGTTCGGGAACCGAACCCGGGTTAACACATTGCTGGACTGATACATTACCTCATTGTTGGACTGATACATTACCTCATTGCTGGACTGATACATTACCACATTGTTGGACTGATACATTACCTCATTGCTGGACTGATACATTACCTCTTTGCTGGACTGATACATTACCCCATTGCTGGACTGATACATTAGCGCATTGCTGGACTGATACATTACCGCATTGTTGGACTGATACATTACCACAGTGCTGGACTGATACATTACCTCATTGCTGGACTGATACATTACCTCATTGCTGGACTGATACATTACCTCATTGCAGGCCTGATATATTACCTCATTGCTGGACTGATACATTACCGCTCGGCCACCGGCGGTATAGTAAACCAAGCAGGAGAAGTAGGGATAAACGGAAGGAATCCGGTCCAAGTATGACAAATGTTTTCTTTTAATTTGTGTATCCGCCCAGTGATTCTGATCCACACCAAAATGTCATGTGTTCTAACTTGGCCAAAGCTACACCCCTCCACCCAGTTCCATGAAAATTGTAGTTTTGTATAATACTGCTATTGACGAACGAACAAACAAACAAACCAACAAAATAACACAGACGACTGAAAATATACCCTCCGCCAGCAGTCACTGGGCGGAGCCAATAAATCAAGCTTTAACACTTCTTCTTTTTCTTTTTTCTCTCAATTTGGTAAAGCAGAGTATTCAGGTTTGGGCTCTATGATATACACAAAGCTCTGGTGAACCCCACAAAAGGGAGAACAGTCACAGAATGTCAGTGTAACTAAGCAAAGCTATTAAAAGACAACAGCTTGATTGATTATGTATACATATTTTTATTAATGGAGGGAACTGATGTTTTTCCATCATTTCAGGTAGTTTGTCTCTTAAAGTGGCCAGCTGATTCAAACTGTCATACATAGAATTCCAATGTGTTGGGCATGGTGTTTTCAACTGTTCTTTTGTCACTTCTGACAGGAGCTCTGTCGTCCTAGACAGCATGCTAGCGCTAGAGACGTGCTCTAAAACATTATTTATTGTTACACCCAATATTGTAAGAATATGTATTTTTTTTTTATTTGTGGAGAAAGTATTTTGAGTATTTTAAATACAACATGACTCCACTTTAAAATATTTTGTTACAAATTACATTTGATTTTTTATCGGCCTTATCAAATTCAAATTACAAAATACTCCAAAGTAATTGAAATACGTATTTCAAATACAAGTAATAGAAATACGGCCCCTCCCTGCCTAGGACATGTATTGATATCATCTGCTCAACAATCACAAGCCTGCAGGTTGATTGAGATGGTGGAGAAGAGACACCTCTGACTCAGGGACAATAATACCAACATGGATGACTCAGCTCTTCCTGGAACTGTCAAGTGATAAATACGTGTATGTGTTAAATTAAAGAGAGCAGGTACGTATGGTGTCTGCAACATTCTCTCTGCTGCCTTCTGTTCCATTCATCAAGTGTTGTGGAATAAGTGTACCTTATCTTCTTTTTAAATAGTTTTCTTGTTCACTTCAGTAAAAGTGCAAACTCTTGGCTTTTGGGCGTCATGCCTAGATCATTTTTCCTGTTTGGTAGTTGATGTGCACTTACAGCACTTTTACCTAAAGCGCTTTACAATGGCCTCCCATTCACTCATTCACACGTGCGCGCGCACACACACACACACACACACACCAATGGTGGCAGCTGCCATGCAAGCTCCTAGCCTGCTCACTGGGAGTAATTTGGGATTCAGAGTCATGCCCAACAACACTTCGACATGTGAACAGGAGGAGCTGGGATTCGAACCGTCGACCCTGCGATCATTGGACGAGCTGCTCTACCTCCTGAGCCACAGCCGGCCCTTATGACTTTTTTTTAAAAAGGACCTCGGACCTTAAAGCACTCTTTCTCTTGTATACACCGAATCACTGTATTTCCCTGCGTGGGGCATTGCATGTGTGTATGTGTGTGTGTGTGTGTGTGTGTGTGTGTGTGTGTGTGTGTGTGTGTGTGAGGGAGACAGAGAGAGAGACGCTGAAGTCTGAAGCAGAGTGCAAAGCAAGGCACATGGTATTGAACGTTATTAATGGATTACTGTGTAACAGAGCACAGCTATACTGCCCTACAAAGCCAGAAGACCGTAACTTAATTTTTGCCGAAAATGAGTTTTTGTCATTTTTGGGACATTAAGCATATACTTTATCATGTGGACAGGTATCTTGAGTCAATTGTGTTGTGTTTTCGAGAAAATAGTGGGTTGACTTTACCTTAACTTCCAAAAGCGCTACAGAAGCCAAGGCAGAAGAACGTAACTTCAGTTACGGTTCTTTGCCATGGCTTCTCGGCACTCTTGAACGTTCGATTTGAGATACGGTAGTCCTACTCTGCCTTTGTTTTGCTGTGCATCAACGTGGAGTTAGCCTACTGTTTACTGCGCTCAAGTTACGGTTCTATATTTGTATAATATCTGTCACCGAAGCATTTCTGACACACACCTTAGTTATAACTTGAGAATCAACACTGCTCCCATATGCGATCAGAACAATGCAAACAACGCATTGGAAAGAAGCAATGCTTGCCAGCTATAAGTTATCGTAAATCATAAGCAATTAATTATTATTTTTTCCTGTCAGCCTTTGACAGCTCGACAGCGAAACAAACTTGGCGGACTGTGGTAGCCCAACAGTGTGAGACACTTTCTAGGGCAGTCGCGAGTGCGAGTGAGACACAACTCCTAGCCTAATCATACACACACACGCACGCACGCAATATGCATGTTCAGCATTATGATTCACAATTAGGCCTATAAAGATAAACATTGCCTACCTTTTCTTTAACCTGATCAAATCTATTGCAAACGGCGACAAACTATCTGTTTTGAGTACGCTGCATTCAAAACGTTAAATCCATTATTCTTTCTTGACCTGCTGACAGGTTATCCTACTGACATTAATCCAATTCAATACAAAACGCGAGTCTGAGTCCCCTAAACTTGCGTTGGTTGTAACCCTTGCATTCAACATTGTCTAACATTGTTTGCAAAAAGTTATCCTCCACATGCAAGAACGTGTGTTTGTTGACCGAACGGATGTTGATGTTTGTGATGTAAAAAAACAACAACATCCAATCACGTTCGCTATGAATTGATATGTTTTTTTCTTTTAATCTTCATAATGCTGTGGTCACAGCCATTATCTGGAATGGTTTACACTAGGTATTTAACCACCTATAGGTTAAATAATTATATATATAATTATAATTCATCCAGTGAGTAGATCTCCACAACAGTGTGGGAACCCCTGTCATAATCATAATGTAATAAATAGGGCCTAATGATGTGCGAGTTTGTAATGCCTTCAAATACACATTAATTCATACTCATTTACATTATATTATATATTACATCAAGCCTAATTGTGCCATGATCAGTAGATTGTATGCAGATGGTATCATTATTATCATATACTGATTTTGTATAGTGACCATAAACCAATTGATTGATCAATTGGAAGTTACTGCCTTTTGCCTTGGCATGACTCCGTATTATTTACAGGCAATGCAAAGGCAGAGTACAGTAACTTCCAAATAAGGGTCAAAGGTCAAGTTTGAACTAAATATTTTTATGTAAATAAATTACTTCATAGAAAAACAAATAATTGCCACAATTTAAATATCCTACCTACAATAGATTTGGCTGGACAACAAAAAAACTTTAAAGTCATTTTTTTCAGTTCTGCACTCTGGCGAGTTAAGGTCTTTTGCCTTTGTAGGGCAGTATAGCCTCCTCCTGAGTAAGGGGCATCTGAGGTTTGTTTTTCAAGTGAGGGGAAAGACTCCTCTCTTTTGCACAATAAACCAGGACTCATTAGCACATGACCAGGGCCGTGCTCTCCTGTAGCTACAGTACAAATCTGCTACTAATGTGCCGATTAGCCCATAATCACATTAGAACATACTGTAGGTTCAGTCATGGGTTAAACGTGAGGTAAATTATATAATAACACATTAGTGGGAATCCAAGGCTGTACGCTTATGACCAAATTAAGAGTGAGAGAGGATTTATAGAGTGCCTGGGTGTTGTTGATGCAAAAGCGTGGGTTTCAGGGGTCAGTTGTTTATTTAAATGACCTTCCTCTTATGCAAGTGCTGCATTTTCCTCTGCCTACAGTATGTCAAAATAGAAGAAGTGTGAGTCAGCTTTAATGATATGACAGCAAGGTAGACTCTCAGTATGAATATTAATTGATTCGTCTCCTGAAAATCTAAGTTTATTTGCATACACATGACGTAAGACAAAGCGAGAGAGAGAAGGAGAGATAGAGAGAGATAAGGAGAGAGAGAAAGAGAGAGAGGAGAGAGAAAGGAGAGAGAGAGAAATAATTTTTTTGAATTTTAAAAACCCTTTATTAATAATTCACACTATAAACAGACAATAACAACAACCACAAACGTCAATATCAACAAAAATCTGTACACACTCAAAATTTAAACACTAAGGGGCGAATTCACTAAAGGATTGCGCAGCTTTTCCTGACGCAAAGCCTGTGCAAATAAGTCAAAAATTATGTTTGCTATTCACAAAGCCCTCGCAAAGGGTGAAATAAGGTGTTAACTGCGTTGCGTTCGTCATTGCGTTTCTCTGCGCCGGTGTTATTAGCTGATATTTAAATTAGGTAATATGGGCGGAGAATGTTCCCCTTTCTATGCAAATGAACATTATTGCAAAACCCGCCCAATTCACAAAGATCGGCGCAAATTGCCTCACGCAGTTAAAGTGAAATTAATACCGTTTTCAGAAACGTGGTGGTATTTAAGCGCAAGGGGTGTGTCGCGGCCAGCCTTTCCGCTGATCATGGCAGCAGTGATTGTTGCGAGGCGAAGGCATCGCAATGCCAGGCATGTTGTTCGTGAGAGAATATTTAGAAGAAGGTCACTTTTTGATTTAACACTAGAACCACCGCGGTAACTGTTTGGACACCAGAGCGCGCAGCTCTTCAGCCAACTGGAGGATGAAGTCGCGTCTGGGGAGGCTCAGTTGACTATGCGTCTCTCCACCCGTCCCCAGCGAGTCCAAGCTCCCCCAATGAATATAATAGCCTACATAGCACGAAACTGTGCGTATAATAGTCTATACGCGAAACTGCGCATCCCTATAGCTGTTCATTGAACGGCTGGGGGCCGATATAGGTACAAATAAATAAATAAAAACATAGCCTACACAATATTTGTTTTATTTGAATGGTCTTGAAAATATTTTGCTTTTGTATCATAGGTGACGGCAGGTATCATCTGCAGCCATGGATGATGACTCCCGTGCGTAATCCTTCCAACGTTGGAGAGGCGGCGTACAACATGGGCTCACATCAGGGCGCGCGGTGTGATTGAGTGCACATTTGGAATCCTGAAAAGCCGTTTAGATGCCTAGATCGTACCGGTGGGGCATTGTTATACACTCCCCCAAAAGTATGCCAGATCATCGTGCTGCAACTTGCATAACATAAAATGACAATTTTTCCTTTGTTCGTCTTTTTAAATCATTTCACCTCCGTTTGCAGTCTTCCGCGTTTACACACACAAATGGCACTGACTGATTGGGAAATTAAACCCCAAATATGTTTTTTTGCTGCAGTCGTGATATTTTTTTGCCGAAAGCTGTGAGACATGTTTTTGAACCTCGTCCGTGAGGCCTTCAAGTTCGCTGTCTGAAAATCGTATCTTTCTTTTTCTGTCTGCCATCGTCCAATGATATGCATACGAGTTGTATGCGCTGTATGCGCAGTATTTATAGTAATTTCCTATATCAGCAGCAAATTGCACTCAGCCGCAAACACCGAATGGGCGTGTTTGCGCTGGGATATTATTAGCGCAATGTCTTTAGTGAATAGGTTTTTAAAACGGAGCACATAGCGGGCGCAACTGACGCGCAATATAATGGTGCAATTAGCGGGCGCAATTTGCTTTAGTGAATTCGCCCCTAACACTCCATCCCGCACACAGCATAAGGCTCCCCCAACCCCCCATACACTCAGAAACGTCGTCAGGTCATTGGTCATCTGATAGAAATCAAATTCCACTCTCAGGCGCGCGGTCATCAACCCCTTGCACATAGCCACCAGATCAACTGACCCCCCCACCGGCAATGCAATTCTTCCTTGTCTTCCAGATGGACAGCTTCGCCACGCCAAAAAACATATTCAGCAGTACATGCACCCCCTTCCTCTGCACAGAGTACCGCGGACCCGAAATAAAACCCTCAAATGAAAAAGTCACCCCCAGCCCCTGACACCAACCCTGAAGAAGGTCAAAAAGCCCCCCAAGCCTAACACAGGTAACAAACAGATGCTCCACCCGCTCCCCCTGCCCACAGAACAGACAGCCCTCCAAACGTACCAGGATCGATGTGCGCCAGATACCTGTTAGTAGCTATAGCCCCATGCAAAACCCTCCACTGGAGATCCCCTGTTCTCTTATCTGTGGGTGGCTTGTACAGGGACCGCCAGCAGCCTTTCAGGGATAAGTCCTGACCCAAAAAAATCTGCCCACCTCGAGTCCCTCAACGTGGCCAAAGCCCGCAAGTGTGTGACTTTCACACAGGCGAGGTAGACGGCCTTCTTGCTGACTGCTTGAAATCTTCCCAGCTCAGGGGTCCAGAACGTCAAAAACCTCCCTCTCTCCTCTTCCCCCTCCCCAACAGCAGGAGAGACTGAGAGAGAAGGGAAGGCCCAGTCATGTCCATCCTGCCACTGTGCCAGACAGACACCATTCTGCACATACGCCGCAAACTCCTCAGGCAGGGACGAGATGACCTCCGCCACCACTTTCCCCAGCAGGCGTACCGATCAAACCGCCGTGGTCTCCCCCAGCTGATCAACAGGCGTCCTCAAAAGATGTCCCAGTTTGATACAGCCTGCTTCCCCCAGCCGGGAACGCAGACTAGGGGAAGCGAGAGTCTCAGCTGTAACGAGGTCAGACCCATAAAGGGGCTCCTCAAACAGCCAGGGTCCCGCTCGCTGCTCCAGGTCACGCCGCACTGTGAAAGTTCAGGTCAAGTCCAGGCCACCAACACCCACCGATAACAAGGGCTCAGTCCCGCTAAATTGACCAGGTCAGGCTGGAATAGGAACAGCTGTTTGTCAAGCCCCAGACGTCCCGCCCTCCTCAGGAGCAGCCCCGTGGTGTCAAGCCAGCGGGACCCCGCCCCATACAGGAGCCTATGGACCGTCTGAAGCCGGAAGGCTTTAATCCTGCATGGAATGTCAATCAGCCCCTGACCTCCTTCATGAAGCGGCACGAAGAGTGCCCCCGCCTTCAGCCAGTGCCCCCCGGACCAGAAAAAGTCAACAAGAGTCCTCTGTACCTCCTCCATCAGCCCCGGTGGAGGCGGCAACACCATGACTTTATGCCACAGAGCAGAGGCAACCAGATGATTGATGATCTGGATCCTCCCCCTATATGACAGCTGGGGCAGCAACCATTTCCATGAGGATAGTCTGGCACACACATTCTTCTGCACACCCTCCCAGTTCTGCCTCTGGTAGTCATCTGTGCCTAAGAACACCCCCAGCACCTTCACCCCTTCTGTACCGCACCTCAGCCCACCTGGCAGACGAGGAGAACCCCCCCCCCCCACTGCCCCACCTGCAAAGCCTCACTCTTCCCCCAGTTGACCTTAGCCGACGAAGCCCTTTCATACAACTGTAAGGTCTGCGTTACAAACTCTACCTCCGCCTGAGTTGTTACGAACACATTTACATCATCCACATAAGCAGATACTATGAATGAAAATCTTACTTGGTTTAGTTTAGATTTCAAGAACACGCTGAGTGGTCGGTCAAGCTGGTTTCAAACAGAGACAATAGGTTTATTCTATGTTACGATTTGCAAAGCGGACTCAGAAATCAGGAAGTGTTTCCTTCGATCAGAGTGGGACTGAACACTGCAGGATCTCTTATAGCATGGTATTGAGGAAGTGACGTGCACTCAGGGACAAAGGGTACACGGGAGTGATGTCACAGAGCAAATGGTGGTTCTAAACAGTGATTCTCTGGGAACGGATGAGAAGGAAGTTTCACAGAGGTTGTAAAACAATAAACTCAGAGAACATCAATCAAGTAGGAAAACAGAAAGAACAAAATGATGTAGGTGACATTGTTGAGACTGAAATTTCATTAACAATACAACCAAAGATGGACCTTGCGGTAACCCTGGTAAGGAGAGCCCAGTTAAACCCAACCTGAGCCTCGACAAAAGCGGCTCTAGCACACTCGAATAAAGCTGCCCCGAAATTGGACAGCCTTGCCTTATGCCTCTCTGTAGAGAGAGAGAGAAGGAGAGAGAGAGAGAAGGAGAGAGGGAGAGAGAAGGAGAGAGAGAGAAAGAAGGAGAGAGAGAGAAAGAGAGAGAGAGAGGAGAGAGAGAGAGAGAAGGAGAGAGAGAAATAGAGAGAGAGAGGAGAGAGAGAGAGAGAAGGAGAGAGAAAGAGAGAAGGGGAGAGAGAGAGTAAGAGAGAGAGAAGGAGAGAGAGAGAAAGAGAGAGAGAGGAGAGAGAGAGAGAGAGATGGAGGTGGCGGTGTCGTTTCCCCACTCGGCTCAGGTTCTGTGTATTAGAAGGTAAAGAAGAAGGCGACCTGGCGACCCGTGTCCCTCGCCTTTCAAATCCCATCTTCGTCAATGAAACCAGGTGTCAACCAGGCGACCCAAGTTTGCCGAGGACGCGGTGAAAACAAGCCAAACTCGATCATGGCCGGAGCTGTCACAGCTGCTGAGAGAGGGCCCATAAAAGCACCCAGTAAAGGAGGGGGGCTGCGGCGGCGCCCGGCGTCGGAGGGGACAGCAGAGTGCAGGCGCTTCACGATGGCAGCCAGGGTCACGGCCACGCGGCAGGGTCAGGGCCACGCGCCAGGGTCACGGGCACGCGCCAGGGTCAGGGCCACGCGGCAGGGTCAGGGCCACGCGCCAGGGTCACGGCCACGCGCCAGGGTCAGGGTCACACGCCAGGGTCAGGGCCACACGCCAGGGTCACGGCCACGCTTCAGGGTCATGGCGGGCCGGACCGACACTTCGAACCACTTCGACGGTGGCGGCCGATGCGTGCACACACTGTGAATGAAATTTCAGTCTCGCCAATGTCACCTACACCATTTGTTCTTTTCTTTGTTTTCCTACCTGAATGTTGTTCTAATTTTGTAGTTCGTTCCCCTAGAATCAGTCTGTTAAAACTACACATTGTTTCTGTGTGACATCACTTCCCTGTCCTCTTCATCCTGAAACTATATGTCACTTCCTTTTTCGCGTTATAAGCTATCACTTTCGATCCAGAGTCCCTTACTCTTGCTAGGATACACTTCCTGTGCAGAGTCCGCTTGGCAAACCGTAAACATCAGAATAAACCTATTGTCTTCGTTTAAACCCAGCTTGACCAACCACTCAGTGTGTTTCTTGAAATCT
>NC_140249.1:14569742-14592242 GCF_949987555.1 Borostomias antarcticus | reverse complement strand
AATACAATGAAAGTGCAATGGTGGTCCCTTTGCACAACAATGCTTATATAAACATCAAAATGTAATCTGACAGTGTTGTGCCCAATTAGTAAGTTGTAGAGCATTCCATCCGCGACCCATACAAGCATTATGAACCCCATTTAGCCACGGGGGCGCTACAGCAATCAATTGCGTTTTAGCCACTTTTAAGAATTTTGGCTCGTTATAGCGTTACCCTTTGGCCTAACTGCTTCATATTTCTTCAGTTACCTCAATATATGCTCTGGTACTACTATATCTGTTTTCGGAAATACCATCCAAGCGGTTAGGCCTCAACAGGAAATGAGCTCTCTAGCGCCCCCATTCAGTTTATTCTGGCCAGTAATGGAGGCTTAGCCTTGGGCTGACATTGTTGATATGACCACAACGTTTTGTGATGTTCCATGCATTCCTTCAGAAGTTATATGCCTTTTTGTGAAAAGCCACACCCTCTGCAATATTCAATTGCTCACAGTGGCTACTTTCATCAAGTTTTCTAAATTATGCCGAGATGGAACTTTAGATATTCATTGCTAGATTCTATAAACTGTGCTTTATGTAGATTGACAAAACTTCCTAGGAAGAGATAGATTTCAAGTGTTTTTCCAAAAATGCTTATTTGTTGCAAATTAACATAATCTGAAGTCATGGCTCCTTGAGGCAAATTTGTTTAACCTGATGAGACATATATGCCTCCAAAGCTTCCAAGAATCTAGCTCCAACGGGGCATGAGATATGACCGTTCAAAGTTTGCATTTTAGCCCCTTTTATGTATTTTGGCTTATTATAGCACCACCATGTGGCCAATCAGGCTCTTCTTTCTCCAGTCACCATTAGACATACCGTGGTACCACTGTACTGTTTTTCGGAAATCTCTGCATGGCGGTTAGGCCTAAAATGAAAATGAGCTCTCTAGCGCCCCCATTTGGTTTTATTGGGCCAATAATGCAGTGGCCGCCTCAGGTTATATCTGCAGAGATGTCTACAAAGTGGCATGGTGTTCTGCACAACCCTTAAGAAATGATACCCCTTTATGTGAAAAGCCACGCCCTCTGCACATTTCATTGGCTCATAGTTGCTGTTATATTTAACTTTTTCAACTTTTGCCGAGATGGAATTTTAGATATTGTTCCCTAGATTGTGTGTACCGGATGTCATGCAGATTGGTCAAAGTCTCTAGGAGAAGATAGATTTTAAGCGTTTTTCTAAAAATTCAAAATGGCGGAAAATCTATATAACCGGAAGTTATAAGTCCTTGAGGCAAATTTGTTCATCATGAGGAGAGACATATGTGTGCAAAGTGTCATGTCTGTAGGTCAAACGGGGCCTGAGATATGCCTGTTCAAAGTTCGCAAATTCAGTCGGCTGCTATAGCGCCCCCCTTTGGCCAATCGATGTGAGACTTGCTCCATGGCTTCGGGCTATAAGCCTCTACCATCGTGCAAAGTTTCGTAAAAAGTTACCAATCGGCTATAGGGCTTCCCATAGACTTCCATTGCAGAATAATAATAGGAAAACTACCAATAACAATAGGGTCTTTGCCCCTTCGGGGCTTGGCCCCTAATGAGTTTGTAAGCGAGGATAAATGAGATGGTCATGTTGGGCTGTCATCATATGTCACTCAGCATCCAGCAAACATGCGTTATGGGGGGGGGGGGGGTTAGTTTGTTGAAAAAGCAGTCTTAGGACTCCCTAAGTATGTATTAAATTTTTTCAGGACTTAAGTAAAGCATAGGGTCAGTCAACCATAGGGAGGAATTCGGTAGTTTGGGGGATTTCCAACAGAACAGAATCCTCCTACGGGCAAGTAGAGAGCTGAATGCTAGAATGTCTTCATGCTTGTTAATAATCTGTTGGTCAGTTGGTGCTGTGCCAACGATAGCTGAATAGGCATTAGGTTGCAGGTTTAAGTCTAGTGCCTGTGAGATGATCCTAAAACTGCTGACCAATACTCAAATAACAGGGGACATGACCAAAACACGTGTGCTAGCGTTGCTGGACCTTTGTGACATCTGCTACAACTCTCATACGTCAGGATAGATTCTACATTTGGAGAGATGAGTACGATGCAGGACCTTAAATTGGATTACACCTATTCTAGCACATGCTGTGCTCCCGTTAACTGTGGTCAGAGCCTCAATCGAGGAGGGTCAGGTATTATGTCCCCTAGCCCCTCCTCACATCTCTCTTTCATTTTGTGGAGGGAGGTGTCTCCCAGAGAGGCTAGGCTGGAAGAGATTCTCCAAATGAGGCCTTTGTGGAGGGAAGTGTCTCCGAGAGAGGCTAGGCTGGAATAGATTCTCCAAATGAGGCCTTTTAGATTGGAAGGAATGTGGAGGATGTTGTCAGTAGTGGAAGGTTGTGGTGCATTGGGGAAGTTTGGATCTAAATTTTGTATGAAATGTATCTGGAGGTATCGAAAAAAACTTGAGCGAAGAAGATTTAATTTTTGAGAGAGGTGATTAAAAGTGGAAAAGACACCCTCAGTGTAGAGATCTTTAAAATTAGAGAGACCAAGTCTTGTCCACAAGGCGAAAACATTATCTATCCTAGCAGGGACAAAAAGGTGGTTGTTACAGATAGGGGCAAGGCTGGAGAAATCTTTTAAACCAAAGTGATGTCGAAATTGTGACCAAATTCGTAAAGTATTAACAGCAACAGGGCTAGAGGTGTAGTATGAGGTAGATAGGGGGAGATTAGATGTAACCACAGGGGTGTTTGAAGGCAAGATTAATTTTCAATTTCACACCAAGACACCTTTGGCGAATGGACCCAGTTTATGATTTTCTGAATATTTGCAGTCTAGTGACTATTTAACAACTTCATGAAAGATTTAATGTGTGTGTGTGTGCGCCTGCGTGTGTGTGCGTGTGTGTATGTGTGTGTGTATGAGAGCGTGCATGCATGTGTGTGTGTGTGCGTGCGTGTGTTTTGCGAGCGTGCGTACATGTGTGTGTGTGTGCGTGTGTGTATGTGTGTGTGTATGCGAGTGTGCGTGCATGTGTGTGCGTGTGTATATGTGTGTGTGTATGCGAGCATGCGTACATGTGTGTGTGTGTTTGTGAGCGTGTGTATATGTGTGTGTGTATGCGTGTTTGCGTCCATGTGTATGGGGTGTGATTCGTGCCAGCGTAACAAACACTCAGTGCTTTCGTCGCCTGCATTGCGTGTATAAAGGTACTTTGGCGAGCTGATTAATAGGCGTGCATATACGCACGCGTTACGAGTCGCTCGCATTCTCAGAGGGTGACGTGTCAAAAGTGCCGTGCCACTTTTGCGCACATGCATGTAACGTTTGCACGCTCGTGTTAAAGGAAAATGCTCGTTTTTGACAACCTGGACCTTATTTACGACATATTATAAGAAGTTTGACTCACCCAGATCACTTTTGTGTTGTTCGGAGGCCTGTAGAAGAAATTTAAAATCCAGCGCGAGCCAGTATATCCATGTAATGGCGGCGCACGGGGCATAGGGAATGCAGTTTCTCAAAATCCATTTTCGGCCGCTAAACGGTTGTTTTCATCAATCACATTGCATGAATCGACAGTTGATATTCCTCTACGCGAGCCATTCTTTCGGTTTTCAAATACGTGGTCTGTAGCCTCTGTAATATGATCTTTACAAGCCTCTCCCCCACTTGCTCCAGCACGCATGCGCACAGGCCAGCGCGCAGCCTGCTATTCTCCGGCTCACATTCTCTGCGCTACGATCGTAGTTGGTGCCGAGAATATTGTCGTCGTCATTCGTCAGCAACAATCCGATCGTAGCGCAGAGAATGTGAGGGAGCATAGCCAGTGTAAAGATCATATTACAGAGGCTACAGACCACGTATTTGAAAAACGAAAGAATGGCTCGCGTAGAGGAATATCAACTGTCGATTCATGCAATCTGATTGATGAAAACAACCGTTTAGCGGCCGAAAATGGATTTTGAGAAACTGCATTCCCTTTGCCCCGTGCGCCGCCATTACATGGATATACTGGCTCGCGCTGGATTTTAAATTTCTTCTACAGGCCTCCGAACAACACAAAAGTGATCTGGGTGAGTCAAACTTCTTATAATATGTCGTAAATAAGGTCCAGGTTGTCAAAAACGAGCATTTTCCTTTAAGTCAGCGGGCACTAGAAGCTGCGAGCGGGGCTCATTTGTCCATATTGAATACCAATTAAGAATATTTATTTGCACTCAATCAAATTCCAGGACCCTCCTTGCATAACTTTTCCTAGATATGTGTCGTTTTATCTCCACTATCGCTACATTTTCAAATGAGAGCGCGCATCTGTTCGAACTGGTGCTGACAGTGCTGCAGCGCCCTCTATTGACAAGAAACACGTGTATCTGAACATTTGTTTTAAATTGCGAAGAAAGAGTCATTCAGATATTAGGCTTTATTAAAAACAAGTTGCTTAACATGTGTGAATTCCATTTATTGAGAATGCATTACCAATTGGCAAGGACGAGATTAGAACCAGCTATGATTTAAAGGCAACTGACCTTACACGTGCCGCCGCTAACACGTCTGCTGCGCTAGCAAGGCACTGGCACGTTTGACACGTCGCTATGCAATTTCTGCACACATTACAAGACGTACGTACGTACATCTATGATTTTACCAAACTGTCATGTGTAGTGTTGGTGTCGCATATGTGAGGCGCATCTAACCTGTAGTGTTGCCGTCACGCACACGATGCGCAATACGTGTTAACAACATGTGCACAGCGTCTGCGTTACAGGTACGTTACAGCTATGAGACGTCTGTCTCTCCATTGTTTGTCAATGGAAATTATACACGTGCGTTTAGACGTTTGATGTCATCGCGTCTTCTTAAGTAGGCGCAAGTCAAGCGTTTCAGTATGGTGTGCTGGCACTAATCACACCCCATACATGTGTGTGTTTTGCGAGCGTGCGTGCATGTGTGTGTATGTGTGTGTGTTTTGCGAGCGTGCGTGCATGTGTGTGTGTGAGCGCGTGTGTAGTAGAAGCACTAGTTCCTGTGATAGGTGCAGTCAGAGGCTGTGACACGTGCAGCCGTGTCAGAGGGCCTCAGCAGCACGACCGGCGCCCCCCGGTGGGGATTACAGCCCTCTGACACCAGCGTCACGTGGCCGAGCCAAACACTGTTAACTGTGTTCCCAGCAGGACCCAATGGGGCGGGGCATCTCCCCAGCTCCTCCTCCTGGCCTGGTGGGAGGGAGCCTAAAACGGCCCCAACGGTCTCTTTCTGCCTCCTTAGTTGTCTCCACACTGTCACATGTTGCTTGTTTATAATTGGTTTTGATATTATTATTGAATTTCATTCGGTATCTAATTGAAACATGGTGTCCCTGTGCTTGAGGGGTAGCTAATTAAAAGAGGCACCACACACAATCTGCTACCACTGGTGTGGGAATACAGTAATTAATTAAATACACAATTGTGCAAAATACATAGTGGCACGCCTTCGACGGGACATCATTATTATTGCTATATTGATTTGTTTTACATTACATTACATTTTACATTACATTTTACTTAGTTGGAGTACTGTACACACATGCACACACACACACACACACACACGCACACACACACACAAACAAACAAACAAACAAACACACACACACACACACACACACACACACACACACACAGACGCAATGTGATAACAGTTAATCTAGTACCCTCAGGCTTGGGATTATTGCACTTAATAAGTTCACCGTGCTAAAAATGTGCTGATAATAAAATCCCTAACTGTAATGCAGTCCTAAAAAACAGCCCCTCATTCTGTTGAGGCTGATGATATAGTTCTGTTGAGGTTGATGATGATATAGTTCTGTTGAGGTTGATGATATAGTTCTGTTGAGGTTGATGATATAGTTCTGTTGAGGTTGATGATATAGTTCTGTTGAGGTTGATGATATAGTTCTGTTGAGGTTGATGATGATATAGTTCTGTTGAGGCTGATGATATAGTTCTGTTGAGGTTGATGATATAGTTATGTTGAGGTTGATGATATAGTTCTGTTGAGGTTGATGATGATATAGTTCTGTTGAGGTTGATGATGATATAGTTCTGTTGAGGCTGATGATATAGTTCTGTTGAGGTTGATGATATAGTTCTGTTGAGGTTGATGATATAGTTCTGTTGAGGTTGATGATGATATAGTTCTGTTGAGGTTGATAAAATAGTTCTGTTGAGGTTGATGATAGTTCTGTTGAGGTTGATGATATAGTTCTGTTGAGGTTGATGATATAGTTCTGTTGAGGTTGATGATATAGTTCTGTTGAGGTTGATGATATAGTTCTGTTGAGGTTGATGATATAGTTCTGTTGAGGTTTGATGATATAGTTCTGTTGAGGTTGATGATATAGTTCTGTTGAGGTTGATGATGATATAGTTCTGTTGAGGTTGATGATATAGTTCTGTTGAGGTTGATGATGATATAGTTCTGTTGAGGTTGATGATGATATAGTTCTGTTGAGGTTGATGATGATATAGTTATGTTGAGGTTGATGATATAGTTCTGTTGAGGCTGATGATATAGTTCTGTTGAGGTTGATGATATAGTTCTGTTGAGGTTGATGATATAGTTCTGTTGAGGTTGATGATGATATAGTTCTGTTGAGGTTGATGATATAGTTCTGTTGAGGTTGATGATATAGTTCTGTTGAGGTTGATGATATAGTTCTGTTGAGGTTGATGATATAGTTCTGTTGAGGTTGATGATATAGTTCTGTTGAGGTTGATGATGATATAGTTCTGTTGAGGTTGATGATATAGTTCTGTTGAGGTTGATGATATAGTTCTGTTGAGGTTGATGATATAGTTCTGTTGAGGTTAATGATATAGTTCTGTTGAGGTTTGATGATATAGTTCTGTTGAGGTTGATGATATAGTTCTGTTGAGGTTGATGATGATATAGTTCTGTTGAGGTTGATGATATAGTTCTGTTGAGGTTGATGATGATATAGTTCTGTTGAGGCTGATGATATAGTTCTGTTGAGGTTGATGATATAGTTCTGTTGAGGTTGATGATATAGTTCTGTTGAGGTTGATGATGATATAGTTATGTTGAGGTTGATGATATAGTTCTGTTGAGGTTGATGATGATATAGTTCTCTTGAGGTTGATGATATAGTTATGTTGAGGTTGATGATATAGTTCTGTTGAAGTTGATGATGATATAGTTCTGTTGAGGTTGATGATATAGTTCTGTTGAGGTTGATGATGTTGATGATCTTATTCTATTCTTCCTCTCGCTGTAATTCCTGGCACCACGATAATGTAGAGCGTGTGACTATCTCTGCAAAGCTAATAACACACCTTCCCCTACACCCCCACACCATCACCCCCCCCCCCCCCCCACACACACACACACCTTCCACTTCCTCCTCTATCCATGCAAGGCACCATGGGAGTTCTTACTGTCCAAACTCTGTCCAAGTGTTGCTTAGTTTCTGACAGCCAATAGATGCTGCAGCCAGGCCAGCAGAGAGGAGACAAAAGCCCAGAGTATGTGGTGTAGATTAGTGTCTCCGGGCCGCTCTCCAAACACAGCCCCTCCCCCCACCCTCTCTTCCCTTTTTTCGATGTCAAAACTCATTCGATCTCGCTGCCTAACCTCCTGGAACAAATCAATGAGGTTCATTAAATTGAAATCCCAGCAGATTACCTGTTGTTGCTGGGTCGCCGAGAACCCAAATACGGACTAGGGCTACTCCATCACTCTAAATGGACAAAACAATGCGCAGACGGTGGTGGCGGAGAAAGCGCGGTCGCAGGCGACGGTAATGGGGCAAGCCGATGGGCGAGAGACAATGAAAAGACCCCTCACGCTGATACGGTTACCTATCGATTTCTGTTAGACTGCGGTGGTCTGTGTTTTTTTCCCCGCGCGGTCTGGGATCCCTCTCGGTTGCCGTCAGGGCGCTATTCTGAGGCCGTTAACTGTGCGTGCTGTCGAATGGGATTTGAGCGCAGTTCATTTTATATGGTGTCATCTGTCAACGTACCTAGCGTTAGATAATGTATCCTCATCAACATATCAATTAGCAAGACGTATATATATATATATACAGCTAACAGTTTACAGCTGTTAGTATGCAGCAGTGTAGCTGTGAGCGTCACGGGACGGAGACGGGCAGGGAGACGCGGCCAATCTCAAAATGGAGAATTTGCAGATCTGCAAATCCACATGTATTTTTGAGTGATATTTCTTGCATGTGATGAATACTGGCTGAGCTCGGATGTCCCTGTCTGTCTCTCTCTAAGAATGATGTGAGCATTATGGTGAAATATCGGCTGTGAAAATCACTGAAAGTCAACAGATACTCTATTGATTGGGAATGGAAGATGTTTGTTATGTGGGATGCTGTCATGGCGTGTTGTTATGTGGGGATGCTGTCATGGCGTGATGGCGGTGTGAATGATCTATGAACCCGGGGATTTGAGCTTTGGGCCCGTGAGGCTTATCAGCGGCCAGCCAGCTGACCTCAATCATCTCCTACTATGGGAAGAAGTGGCTTTCCAGAGCGATTGATCCAATCCCTCCCCCTACAGCTTACACAGGCCCATCCAGGGAATCCCAACGCCACTGCCTTCCTGTCCCCCAGCCAGCGTGACCGACGGCGATGACCGCAGCGCAACCGCTCAGCTGGGAATATGACATCTGGCTGCTGTCATAAGAGGAACGTTGTGCTGATGTGCTGCGTGTGACAGACACACAACATGCTTCTCACCATGGTTGTGTGATAGTTATTTTAGACTTGTCTAGTCCAAAGATTTACCAAGATACGTTCAAAAGGTTGAGTCTGGTTTATTGAATGAAATCATTACGAGCGCAAGGACTTCCTGACAAACGCAGCAAAGGTGGTTCAGTCAGAGAAGTGAGGTCAGTCACTTCTGGCTGTGGCTTATGTACAGTCCAAAACAAAGGTACAGTGTACCAGGATGTGATTGGCTACTGCATTGTACATGAATGGCAGGCGTGGCCAAGAGTAAAGACATGTGACATGAGAAAACTGAAAACAAAAGGTCTGAATCAGAGCAGGAAGGACAAGGTGTGGCCTTTCTGACTTGGACAAAAGAGCGAGGCAGAGCTATGCAGAGTGTGTTTACAATATCAAAAGGGGGAGAGCTGAGGTGTTTTACATGACTGAAACTGGGGTTTTGCAGGGGACTT
The DNA here is from genome assembly GCF_949987555.1 of Borostomias antarcticus. Classification (NCBI taxonomy): domain Eukaryota; kingdom Metazoa; phylum Chordata; class Actinopteri; order Stomiiformes; family Stomiidae; genus Borostomias; species Borostomias antarcticus. Next base: position 14,583,064 of record NC_140249.1, on the reverse strand, counting down.
GGGGGGAGGTGATAAATTATAAAGACAAAGGCTTAAGGTGGGTTTAAGGTGTTTGGATGTAAATTCCTGGACAATCCCTCATTTGTGCCTGAACAGGCACACAAAAATAAAATCCAAACACAGTGTAAACAGTCAGCTATGCTATACATGTGGAAAGGAAATAATCTCTCCACTAGGTGGAAACTTTAATTATTTCCTCTCAACGTGCAAAATCACACACCAAAACCCCTTGCTTCAGAAATTTGACAGGAAACAAGATAAAAAAAATTTGACATGATTATATACTATTTATAGTCTAAGAGTGGACAACCATTCACCAAAAAACAAACTTGATTTAACAAGGCAAAAAAAAGATAAAATGGTTACCAGTGTAAGAGGGGCAAAAAACCTCTTGGTCAATTTAGAGGAAAAACCCAAACTTATTTATCAACTCATGTTTCAACCATTGCAACTCTTGTAAACAAATATGATATTTTCCAGATTATTTCAAAGTTCATTCACTCTTGTGAATAATTGCATGTGATGTCCTATGGAACATTGATTCCATGTGTGCGTCTCTGAATGTTTAATGTAGGTTCCAGTGTGTGCGATCAGAGGTGCAGTCCGATTGCTCATCAGAGGAGAGGAGAGTGTGGCGGTGACTGTCTGTCAAGGTCACTCTTGTTCACAGTGTATCCCAACAGTCATTTAGGTGACACTTCTCTTTTGGGCAATAGAATGTCATTTGGGGAATGCAAGGCGTCTTCTCTTCTAGATCGCAACTTCAATGTCGCGTTGATTGAATCAGTTATGTTCAATGTTAGTGTGTGCAGGTGTGTGTGCGTGTGTGCATCTTGTGAGGAGGTGACCAGCAAGGTCATTTTTCCTCCGATTCCTCGTCAGAGGAGAGGACAGTGTGATGGCCCATGGTTATGGCCTCTGAGCCCTCTGGTTCAGCTGCATTCTGATCTCCTGGTGTTTGCGATCCCTTGGTGGACCGTCCTCTGCTGCTTGGACCCGTCGGCAATGGCTTGCATGGGTCCACGAAGTCCTCTCAGATCGCTGTCTGCGTGATGAGTAGAAACTGGTACGGCCCGAGCCACCTCGGCGAGTTCCAGCTCCTTCGTCTGTGGTCGTGGACCAGGACCCAATCCCCAGGAGATGTGATGCAGGAACCCCTCCTTAGCCTCAGGAAATGGCGGTCCTCATTCTGTTGGAGACATCTGTTAACATCCTCCGCCACCCCTGTTTTTGAAACATGATCTGGCCCGTGGGCTAGTTTGAAAGCATAATGAAAACATGAACGAGGTAGTACAGGTTTGTCATTAGGCCCTAGATACAGGTTAGTTTGGTGGTGGAAATGTGCACTTAGTCCTTCATTTCTTTTTCTCCGCAGGTGGAGCAAATGCTTGTAGGTCAGAAATGTAGGCTCTTGAACTGAACCCGGTCCATCCCTGTACTGCTCCACGTAGGGCCGGCCCGGGTCGTGCTGCTGGAGGGCTCACCTCGGCGCTCCCGCCTCCAGCACAGGCTGATGAAGTGCTCCGTCTGTGGATCCACAGATGAGAGAGACAAACAGAGACAAAACAGAGCAAAAGAGAGTCCTCTGGTCTGGTCTCCCAGTTCCCTTCTTTGGTCAGGAACGGTTATTCAACAGTCTGTAGGAGATACTCAGAAACATGGTTAAGCGCAAGCTCCTGCTTTGGGGAAAAAATTTTGTTATTCTGTCAGGAAAACTTAAACAGGGTGACTGTTCAAGTGTCATTTAGAGCCAGTCTGCAGTAGCCTACAGTGACATCAGGGGCAGTGTTAGAATGATTTCAACACGCCCAGTCCCCAGTCATGATCAAGGCAATTGGATTTGGCTCTAGCAGTTCTCTTGCGATTTTATGAAAAGAAAATAACCATATTCTCGTCTCAACAAAACAACACCCCCTAAGGGTGAAAGCAAAAATTTCCTGAAGTCAGGATAAAAATAGAGATGAGGCAAAGAAAATGACACTAAAATGAACTGGCTTCATTTACAATTAACTAATCAAAAAACTCCATCAAAGCTTCATTTGTATAGCTAAAAATTTGTATATCTAAACCCTCCCTCTTCTGCATTTGAGGACAGAGTATTTGGGCACTGCTCCTGTTTCATACTTATCTGTCGCTCACAGTGAGTAGGTGACATGGCGTTGGTCTGCATCTCACGAACCCCAGATCGCCCATCTGTAGGGAAACAGGCCAGTAACCTCCGGTGTCCTGTGCCCGTCTCCTGGTTCGGCATTCACCCATCACTCCCGGAACGACAGTTGTCTGTAAAAAACCACTCAGAAAAAACACTCAGGCCCGATGAATGTGCCTCAAACTATAAACATGAGATATTTAACATAACCATTTAAAAAATATAATTGGGTTATGAGATGCTGCATTCAGATTAAGACACTAGCAACCCTTATCTATTCCCCCCACTATTATGCACAACCCTTATGTCTTAAGCTACATATCAGAAAGAGAGACAAAACAAACAACAGTTAAAACAGACCAACAGCAGGTTCCAATGTCCCCAGGAAGGCATGATCCCATGATCCAGGCTCCTCAAAGACCTGCCGCCCAGGGTCCATAGCACCTGAAAATTAAGACTCAAAACACAGACTGGGTTCAATAGCAGAGGAGAAGGCCTAGAGCCAACTCCTCAAAACACATTATCATTATATGAATGAAAATTCATACAGTAGAAATGCATAAAACGAACAGCTTATGGCCATTCATTGACTATTGAAACAAAACTCCTGAATCAAACACCTATTCAACCCTGTCAGACTTTTGAGTTCGCTCTACATCTATTTTATCCTGTTTATTTCCCTTAAAAATTAAAACTCTCTATCTTGGCTAGTTTAAAATCACCCTTATGGGATGTTTCAAGGGAAGTCCAGCAGGTGGCGCTCGACTTCAAAATCGGAGGCTCTTCCTTCCGGACCTGTTCGGACAAAATACCTCGTAGAAAGGGGTGGCTTAACTCGTAGAGAGAAGGGGCGTGGCTAATGGCGCAACAAGTCGAGGGGGAATCTAATTTTAAATCAGAGTTATTCTGCTGGGGAAATGGCGGAGAGACTGTTTGCTGAATCTCCTTATCTTTCCTTCCTGACCTAAAAAAAAAACTCTCTCGTTCTACTCTCCCAAATCTTAAAAACAGACCAGTCTAGAGAAGTAACAGGCTTTTCCCTTAACCCTCTAGCTGAGCCCGAATCTTAGAATTTAACACTAAAATGTCAGATGTGGATGTAAGAAATCGAAAATGCTTTAGCACATAACGAAATTCTGCCAACAAACGCTCGCAGAAATATGCTTCAGTGCAACAATGTCATCAGGCTAGACGTTTGCAGTAGAATTCTTTACATCCTCTAGCATATCTTAATAACTAGTGTTACAGGGACACCTAGTGGTGATCCCAAAATGTTGCATGTATGACCCGGATGTGGTCTTTGGTTGTGCGCGGGGAAATTTAAAGAAACAAATCCCAAATAATCACGACGCAGCCCCCTAAAAACCCCAAAACAGCAATGAAAGGAAACCTTAGAGTTAACTCACGGCGGGAAAGAATACAATTTCGAAAGAAACACACATTAAGACATTAAATTCGCTTAGTACTCACTCAGTCAGGAATCTCTTTGTTCTCCCTCTGGCTCAAGGCGGATCACCGGGAGTTGTTTTCCGGCGTCTCCTAGGCAACCAGTTAGCTAGCCTACTGGGAATCTAGCAGAAATTTAACAGTCTAAAAAGGGTACAAAACAATACTTTACCTGGATCCATGGCGCGCATAACAAACAATAATCAAGAGCCGGGGCTCAAACAGTGAACACATAAGACGACCAACCCCCCCGTGCACATGCAAGAGAGAACGTAGCAGACACACGGGAACGCAAACAAAGGACGACCAAACGACGACCAAAAATGACTAAATATACGACTTAACACACAAACATGAAACAAAGGCCCACGTTTACAACAAAACATTCTCGGCTGCACTAGCAATTTGGTCCAGGCTAAACCTTCCGTTCAGATCCTACCAAATATGTACAGCCCCTCTGGTCAAAATCTCTACCAGAAAACGCGGATTGCAAAACTCTCAATTCCGCCCTGTAGCTACATCTCCATTGAGCAAAAACTCTCTCAACGTTCTCTCGGTTAAAACTCTCCCGCGACCGGCCAAAAGGAAACCTGTTCTGTGCCAAACTCTCACTTGAAAAACTCTCCCGCGACCGGCCAAAAGGAAACCTGTTCTGTGCCAAACTCTCACTTGAACAGCTGATACCCTCGTAACGAAACAAGGACGAAGCCAAAAGACAATACGATATAAAATCTATTGCTGTTCACATCTCCTTAGATAGTTACTTACTAAATACCCACGCTGGGGTTTTCCGTTTTCAAACAATCCAGACCAACAAGCTGAACCAAATCAAGGCAAATACAACTCAACCCATAAGAGGGTTCGTTTAAACGTACCTGTGAGCTTTCAAGAATCCAGTGGCAGAACTGAGGAAATAATCTCGGCTAGCGCTCTGGCGCAAGAGAGAAAATTGATTTTCCAAGCCCATATGGACCGACACGTCTGCCGATCAGTCCTCTCCACTGGAATCCCGAAGCAAACGCAGGCAGTGCTCCCATTCCCGTTCGCCAAACTGTGATAGTTATTTTAGACTTGTCTAGTCCAAAGATTTACCAAGATACGTTCAAAAGGTTGAGTCTGGTTTATTGAATGAAATCATTACGAGCGCAAGGACTTCCTGACAAACGCAGCAAAGGTGGTTCAGTCAGAGAAGTGAGGTCAGTCACTTCTGGCTGTGGCTTATGTACAGTCCAAAACAAAGGTACAGTGTACCAGGATGTGATTGGCTACTGCATTGTACATGAATGGCAGGCGTGGCCAAGAGTAAAGACATGTGACATGAGAAAACTGAAAACAAAAGGTCTGAATCAGAGCAGGAAGGACAAGGTGTGGCCTTTCTGACTTGGACAAAAGAGCGAGGCAGAGCTATGCAGAGTGTGTTTACAATATCAAAAGGGGGAGAGCTGAGGTGTTTTACATGACTGAAACTGGGGTTTTGCAGGGGACTTGGGGGGAGGTGATAAATTATAAAGACAAAGGCTTAAGGTGGGTTTAAGGTGTTTGGATGTAAATTCCTGGACAGTTGACTGTGTGAGTGAATAATGGCATTATTCATTATTGATGGTGGTTCTTACCTTATCAAGTGGGTAACACATTTTTCATGAAAAAAATAAAACTTGAAAGTGTAATGTAATAACATACTGCACAATGATAGCACACACTAACACACCCCAACTGTGCAAATCACATTACTACTACTACTACTACTACTACTACTACTACTATTAGTATTACTTCTACTACTATTACTACTACTACTACTACTACTACTAGTATTACTTCTACTACTATTACTTCTACTTCTACTACTACTACTACTACTACTACTACTATTAGTATTACTACTACTACTACTACTACTACTACTATTAGTATTACTTCTACTACTACTACTACTATTAGTATTACTTCTACTACTACTACTACTACTACTACTATCAGTATTACTTCTACTACTACTACTACTACTACTACTACTACTACTACTACTATTAGTATTACTTCTACTACTACTACTACTACTACTACTATTAGTATTACTTCTACTACTACTACTACTACTACTACTATTAGTATTACTTCTACTACTACTACTACTACTACTACTACTACTGCTACTACTACTTCTACTACTACTACTACTACTACTACTACTACTACTACTACTACTATTGCTTCTACTACTACTACTACTACTACCACTACCACTACTACTACTACTACTACTACTACTACTACTACTGCTACTACTACTAATACTACTACTACTACTACTACTACTACTACTACTACTACTACTTCTACTACTACTACTACTACTACTTCTACTAGTATTGCTTCTACTACTACTACTTCTACTACTACTACTACTACTACTAGTACTACTACTACTACTACTACTACTACTACTACTACTACTACTACTACTACTATTAGTATTACTTCTACTACTACTACTACTACTACTACTACTACTACTACTACTGCTACTTCTACTACTACTACTACTACTACTACTACTACTACTACTATTAGTATTACTTCTACTACTTCTATTACTACTACTAATACTACTACTACTACTAATAATAATAATAATGATAATAACAACAACAACAATTAACTTTATTTGTATAGCACCTTTCATAGAGAAATGCAGCTCAAAGTGCTTTACAACCAGGAAATGACATGCACAGTGCTTCACATGGAAAATAAGATGGGAAAGAAGAGGTACTGTAGCTACAACATTATTGCGTGAAGGACCATGTTTCTGGCTGGGAGGAATGCGGAGCGTCTCTCAGCTTCGCTGTGAAGAACACCAACTGTTCAAATCAGTAATCCATTCACCCGGTGACAGGAAGGAAGGTGTAATTGATGTTGTCATCAAAAACACTGGCGCTTTGGAGTGGCGTCAAGAGTCCTCGCCTTCCCTGAGTGTAATTAAACACAACAAGTGGCCTTGAAGCAGCTCTCAGAAGACAGCGTGTGTGCGTGCCTGTCTGTGAATGTGTGTGTGTGTGTGTGTGTGTGTGTGTGTGTGTGTGTGTGTGTGTGCACGCCTGGGGCCAGCTTGTGTGTGGCCTTGCATATGCTTGTGGTAAAATTGCTTTCAGGACATCTTATATCTGCCTCAAAATCATTCCTGTTTTTAAAATGGTGGTCCTTCCTGCAGGACTTATGGGGGTGTGGTTTTGATGACATTCTGAATTCTACCCAAGCCTGCTTTTTTGTGCGACGTTGAGAGCAAAACGCAACAGCACCCCCCAGCATCCTGCACATCCCGTGTAAATAGACTACCGACTACATCATTAAAGTGCTGAGAAGCAGGTCAGAGGTTCTTACACGTATTCTCTCACACGACACCTGTGCGGAAGGGGAATAAGCAAGAAAGGTTCTGTATAAAACCCAGACAGAATCACCTACACTACCCAGAACAAAGCCCACAACAACGCTGGCCCGGAGTTCAGTGAACATACATCACGTAAGAAAGCCATTTATAAACCTGTCACCAGTCCAGCCAACCCCGCCTTGACCTTCATTACGCCTCAGTGTCCCCTCGCTGGGCTACTGTACCGGCCGGATTAGCAGAGAGAAGGAGGAGAGGAGGAGAGGAGGAGAAATGAGCTCCCCGTCCCTCTGCCTCCTCCCCCAGTTAAAGGCACGGACCCAGAAAGGAAACATCCTCGGTCTAGCGATGGCCTCTATAAAGTCAGTGCTTCGGGGCTGGGGGAGTGTGAGGGGCCGCGCTGCTTTGATGTGTGGTGAAGGATTTGTATGGTATTGTGTGTGTGTGTGTGGTGCAGTAATGGATTGCTACTTGTTTGGGATTTGTCAAGCCACAGGTAGAACATGGTGTGCTGCTCAACAGAGGTCACAGCATGTTTATAACCCCGGTCTGGCAGGTCCTGTGTGTCTATATAACCCCTATATAACCCCAGTCTATATAACCCCTATATAACCCCGGTCTATATAACCCCTATATAACCCCAGTCTATATAACCCCTATATCACCCCGGTCTATATAACCCCTATATAACTCCCGTCTATATAACCCCTATATAACCCCGGTCTGGCAGGTCCTGTGTGTCTATATAACCCCTATATAACCCCAGTCTATATAACCCCTATATAACCCCAGTCTATATAACCCCTATATAACCCCGGTCTGGCAGGTCCTGTGTGTCTATATAACCCCTATATAACCCCAGTCTATATAACCCCTATATAACCCCGGTCTATATAACCCCTATATAACCCCGGTCTATATAACCCCTATATAACCCCGGTCTGGCAGGTCCTGTGTGTCTATATAACCCCTATATAACCCCGGTCTATACAACCCCTATATAACCCCGGTCTGTTTGTCCGTCTGTTTGTCTGTTTGTACTGTTTGTCTATATAACCCCAATATAACCCCTATATAACCCCGGTCTATATAACCCCTATATAACCCCGGTCCGGGAGCCCTAGTGTCTCTCGCTCCACAGACGACATCATGCTGGGTTATTGTCTCATCTGGACCCGATGACGGAGGGCGGCCAGGGAGATGCCTGAGGAGACGGAGATAGGCGCCTGACAGTAAATCCGCTGACATGACATCCGTGCTCCCTCCTCCCCGAGGGGCGCCGCCGCGCTCCAACCCATCGCCAAGCCTCAGAAATAACGCTGTTATTTCTGAAAACAGTTCAATGGCGGCGCCGCCGTTAGATGGGACGGTTTTTCTCCCGTCACGACTCGGGAAGGCGTGCGAGAGGGAGGGGGCGTATTTAACCTCGGAGGCGGGGATGCTCGGGCACGTCACCTCCCATAACAGCCCGGCCCGCGCGAGAGAGTGACTTTATTTAGACACAAAAGAGAGACTCCATTATCCCCCAGCCCCCCCCCCCCCCCCTCCCCCCCACACCACCCGCCTCCTTTTGATTAGCGCCATAATGGCAGAGATACATTATCAGAGCTAATCAGAGTCAAAATGAAGGAAAGTAGTGGAGTGAAACTGCAGGAATTGCCCCCCCCACCTCTTCTCTGCTGCTAGAACCCGACCCCTGTTGAGACTTTTTCAACCTCTCTCCTTTTCTGTCTGCCCTTTATATTCCCTCCTCCACTCTCTCCTTTATTATTTCTTTCTTTGCCTTCCTATCTTGTTCTGTTTTAATCTCCATCTCTATTAGCTCTCTCCCCCTCTCTCTCTCTCTCCCTCTCTCTCCCTCTCTCTCTCTCTCTCTCCCTCTCTCTCTCTCCCTCTCTCTCCCTCTCTCTCTCTCTCTCCCTCTCCCCCTCTCTCTCTCTCTCTCTCTCTCTCCCTCTCTCTCTCTCTCTCTCTCCCCCTCTCTCTCTCTCCCTCTCTCTCTCTCCCTCTCTCTATCTCTCTCTCTCTCTCCCCCCCCCCCTCCATCTCTCCTCCAGGGGTGGCCTGTTTGATATTCAGCCTGCGTGGTGGGGGCTGTAGGATGGATTAGAGCACGGACAGGCCCCACAAACCACCCTGATCTACAAGACAGCCTTTCAATCACTCCGCCACTGCTGTTCCACCTATATAAACACAACCACAGAGAGAGAGACAGAGAGACAGAGATAGAGAGAGAGAGAGAGACAGAGAGAGAAAGACAGAGGCAGAAAGAGAGAAAGGAGAGAGACAAAAAGAGATGGGTAGACAAGAAAAATAAAATATATGTATAATTTCATCAAGCACCACTGATGCTACTCTATGAATAAAAACAAGTTGAAAGCAGCATTGCAGCGTTGGAAGTTAAGCAGCTCTCCCTTTGCCTTGACGGGGTTGGGAGGACATCTGCAGACCCTGTGTGGAAAACCAGCCGTCTTCTCAGTGAGAACAACAGCTCATTTGCCGCGGCCACGGCTGAGACTGCCGATGGACAGAGCCCCCGCCACCAGCCCCCCCCCAGGATGGACAGAGCCCCCGAAGGCCTCCCCCCAGGATGGACAGAGCCCCCGCCACCAGCCCCCCCCCCCCTAGGATGGACAGAGCCCCCGAAGGCCTCCCCCCAGGATGGACAAAGCCCCCAAAAGGCCTCCCCCCAGGATGGACAGAGGCCACGCCGCTCCCCCCCCCAACCCAGGACGGACGGACAGAGTCCACGCTGCCCCCCCCCAGGATGGACAGAGGCCACGCACCCCCCCCCCCCAGGATGGACATTATTCACTCACACAGTCAACCATGGTGAGGGGCATGTTGTGTCACACGGAGCCTGCACATCAGCACAATGTTCCACTTATGACAGCTGCCAGATGTCATATTCACAGCTGAGCGGTTTTTATTGTATTTATTTATTTAATTTTTATCTGTCTCTCATCATCCTATCACTACCTCTTCTAAAATCTAACTTGGCCACTGACTGGCTGAGGTAGGAAAACATATTGTATGTATCCGCTCACGCCACAGTCCACACTTGTTCAGACGTGACAAATGGCCTAAGGTCTGGCTCCATTTCACAAGAGCAACAGACACTGGTAACGTTAGGTGCAATGTGTGCGACAAGGTAATTTGTACCAAGACAGGAAATACCTTTAACTTAAGGAAGCATCTTCCACAACATTAATTTTCGACAAGAGAGCTGTACCGTGTTTGACTGTATGAAACAGACACAGCCCACTTCCACAAAATAGGACGAGATCATGGATGTTAGCCAGCTGCCCCCACCACCAGTGCCCCCTTCTCCCACACAATCTATGTCGTCGGTGGAGAATGCGTCAGTGACTGATGAAGATTTCGGAGAAGCAGCTTCTATGTCTTCTTCAGGTAACATAATTGGGAGTGTACGCTAACTAGCTAATGTTAGTGCTGCTAAAGCCCTATTCTCACGGGACTAGTATTACCCGGGGACCTCAGGTGATTTGTAATTATTACGGAGGTCGTCTGTGTTCTTAATCTTAATCTTAATCTCCCATGTCCGTGATTTGTAAAGTAATTATTCCACCGCAAATTACCTACCATATTTCGCCAAACACAGAGGTCATCTGATAATATTAATCCCGTGCGAATGGACACCCTGTGATTTGCGATCAGCTGTTTTTCTGTTTCCCCCCATTCGTTCATAGCCGTGTATGCCCGTGCATGCCCGTGCCGTGCGCTGCAGGAACGAATAGCGGAACACTCCCTGACATAATAGCTGTGTTCGGAATCGCTCCCTCGTCCCCTCACTCCCTATTCCCTATATGGGGTTCACCATGTAGTGAACTACCTAGGGAACGGAGAAAATGTAGGGTACATGCACTGTTCCCTGGAAATCAAGGTGAATTGTGGGTAATAAATAGTGGACTATATAGGGAACAAAAATTCCATGGAGAATTCGGACACTACAAACAAAATGGCTGACACCCTATATAGTGCACTATATAGTGAATAGGGAGCGATTCCGAACACAGCTAATGTCAGTAGCATACATTTACATGCACCATCTGCCAAATGTTTACTTAAGCTGTTATCAGCCAACTACAGACAGATCATTTGGTTGTGTCTGTGAAACATTTGGTGCGCCTGTACATTTCCAAATGCCTGCGCAATTGAGTAGGCCTAACTTGAGGCTCGCAATCTCATCTTATTTGTACATACGGAAGCCAAAATGATAATGAATAACATCTGATAGGCTTAATAATGTGTTGATTTTTATTTCATAAAAAGAGTGGGCAGTGACATCATAACCGGGAGATAATGGATGTCTGTAAATTCAAGTAGGCTAAAACGCAGACTTTGCTTATCCATTGTGAATGTGCCATAACGAAATGCAGACGTCAGGGGATAATTTCTAAATCACAGAGGTCCCCAGGTAATACTAGTCCCGTGCGACTAGGGCTTAAATTGGCCTCATGCTCCCGCGCAAGCTTTAGTTTGCTTGCTAGCTAGCTAACATTTTATGCATGGCCATTTAATATTGCGGCAACGCAGTAGCTAAACATAATATTAATGAAATGTTGATTTCATGTCTCAGGTTGCCCTGCTGCCAAACGCCCTCGTGTTGTGGTCCGAGTATTGAGCCAGTTTTGGCTAACCAGGACATTCCAGTGTCCTTTGTCGTCTGTCTAGTATTATATTATATTATATATTAAAGTACAGTAGGCCTAGTATAGCTGCTACCTTTCCAGCGCCACCACACAATACATAACATTTGGAATTTATATTGGGAAAGATTATTGTAAAATACTTCCATAATGGTAAAAACATTTTCAGGTGATTGCATTACAAAATGTGCTTTAATTAGTCTAGGTACGCAAGGTACGCAAGGTATCGGAAAAAGTATTGTATCGAAAAATTTAGAACAATACCCAGCCCTAGACAAAGCCCACGCCGCCCCCCCCCCCCATGCTGGCCTCCCCCCAGCCCTAGACAGAGCCCACGCCACCCCCCCCCCCCCAACGCTGGCCTCCCCCCCACCCTAGACAGAGCCCACGCCGCCCCCCCCCCACGCTGGCCTCCCCCCAGCCCTAGACAGAGCCCACGCCGCCCCCCCCCCCCCCACGCTGGCCTCCCCCCAGCCCTAGACAGAGCCCACGCCACCCCCCCCCCCCCCAACGCTGGCCTCCCTCCCGCCCTGCTGATAGCACGCTTTCCCCCCCTCATGGGGGGTTGCTACCCTGTCCTGGACCGCTCCCATTTAGATGAAAACTGCAGATCCCTCATATGGGTCAAACAGAATTACTGTGCCCAGCCTTTTCTTCATTGGATCAATAGGGTGATCTTCCCCGGCGGACATTAGCGGCATTGTAAAAAAGGTTACAAATGAGAGCATTTAGACCGCTGAGCTCTTCAGGCACTCGCTGAATATCGACCCATCGAGCCTCATCGCAAACCTGTTTTCGGGCAAAAGTGATGCTTGAGCAGGAATCATCCTCAAAAGGAAGGATGGTGAGATGTTGACTGTGTGTGTGTGTGTCAGGAGTAATACGTTCTTGCATGTCTCACACTGACAGACAGCTTAGCGTTTTTGTACTTGTGTCTAGGGAAGGTATGGTCAATATAAAAAATGCCAGTCAAAGAATGGATGCTTGATCCAACACTCGTTTATTTCAATGGACAATAGGCCCCTCTTCACTACAGCCTTAGAACCTGTCTTCATAGGGCAGGAAGCTCTCTAGAACTGCCCTCAGAAAGTCTTACTCTATAGACTATAGTCATCACCTTGTACAGAACTCAACAATGGGGACAGCATTCCTACGAAGCACTTGAGAATGCCTTAGAGTATATCTTGAGAATGCCTTCTAGGATAGACTCATGTTTCTCATCTGGTCCAGAGAAACTGACCCCCTCATCATTTCACCCCTCTTTTATAGTGGACCATGCTTGGCTGAGCAAAATGATTATCACTTGATGAGATTTTTTTTTTTGCATTACAGTAACTACGCCATATACAAATGTTACCATCCTCCAGGAACGTAACACGGTGCTCGAATTGACCTGACTTATTGAGATGTTCCGTTTATTATATCCAGTACATTAAAACCCTCCACTGGAAAATAAGCAATGCGTTTGCATCGCAACATATGGGTATTACTGAGTGTATGTGATTTGCCTCTCTACAGGGTATCAGCTCCAGTCTCACTGCTCTAGCACTGTTTGTATTATCATATTTTCAGATTTACTTCTTTCATTTCAAGGCCATGCTAATGTCTGTGAGTTGATTTTATAGTTATCATCTAAACATTACGTTTCAGGGAAGAGCTCAATAACATGGGA